>NC_090739.1:72962402-72999902 GCF_036898095.1 Palaemon carinicauda
TGTGAGAGTATTGGATGATTTCAGCAATCCCGAAGATGGTTTGGACCTTTTTGGCAGAACTATTCTCAAGTGTTGGGTCTTCGGAATCCAGGGGGATCCAATGCTTGGGGTAGGACTCTCGGCTTTTGGCTGGAAGCCCGTCATTATAGATATGGGGAGGATGATTCCATAATTTCTTGGTCTCAGTCCGAACAGGCGAGTTCAGCTTACACCTGTGCCTCTATATCTGTTTTGATGCTATCCTTCGGGTAGGGTATGGAGTGGACCATCTGGGAAGTATACTCTCATTGTGCCGATAGTGGAGAGTGCAAATTTCCTTTCCGACGTGTGATGGCCTAACTTTCTCGAGCAGGTACATCAAACTAACCCTTTTCTCTCTCTTTCGTCTAATGGATTCTTTAAGGAACGAACCCCCATCCCCTGGATACGCTGACTCTCCCCCGGCACTGTTGACGACCTCTGCTAATGTGATAAGGGAAGCTCTGTTGATGACCTCGGAACGGGAAAGGACCATTCTACTGATATTTCTAAATCGAGTAATTTTGGTAACACGAGGAAACTTCGAATCCTCCATGTTACACAAATTTCAATAGAGACAAATTATGATCTATGTAAAGCATTTGAATGCTATGGATGCATAAAAGAAATAAGGATGAAACTTGAAGCTGAAACTTGGGATTCATGGATATCTTATAGTAGTTATGACGAAGCATTTAGTGCAATAAGTAACTTGAATAATATTAAAATTAAAATTAAAATTAATAACTTGAATGTCGCGGGTGCCCTCTGCGATAAGGTACCAAAAGATTTGGATGTGTACAGGCCTGCCGATTGGTTGGAAAAAGATGCAGATTTAGATATGCCCTCCCAGAGAAATCCAAAACCACCGATGTGGCTTATAGCTGAATCAAAGGGGGTTACAGGGAATTATTTTAAAATATGCAAATTGATTCAGAAAAAAGTAGGAACTATTGCACCAGGCGATATATCTCGTTTCGGAAAAAATAGTTTCCTTATCCATGCCAAATCCAGTACACAGTCGGTAATATTGTCCAATATGAAAATAAGTAATGATGACATTAAGTTAGATGTCAAACCCCACCTAAATTTTAGCTACGGAAGGGGCGTAGTTTTTAACAGAGATCTATGTGATTTTACAGAGGAGGAGATACTGTCCATGTGTCCATTAAATGTATGGAAAGTTCATAAACTCCCAGGTACATCAATGATAATCCTTACGTTCCAGGATGCTGATGTACCTTTTCATATTATTATCGAGAACGAAAGGATTAAAGTAAGACCCTTCAAGCAGAAGCCATTGCAAGGCTTTAATTGTTTTAATTTTGGGCACCCGTCCAAAGTTTGCAAAAATGAGAAGATGTGTGGTATTTGCTCCAAATCTTACCATGGAGAGTGTGCACTTGGAGCCAGGTGTTTAAATTGCAGCTCGAATCACAAATCCACAGACAAGAGCTGCGAGCTATATAAGTTGGAGGAAGCTGCCCTCAACAAATCAAACTTAGAACATATAAGTGTGACCCATGCCATAAGACTATTAAATAAATCAAATACATTTGCTAAGGTATTAAAATCAAACCAACCTAGCACTGCCAATAGCTAAAAAAAAAAAGTATACTATCTGACAAAATGTCAAATAACGAGGTAACCATATTACCTCCTGAGGCTTTACCACGGTGTATTAACACTAGGTCATTGCCCATTGCTGTACAGCCTTCAGCCGCCATTACAAAAAATAATACAAACCTCTCTCAGGCCATGTCCTTGCCTGATCTGATGGAGGTTCCACTTAAGACTAACTTACCTGTTGTGGGAAAGGTGCAAAAACCTCGAATCCCACCATCTATTAATCGTAAAAGAGAGAGTCCTCCATCTCTCTCTCCACCCTCCATTAGAAACGTTAAGGTTATGACATCAAATAAATTTGATGTTTTGTCTGTTGATGTTTCTAATGAACCAGAAGATGAACTGAATAAATCAGAAATTCAAGTTGAGGTCCACCATCCACCTCAACAAATAGATAAAAAGAATACAAAGAAAAACACAAATGTAAAACCCAACATAAGACCACCTCTGAAGAAACCTACTGGTAATAATGTTAAATTAAAAACTGCTAATGGGAAGACCTCATCCAAGATTTCTTCCAGAAATAATCCATAGTTTTCTCCTCCATTTTGCAATGGAACTGTCAGGGTTTGAGGGCGAAATATGAAGAACTTAAGCTCCTAATTCATGAGCATTCCCCCATAATTGTATGTGTACAGGAAAGTATGCTTGATTCTAACACTCCTAGTCCTCGAGAGTATGTTAGCTATAGAACACCATATAATCAACAAGCAGGGAGCCATGGCGGAAGTCTCATGTACATTCGTCGAGATGTTCCCCAAATACCCATGTCTATACGTACAACCCTGCAGGCAGTTGTTGTACAAATTGATATAGGGAGAAAATATACAATATGCTCTCTGTACTTACCTCCAAATGATAATATTTTATATGATGATTTAGCAGAAGTCATTCAACAACTCCCTCAACCTTTTCTCTTACTGGGAGATATGAATGGTAGACATCCTTTATGGGGTGATGTTTTGGCCAACACAAGGGGCAATATTATCTCATCAATTGTGGAGAATGAGGACGTGGGGCTCCTTAATACAGGGGAGCCCACGCACTTCCATGTTCAGACAGGTACTTTGTCATGCATTGACCTTTCAATTGCAAGCTCTAACTGCCTTCTTGATTTTGATTGGAGGACATTAGATGATTGGCATACTAGTGATCATGCACCAATCATTATAAACACCAACAAGGGTCCGCCTTTGCAAAGATCGCCACGTTGGAATCTAGACAAGGCAGACTGGTTTAAATTTTGTGAGCTAAGTGAAATCGAAGGGAGAGCAGAACAGTTTGAAAGTATTGATGATGCCATAGACCTACTGAATGGAACTCTTCATACAGCAGGAATCAATTTGATTCCCAAAACCACTGGACTATTCAAAAGACGACCAGTCCCGTGTTGGTCCTCAGAATTAACAGCCTTGCACAGAGCCACCAGAAAATCTCTTGACTAGATTGCGTAGACGCCGTACTGATGAAAATATGATACCATACAAAAAGTATAGAGCACAGTTCCGTTGTGCCATGAAAGAAGCTAGACGCCAATCTTGGGTGGCTTTTGTTTCCTCCATTAATAGTAGAACACCCCCATTTTCTGTATGGAGGAAAATAAAAAAAATTGCAGGCAAATTTACCCCGAACCCACCACCAGTGTTGAAAGTGAATGGTCAGTTTGTGACTGAAGGAAATGAAGTTAGCAATGCCCTGGCTGACCATTTTTCAAATGTATCGTGCAAGAGTGTAGCAGCTCCTGGTCACCAGTACAGGAGCATTGAAGAAAAGAAAATTTTAAATTTTGCAACAGGAAGGGAAGAATCGTATAATTCTCCTTTTACTGAAAGAGAACTTGATTCCACACTCGCTACTTGCAACGATACAGCTCCTGGACCCGATGGAATTCCATATGCAATGGTTAAACATGTACATTTTGATACAAAGTTATTTATTTTAAGTATTATTAATAGAATATGGCATGATCATAGTTACCCAAGTGTTTGGGAACTAGCCATTATTTTAGCCTTTTTAAAACCCGGTAAGGACAAGTTTTTAGCAGCAAATTATCGACCTATTGCATTGACTTCGTGTTTATGTAAAATCATGGAGAAGATGGTCAATGCAAGGCTGATGTGGTACCTTAAAAAGAAGGGTATTTTATCACCGATTCAATGTGGATTCAGAAAAATGCACTCAACAACTGATGTGTTAATACGACTTGAATCTTCTATTTGTGAAGCCTTTGCTTCCAAACAGCACCATGTGACAGTATTTTTTGACCTTGAAAAGGCATACGATTCCACATGGAGATATGGTATACTTAAAACCATTCATGAATTGGGATTGAGAGGAGAGCTGCCACAATTTATTCAGGCATTTCTTTCACATAGTTTTTCAAGTGAGAGTGGGGGAAACTCTATCAGAGAGTAAGTGCCAGGAAGGAGGAGTTCCTCAGGGTAGTGTGCTGAGTGTAACCCTTTTTGCACTAGCAATTAATGGGATATCCTCAGCCATTCCCCAGGATGTTCTCTCAACATTATTTGTGGATGATCTCTCAATATCATTTGTTGGCACTAGAATGGCAATGGTTGAGAGAAAAATCCAACTCTCTATTGATAAAATATCCAGTGGGCTGACATGATTTAAGTTCTCGACAAGTAAAACTACCATTGTCCATTTTTGTTGTATCCGGGGAGTACATCCAGACCCGGATATATACATTAAAGGTCAACGGATACCATGTGCAAGAGAAGCTAAATTTTTAGGTTTGATATTTGATTGTAGGCTTACATGGGTTTCTCACTTAAAAGCGTTAAAAGCTAAATGTGTTGAAGGTCTGAATATCTTAAAAGTATTGTCCCATACATCATGGGTGGCAGACCGCAATACTATTTTAAAATTATACAAGGACTTGATTTTTTTCCAAAATTAGTTATGGTTGTGAAATATACTCTTCAGCCACCCCAAGCCGGTTAAAAATATTAGACTCGATACATCATGCAGGTATAAGATTGTCTACTGGAGCTTTTAAAACCTCGCCTATCCCAAGTCTCCTTGTTGATGCTGGAGAGTTAGCTCTAGCCCTTTACCGAATATCTTCCATTATTCGGTATTGGTTTAGATTGCAAAGACTCCCTAACTCTCTTAGCCTTTCAGACTGCAAGCCTTGTAAGACACGCATCATACTTTGAGTTGCACCCAAAATCTCCTCAACCTTATGGCTTTCGGGTGAAACGCTTATTAAATAGTCTGGAATAATTAGAAATAAGGTACTTCCATTCAAGGTATCATCAACGCCTCCATGGAAGTTACCAGAGATATCTTTTTGTAAATATTTTATTGGAGGTAAGAAGAATATGTCAGACCTAGAAGCCAGGTCTCTTTTTAATGAACATGTTAAAGAACATAGAGGATCAACTTTTATCTATACTGATGGCTCCAAATCTGATGCTGGCATTGGATTTGGAGTACATAGTAATGGTTTTAATTGTAGAGGTGCACTTCCTCTGACCGCTTCCATATTTACTGCCGAACTGTATGGCATATTAACCGCTATTGAGAAAATAGCGTTGGAGAAGGAGGGTAATTTTACAATTTTTAGTGATGCAAGGAGTGTCCTTCAAGCTATAGAAGTTTTTAATTCTAGTAACCCTCTAGTTTTAAAGATTTTAGAATGGCTTTTTATTATTGGACGGAGAGGTATAACAGTTCAATTTTGTTGGGTTCCAGGACATGTAGGTGTGTCTGGGAATGAGAAGGCAGATTCACTGGCTAAGAAGGCTGCATCCGAGTTGCTGCCAAGAAGGTATCCCATTCCCTGTAATGATTTCTTTCCTGATATTAAGAATTTGGTTTGCAAAAAATGGCAACAGCAATGGGATAGCCTAGATGGCAATAAAATGCGAGAGGTAACAAATGACATATCTCCTTGGAGGTATAATATGATGCCCCGAAAATGGGAGACGTCTCTTTGTCGTCTTCGTATTGGTCACACTCGGTTGACACACGAGTTTCTGCTGAAGGGCCAACACCAACCGTATTGTGACGACTGTTTAGTACCTCTAACAGTAAGGCATTTGTTGACCGAATGCCCCAATTATAACAACTTAAGGAATAGATATTTGTTTGAGGCTCGAGGTGAGGGTGGCAGGTTCATCTTTACCAAGGTTCTTGGAAATGATGTGTCCTACCATGCAAGTGGCATTTTTAGGTTTATTTCAGAAGCAGGTCTTCTGAAAAATATTAAACTTTTATGATTTTAATTGAATACTTTTATTTTTTATTTTATTTTATTCTTTATTTTTGTATACATAAATTAAATGTTACCGGCGTCAATGACCTTAGATGTCAGGATTCCTGAAAACTTAAATCAATCAATCAATCAATCAATTTTGAATAATTATGTATGACTTTCTTTAAATACCGACTTTGCCAATATTATAATTGCAGTGCTTGGCTGCAAATCAGAGCTTGGAGTGCTGCCTCCATTTTCCTTTGTTAGAATAAGACCATTCAATAACTTGGTGTTTAATCTATTTTTGGCATCAGTCTTTGTGATTTTAACCTGGAAAAATGATCTCGACTGCAGCTGATGATTTGGGAACAATAATAAATGTAGCATGAATTTGGATAGCAAGGGAAACTTTACTTCACAATTACTACATTTTACATTCATTACAAAGAACCAAAAATCTGTAATTTTTATTTGTTTCAAATGGAATTGAAAAGACCTCCATTTATGTTACATTCGTCAAAATTCTTTTCATGTATTAGTTGAGAGAACTTTGTAAACTAAGGTACTAGGGATTTGACAGAACCCAGCCTCATTATTGAGGGATCATAAATATTCAAAAGAGGCAATACCCTACTCATGCCTTGAAAACGTTTGCATATTTAATTCTCCAACCCATCTAGAAAAATTTAAGGCATTTAACTTTGAACCTTGATACATTTGACACTGGGACAATATTTTTTATTTAGTATATTCTCAGTATATTCTCAACCTTACTACCAAAATACCATTCGTCTTCTGGTAGGAAATTTGAGGGATCACTACAGCTTATCTTGAATACATGAAGACTTTGACCTAAGAATATCATGCTTTATATAGTTTCCAAGAACATCTATAGAATCCAAGTGTATCTTGACATTTTCACTTTGAAATTCTTTTTTAATTTTATTTATAAGAGGTAAAATGATTAAAGATTGATTGGTTTAAAGCATCAAGAATTTGCCGTGTAGATATATTCTTTTCCCTTAGAAATTCAGATTGAAATACAAATTTAAGTGGAGACCATTGCTTTAAAATTCAATTAACAACTGGTTCTAATGAACGCCATCTAGATTCTATAACAGTATCTTCTCATAAATTCTTCAATTTCTTTGAATTTCACCAATCTTTTCGGGCTCTGATTAATATAGTTATGTATATCTTTACAAAGATCTTCAATTGACTAGGGTAGCTTATGGCAAGCAGATGATGAACACAGATGTAATGTGTGACATATACACTTAATTACCGAGATATTTGGAACTAATGTTTGTGGTGTTGTTTTAATCCATCCCATATTGCCCATCATGACAGATGCATTGTCAACCGCATAACCAATCATGTTATCATATGTAATACCATTTTCTTAAAAAAATGTTGTAAGATATTAAACAAACCATTAGCACGAGCATCCTCTACATCTAGCAAATGGAGAATCTTTTCTACAGCTTCTCTGTACTTGTTAACTATTCTTCCAACTATAGCTAGTTGTTTAGGCATGGAGACATCTGTAGTTTCAACAAGTATGTATGAATATTTCTGATTTTTAGTATGCCTACTCTTGCATTAAAACTCTTTGCCAGTGCAATTAACAACTTTCTCTCTTGCTGACGGCCATCTAACTTTACGTTTTGTAATACCGAGGAATCTGGTGCAGCTCTATCCACAAGTTTTGTATGGTGATCCATTGCATCCAAAGGGGCATAATGGTCGCATGAAATTTTTTGCATCATAAACCTACATCTTTCTACGTCCAATTTAGGAGCACTTTTCTTATGAAATAAATTTTTTACATACTGTGATTAACAGACAATATACGTTTTTATGGGAAGCTGTATTTGCGTGTGGTTGCAAATGTGAAATGGTATCCTCAATGAATTTTGAACACTACAACAAGCTTTATTTTCCGATTCCTTTTTATCTACTTGGTATTTTGAGAAACACTTGAGGGTTCAGGATGATGGTGTGACCATTTATCTCGATACAGTCTAATTCTCATCTTGATCTGTGATTAAGATTCATCTACGGCAGCAACAGTCTCGGGTGCACTTTTATCTAGGTGTTTTTTTAACCTTATGCTTTTCTTTCTCTCTGGCTATCCTTACTACACAGAAAAAAAATACATGTAATTCCACGACAAAAAAATCAGCCGTAAAACTTCAATAACTATCGTTCTCTGTTTAAATATAATTACTTTCAATACCCAGAATCTTAGTTGAATACCTTGGATAGTTTCTATAAGTGGGTTATCTAAAACCAGCAGTTAATTACCTGATGCTCCTTAACTCTCAAATTATGCTGTAATGATAACTTTCAGGAAAACAAAAATAACTTAAGGCTCAACTACTTTCTCAACTTCGACCAACTAACAACTACATAGACGCGGCCAAGGGGAAGGACGAAGCTTGGATGAAACACGTTGCCACGGTGCTAGAACAGGACACAATTTCAGCTGACGAAGTTATCACTTGGTCAGGGTACAACTCTCGACTCATGAGTGAGGACTTTGAAACCACCAGCAGTGATAGGGGTTTTGCCACTTTTTCCATAAAAAGCAGCTTCTGCCTCCATGATAAAGCATGCAATGCACTTCACTATGCAAGGTACACTATTTCTGAATCCTGGCCAGACTAGTGTCCTTGGTGCCGATCAGCCAATTTATGCCATAGCAAAGCACCTGCAATGAGCATTCCCAGATATTCTGATGCTTGGAGCTTTGCACATTGAAGACAAGATTCATCAGATGACTGGAAAGTTACTAAGAGACTCAGAATGGGTGACAGCACTTTCTCAAGCACAGGTTCTGACATCTGGACGCACGCAGTCAGCATCACATCAGACGTACACGTTACGCGTACCAAGTATCTCTGATGTCTATCTCCTGAAGAACAGGGCATATTTAGCGCACTGTTCCGAGGTTCTCGATGCACCACAGTCACAGGAAAATTGGGATGAACTCGAAAGAACACAAAGTCCACAGTTCAATTATTGGTCCACCTTCATGGAGCTTGAGCTGCTCTTGTGCCGCTTTATTCGTTCTCTGTGCGAAGGGGATTTTCTTCTATGTCCAAGTATGTGATGAGCTTTGTCCATGGTTTCACGTGATGGACCACACAAACTATGCGAGATGGCTGCCAGTACATGTTCGGGATATGGTGCAGCTAGCTCAGAGTTACCCTGATGGACATGCAGAATTTCTGAAAGGGAACTTTGCTGTTCAAAGGTCAACGCATAAGTTCAGCCTTATTGGGAAGTTGAACAAGAGCCTTCAAGCTCATGGTGGGGCTGCTGGGCTGTACGAAAATCCTGAAGTGCTCAAACTTTACCTGCTGACAGGTCTAGATTGTTCCCAGTGTGTTGAAAAGTTTGAGATGGTTTTGGACACCCCGAGCTCAAGCACTGCTCACCATGAAGAAGCACAGAGCTTACAAGTAAAATACAGGAAAGATGTCCTGTCATTTGTTGAAAGTATCGAAGAGCTAGGAAATCCTTTTGTTGTTGGTTCGGAACTTGATGCGCTTGACACCCAAGAAGTCATGGATCAAGAAGTCGCATCTCTCTGCCAAGTCCATGAAATTGGCAAAGATCTTCATGAACAATATGTTACACAAACACTCGACAAGGCAAGTGTGCCACTGTCCAACATTATCCAATGTAACAACATCCTGACCTTTGCCAATCGACCTGACTTATCCAAGAAAAGCAACAAAGCCTGTGGTACACAGAAGAAAAATACGAACGACTCTTATCACACAATTCTTCCTGTCACTTCAATCATGACCAGATGCTGATATGGAAGAGTTTTTTTTCGCTTTGAAAAATCAAAGGGAACCACCAAGTTTGGCTGACCATAGCTCGCTTAGGTCTGGCAGCAAGTCTGATATTCTGGAATGCCTCAAAGCTCGAAGTGGTTGGTCATCTCAAGCTAGGCATGCAGCGATTGTTGTGCTGGACATGGCAGCAGTTATTCACATGGTGCGACCTACATCAGCAAAAACATTTGCCGAGTATGCTACACAACATATGATCCCGTTCCTGAAATCACAGATAAATACAGCAATTTCCCGCATTGATGCCATATGGGACACCTTTCCAGAAGAGAGTTTGAAGTCCCTCACACGTCAATGTTGTGGTACAGGTCTATGAACTAGGGTTGGAAGTGGCGGCACATGAATCCCAAAACATGATTGGAACAGTGGATTCCTCAAGAACAACGACAACAAGGAGGAGTTGTTCATTTTCCTTAGTGAGGAGATAGTCAAGAATGACTGGGGCGGGAAACTCCTGTTCAGTACCAAAGGCGAAAATGTTCTATCCAACAGACAAGCCAACGTCTCAGCACTCCAACTCTGTAATAATGCCGAGGCCGATACGAGGATATTCCTTTATCTGGCACATGCAGCAGTCCAGGGCCACAAGATAGCTATTGTTCGTACTGTTGATAGTGATGTGGTGGCCCTTGCCATACACTTCTTCTCAAGCCTTGGTGTCTTGGAACTCTGGGTGTGTTTTGGGAGTGGCAAAAAAGTCTGTGACATCCCCATCCATGACATCTGTGCTCACCTTGGACCTTCCAGATCTCTCGCGTTTCCCCTTTTCCATGCAATAACAGGGTGTGACACGACATCACAGTTCCTTGGATGTGGCAAAACAAACTGCTTGGACATCTTAGCAAAACACTCCAGGATTCACAGAAACACTGATGGCATTGACCAATAATCCAAACCACCTCAGCCTCGATTCTCTACACATGCAGAATCTGGAACGATTTGTGGTCATGTACAGCAATGGATGTGGACTGACCAAGGTCAACGAAGCTAGGCATCGTCTATTCACGAGTGGTAGAAAATCCTGGAGAACATTCCACCCACACAAGCAGCTTTGTTTGAACATCTCAAGCGGGCTTTGTTTCAAGCAAGCTTCTACTGGAAACAGGCAACCACAGTTCACCAGACTATTCCCAGCTTCACCGCATGGGGTTGGCAAAAAGAAAACTCTGGTATTTGGTTACCACACCGGACAAAACTTGAAGATGCCAGTAAAGCATGCTCCATCCTGCTGCACTGTGGCTGCGAACGGGCTTGTACAGAAAACTGTAAATGTAGCAGAGCTGGAGTCTGGTGCACTGGGCTGTGCAAATGCGAAACCGAGTGTATCAATAATGATGATACTTAGACAAATACCTTCTACAGTGACAGTCCACTAAGAGCGGACTCATAAAATTTCTTCATTAGTGAACATGTTAAGAAACAAGCTGAACCACTAAATGTATATATGATAAATGTCCGTATTAAAATACATATTTTAGTCCAAAAAAATTAATTTTCGAACTTTAGATTGGCAAAAGTACATGTGCTATGGGAAATTTGAGCTCAGATTTAGATTCCTTGAGGTAAAAAACTCATTTAAAATGCTTTTACTTTGTGTGGGTTGTAAAGTTATGGCAAAATGAAATA
The DNA here is from genome assembly GCF_036898095.1 of Palaemon carinicauda. NCBI lineage: Eukaryota > Metazoa > Arthropoda > Malacostraca > Decapoda > Palaemonidae > Palaemon > Palaemon carinicauda. Next base: position 72,973,758 of record NC_090739.1, read on the forward strand.
TCGAGTGACGGCCATATTCAATTTTGCCAATATGGCGACCCCAGTGAAAATAGTCTTTCGCGCCCTCAAGTAATTGGTTCAATATGACATCATTTACATCTGTGCCAAATTTCACGATTGTAGACAAATCTGAACGATGGTCCCCCGAAGGGCCTGGATTATACGGATTGTTTTCAAATCAGAAATAACTTCCGCTTTTTCCTGTTTCTATTTCTTCGGTTTCAGTTAAAAAGGAATGGGGGACGAAACCTGTTTGTACATCTGACGTATCCACTATCAACAACAAAAAAGTAAGAACAAAGATTTTGGTATTAAAAATATTGACGTATTTTATCAGTTTAAAATTAAGTCCTCAATAAATGCAAACTTCACCTCTCTCTCTCTCTCTCTCTCTCTCTCTCTCTCTCTCTCTCTCTCTCTCTCTCTCTCTCTCTCTCTCTCTTTATATATATATATATAGATATATATATATATATATATATATATATATATATATATATATATATATATATATATATTATTTGCTAAGCTACAACCCTTGTTGGAAAAGAATGATGATATAAGCGCAAGGGCCCCAACAGGGAAAATAGCCCAGTGAGGAAAGGAAACTACAAGAGAAGTAATTACCAATTCTACACTTTACTAATTTTACACTATATATATAATGTGTGTGCTTGTGTGCGCGCGCTGTCTATCATGGATTAAATTAATTTTCTTAATGGCAAACCTATTTCTTTAATTTTTCAAGACAGTGGATACACCACAGATGTGAAACAAGTTTTTTTCCATTTAAATGAGACCGAAGAAAAAAAATCGGAAATAGCAGAAGCCATACTTTTTTTAAACCATTGTAAGTTGACTGGTTGGTCAAGATATTCCCACCTTGGAAAAGTAGGCTTCGCATATCGATGCGAAGTTTTAAATGAATCCTCCGTTAACCTTCATGCTTTTCCTCGGTCATTTCCGGGGGCGAACACGTTGTGGACATCTGCCTGTCGTATGTTATTTTGGGTCGTTGAGTCCCGGCGCCGTTCTTCGGTAGTTCTTGTGTGTGGGAATGGCTATTCGGCAACATTTTGTCTGGCTGAATGCTTTCGGTTTGAGTAGATCCGCGTGGTTAGGCTTGAGTTTGTGTTACTTTTTTTTTAGAACTTTAAACTTCATAGTTTTTATTGAGTACTAATCTCCTTAGCATTGCATTTCTACTAAGCGAATTTTGGCACAGTACAATAAGTTGGTAATTTGCTAATTAAGTAACATTGAAAACAAGGTTGGATGGGTAATGTATGTGAGGGAGATGACCAGACTATTAGATGTTCCCAGTGGTGTGAGAGAGCAATCCCAGATTTTTTAAATTCCATCATTTAGTATGGAGGAATGTAGATGAGGTATAGTGTGAAACAGGTTTATGTAAATGGTGTAGTTTGTAGTTGGGTTCGTGTGAATATATGAGGTGATGGTGTAAATTTATTTGAAGGACGACGAGCTTTTATTTTTTTACGAAATGTTGATGAAATTGTCTGATAATTGGTTGTTAATACGACGGAGATTAGGAGTAAGAAAAAACTTTCTGTAATTCAGTTTTTCAGGTGAAGAAGCTATTTACGAGAAAAAAATAGAAGCTGTCACTATATTAAACCGTGGTAGATACGCGAATAGGTTCTAGGATTCTTAGGTGACGATAGATTGATTGTTTAGGATCAGGGAATGGTGAAGTGCCGCCTGTGCGTTGGCTTAAGTAACGTGTTTGCATTTTCTTTTCCTTCACAAAGGATCATAGTTTCAAGAAATTTAGATAATGACAATTAAGGCCTAGATGATTCTCTCTCTCTCTCTCTCTCTCTCTCTCTCTCTCTCTCCCTCCCCCCCCTCTCTCTCTCTCTCCCCCCCTCTCTCTCTCCCCCCCCTCTCTCTCTCTCTCTCTCCCCCCCCTCTCTCTCCCCCCCCCCCTCTCTCTCCCCCCCCCTCTCTCTCTCTCCCCCCCTTTTATGCTTAAGCGGCACACACGCTCAGATTTTTGGGATATTTGGTCAAATTTTTTTATGTCCAATTATTTGACGGTTTGACGTTCGCCCTCCTTGCTCAAACTTCTCATCAAATTTTAATTTTGCTCCTGAGTGTCATCATGGATGCATATACAGCGTTGGCTCTTGGCTTAACATTGAAGAGCACACAGAAACGAAAGAGACGAAAGTGGGCCCAGCAATGGTATTTGTGTCGTGAACGATTTGGTCATGCTCCTTTATTAAATGAACTGAGAATTAGTGAACCTGATGTTTTCAAGAACTTTCTTCGCATGGACAGAGAATCATTTGACAAACTATTAGATCTTGTGAGACCATATATAATCAAAGGAAACACAGTTATGCGTTGTGCGATATCACCATTTGAAAGACACTCAATAACTCTCCGCTTCTTGGCTACTGGAAACACATTCGAAGACCTGAAATTCCTGAGTGCCATTTCTCCTCAAGCCATTGGTGGTATCGTTATAGATACGTGCACCGCCATCAACACATGTTTGCAGTCGTACATAAAGGTAAGAAGATGCGGGTTGTTCCTATACATTTTAATTAGTGAACTGAATTATAAATAACCATAATGAAATGAAATTTTATATAAACACATCCTTTTACGAGATGAATGTTAACAAAATGAAAAGATGTTGATTGTTCCAATACATTTCTATTAGTGAACTAAATTATGAATTACCATAATTAAATCAAATTTTATATAAACATATCCTAGGGACTAGGTGCATATTCACTGGTATCACTACTTAGTGTCCAACATAGAGTTTCTTGCGGGATGGGATGTATCTGCACAGATTGTCGATGCAGGTTTCCACAAAGTCCTTCGAAGGTAATATCGTGTATTCCCTTCTTTGCAAGTAGCAGTTGTTTAGGATCCATTTTAGATAAATCATTGACCCAAGCTCTAGCCATTGTGAGAAATTAATTTTCAGGTTTCTGAAGATGTTCACAAGCTAGTGCTATCAGTTCGTCTTGGCGATTAGAAACCTTTGCCAATTTCTTACGCTTTGCAGGTTGAGCTGCAACAGGATGTAGGTTCGTACTTACATTTACCCTGTCTTGTACGGTTGTGCCTTCCTGGTCATCGTCAATGTGAAATTAAAAAATACATTTTTTATTTTCCAGATGCCGCAAACTGCTGAAGAGCGGAAAGAATTGAGCAACGATTTCAATAAACATTGGAATATACCACATTGTGTTGGGGCATTAGACGGCAAACACGTCTCAATTAAAAAACCAATTGCCTCTGGATCATTTTACTATAACTATAAGAAACATTTCAGTATCGTACTGCTAGCAGTTGTCAATGCCAAATACGAATTTATAATGGTCGATGCTGGAATGAACGGACGTGTTTCAGATGGAGGTGTAATGAGCCATACAAATTTTAGTTCTTTGATGGAACATGGCGAACTACAGCTATCAGGAGCCGAACCGTTGCATGGAGGAGACTCTATTGATGTGCCTTACTTTTTCGTGGCCGACGAAGCTTTTGCAATGAATGAAAATCTCCTTAAACCCTACAGTGCAATGGGAAACAACGTTTTGGACCAGGAAAGAAGGATTTTCAATTATCGTTTAAGCAGGGGACAAAGTATAGTTGAAAATGTGTTCGGAATACGTGTTTCAAGATATGGTGTATTCCAGAGGCCAATGATGCTTGCGCCAGAAAAAGCAACGACTGTCACATTAACATGTTGCTATCTACATAACTTTAACATGTTGCTATCTACATAACTTTAACATGTTGCTATCTACATAACTTTAACATGTTGCTATCTACATAACTTTAACATGTTGCTATCTACATAACTTTAACATGTTGCTATCTACATAACTTTAACATGTTGCTATCTACATAACTTTTTAAAGCAACAATCAAGCCAATGGATGGCTCCGGGAAGCGTGGATTGGGAGGACAATGTCACACATGAGCTTCAAAGTGGGGAATGGCGTACTGAACAGAGAGAACTAGCAACCGTACATCCCACATTCAGCAGGAATACGTCAGAAAAAGCAAAGTTTACTGGAGAAACTATGAAGCACTGTTTTTCCAGCCTTGGATCGGTTCCTTGGCAGTTACAATTGGTTTTATAGAAGCAAGCAAAGTGGAAGCAATGTAATTCTTTTATTTATTGATTGTTTCTTTAACACATTTATATAGGCTTCTGAATAGTCTGTCTGTCACATTATGGTTTTCTGACGGACAGCGAAAGCGGATGCATCGTCTTTGATGGTGATAGATGAGACCAACCAATGATTTTAGGATTTTTTTTAGGATGGGCAGTATAGCCCAACCTCATATAAATCCAAAAATCATTCATTTGGTTGCTCTATCACCATCAAAGACGATGCATCCATTTTTGCCGTTCGACAAAAATCCATAGTGTGACATCGGCCTAACAGTATTTTACTTTTATATGCAAATAGACATGAATAACTATGAAATTTGTATCAATACCTAATTATGTTGGATAAGCTATGCTACAGTCATTGAATGCAACTAAAAGTATGCTTAATAATTTCACTTACATCTTCAGTCGATTTTATTGTGCTTCATTAAGAAGCCGGTGTTTCATGGTCACTCAGGAACCAAAGAGCATCAACACGGCTCAAATTTCATCTGCTCCTGCTCCAGATCTGCTCGAGTCTTTTATTTTTTTTTAATTCTTTTCGGAAGCTCGTCCGCAGTGAGTTTATTTTCTTCTTCAGCTCCTCCTTCGTCCCTTCCGGATAATAATCAGGGAATTTCTGTAGAAGAGTCTCATATGCCATATCTTTTTTATTTCTGTCTCTCTAACAGTCACTTTAATGTTCCAAAGTTGTGGTAAACTTCTATAAACATCAATAAGCTCGAGAAGAAATTTCTTCTCATGTTTTGTTGGAGCCATGATGACGATGACCCGCGCACATCCTCCTCAGATCATGTCTAATCACTAACTAATTAGCGCAAATTATTGCTAGGTACCACGCACATATTATTTGATGTTGTCTCAAAAAATATCTACTGAAATCAGATCAGTAAAAAATTTGACATCAAACCTTTTAGGCCCTCAAATTACGCCACACACGATCAAATTCATGTCAAATAATTTGACAAAAGAATTGGACCAAAAATTTGAACGTGTGGGGGGCCGCTTTACTGTATGAGCATTTTACATTGTGGTGGAATGTCAGATGAGACGTGACCTTGTTGCTTGAGGAATTATTCTATTGCCTTGACTCTAATTTTAGATATCATAGACTAAAGAAGCGTAAAACCATTGATTGCATCAAGAACTACTTTTTTTAACCACTAGGAGGAAGATTGCATTTTGGTAACAATAAGGGTAAGCTCTATTATTGCTTTGGTTGAAAATTGCACGATTATTATTTTATGAAAAGCAATGAGATGGATATTCAGTGGTGGTAGACAAATCCGTATCATTTGAGACACCCTTGGAATACCCCCCCCCCCTCCCCTTTGACTGGGTGGGACTCATCAAGGAGCTATAGATCTGTCTTTGAAAAATTGGAAGGTTAAAAGGATTAGGAAAAAACTTATTAGATTTAAAAAAAGAAAGAGATTGTCTGGCAGTTGATGGAAAGAAATGATTGAAACACCACAATCCAAGAATGTTCTGTTTCCACCGAATACATGTGTGAAGAAGTGGCCTAGTTGGTGTTTCAAAGGTCGCTCCCTGGCAAACGAGAGAGAGAGAGAGAGAGAGAGAGAGAGAGAGAGAGAGAGAGAGAGAGAGAGAGAGAGAGAATCAGACGAAATATCTTAAAAGTAGGCGTTAGTTAATCGCCGTATAGTTTGAGGTGTTCCAAATGGAAAGAATAAAGTCTTGATAATCATGAAGAAGGGAAATTAGAACTGTTATAAAGTGCACTCTTTTTCTTATTCAACCAATCTTATGTGATGAATGCAAGCAATGTTTTCACGTATGGAGGGTCTTTAATAGTCTTCATATGCAATGACGATGTTGTTTACTTGATGGTGGATTTTGATATCGGGAGGTTTATGCATCTGAAGACTGGTCCTGCATCCCTATTGGGTTGGGGGAACGGTTGTAGTTCGTTATTAGGTTAGCTGGATGGCTGCTTAGGAGTGTGCATTGGTGATCCAGTGTCATTATCCGGACGCGTCAGGTGATGTTTTGATTTGTAATAAATGAAGTAGCGGCCGATCTATTTCTGCAAGTTTGTGATGATTCAGCATATCATGATTTGCACAATCATCTTAAGGTGTTGGAACGTGGACGGCCTTTGACGATTGTATAAATTCTCAAGCAGGAGCGGCCAGGCAATGGTGTTGGAATTTTCTTACTGTCGACTCGTATAGTTTACTTAGTATCTATTGACATTGTGATTTTTTTCCTCATTCGAATTTAAACTTCCCGAAAATAAGCATTAGTAAGGATTTTGTGATTTATCACTTGTAGGTTTCGATGCTAGAGACCCATTGTCATTTACTAAGAGTTCCCGACCGTCCATTGCCAGTAAAGTAGTTCTAGATGAGATCATGGCTAACGTTATGAACACCGAAAATGCATTTGGGTACTTTTGTAGACATGTGATGTCTGAGTAATTTGTTAGATTATACCACTGCAGTGGCGTTAACGAGCCATGTAGATCCTTTAGAACTAGATATTATTAGATACTGTATTATTATCAAGGTATATATTTCTTTCGTTCGGGCGTAGATTATTTTCAAAGCCGAACCTTTATACAGGTATAGAGACCCTAACACCTGACTGTTATAGAACTAAAATCCATCAATCCAATCTGTATACATTATGGCGTAATTGATTTTTATACTATGTATATATTGCGCCTATTTATGTCTTTTCTGTCATCGTTTGATTTTTTGTTTGCTTTAAAAAGTAAAATTTAATGGGAATTTTTTTGTTCCCACCGTCTATTGGTTTTATTTCTTGTAATCATTGATAGGCATCTTTAACCAAGTTGTTAATTGATTTTGGGTATCCTTTTACAATTTCGCTGAGGATATAATGAATCATAAAATATTGCGTTGAAACATAAAAAAAAAAAATCTCCGCGAATCATCAAATCAGAAAGACCCAAGAACTGAATTCTATTATAGCAAGACTGCTATTGGTCACATGATATTGACCCATGGATTTTTAATGTGCTCACCACATGTAGTTCCTAAGTGCAGTAAGTGTGACATGATTTTAACCATAAAACACAGTACGTGGAACACGTTTTTTTCCTTTAGAAAAGAAACATTTTTTTTTTTGTGGCAGAAAACTGACTAGACATTTTATCGAATTCAGAGTTGCTGTTTGTAAGATTTTAACATTTTTATGAAGTACAAGTTTGATGGATAAAATTGTGATATTTACTTATAGCAATTCTTTATCTATTTTTTTTAATCACTTAGATATAACTATTTCTTTCCTAATAAGTCTTGTAAGAAAAAGTCCTCTATGAATCGAGTTTAACTCAGTAAGCTAGATAATCTCCTTTTACTACTAAAAGTTATGTTGATGAAGTGAGCATTTCACATTTTAGAATGACTGTGGTAAAATGTATAGCCGTAGTGATTTGAGAGCCTTTGAAAGACTACACGAATTGATGAAATAACTTGAAAGATTTAATATAAACTCACTTGAGTTTAGTTGAGGTTGCAAAATACAACACAGCATCCATTTCATGCCTCCGCGGAGATTGATAATTTTTTATCATTTGAAAACTCTCTCTCTCTCTCTCTCTCTCTCTCTCTCTCTCTCTCTCTCTCTCTCTCTCTCTCTCTCTCTCTCTCTCTCTCTCTCGTAGCCTATACTTGTAGGATACTATGAAGACTTAAAATTCAGAACCACGACTATAGTTTTATCGGAGGCTCTCTGGCTGCATTGTGATAGCATTTACTTGTATGAACTAGAATTTCTATTCAAGACTAAAATGTATTATTTTTTCCCTTTTTGGCTATCAAATATTATATCCCTTCATGAAAACAGTTATATTTCCAGTGTCATTTACCTTCTGAGAAATGAAGAAACGAATAGATTTTATTTTAAAAAGTTAGTGGCCAAAACAAAAGTTTTTGAACTGTATTAGCTATAAAATTGTTTTTTGAAGACAACCCCTGTAACACGCTGACCAGACAAGCCATAATTTTAGAATTTATACCTTATTTTATTGATGTCATCTGAGAGTAATGTTCTCTTCGGTAGTCTTGTTAAGGGTCCTTGTAGTTGTTCACCTTTCACCTTAAGATGATTTAGAATGTGACATTTTGCTATCCTCGCAATGTCATTTAGCTTTTCATGTTATCAGTGTGTAGATACATTGAGGTATGTGTTTATTTTTCCACGTGTAGCTCTTGGTGATCAATACAAATGAAATATGAAGACTCTGCTATAGAATTTTATTACTTGAAAATTTTTGTGTATTTATGCAATTTTCTTACAGGTTAATTTTTGTATTAAGTAATTTTTTTTTGTCTTTTTCACTCATCCCTTTATTTCACTAGTAAGTCGAGCTCTCACTTGCGTAACAGGTGTCAGGTGGTCTCGGGATAGAATAACAATAGAGAATTCCAAGTGGCCGATTTAATATACCAGATTATCGATGACGACACTGAAGCATTATTTGCGCTGCTTTTTGTTTTACGGTCTGGTTTGGAAGCTGTTTATGCTGGCTTATGAAAGGGGAGATGAACCTAGAAGATGCGAACAGATATGGTTATAAATAGCGAGGTTATTACATTATTTACTGCTCTGTCTTATCTACTATGATAGGCAATGAATCTTTGGTATTTTATGAATGCATCGTTCCATGAATATGTAAATGGTTTTATTACAGTTGCATAAATAACTACTAAACCTACGTGATGAGATTGAATACATCGAAACTTCTGGTATTAAACGCCATAATATATATATATATATATATATATATATATATATATATAAATATATATATATATATATATATATATATATATAAATATATATATATATATATATATATATATATATATCTACATATCTACAATATACATTACATATAGGCTATATGTATATTCTGTTTATACATTATGCACTAGAATAATGGATAGTAATTTATAAAAGCAAAGTTTAGAAATTACCTAGAAATTTAGGTAAATGATGCGAAACGAAGTAGTTAACCCCCCCCCCCCCAAAAAAAAAAAAAAAAAAAACGGTGACGAAAAGACCGAAAAATGATTGCGTATCTGATAATGTAAATAGAATTAATTAATTTATGCAAAACGACCAGGTTAATTGAGAAAAGTATCAAAGTTGAACAAGTTAATGACGAGACGAGATCTAGGAAACGGTTAAGGTCAGGGGTCGCTTGGGAATGTAGTCTGAATAAGTTAGCGGTTGAACGACTGTGATAGTTACATGTTATGAAAGCCGCCTGACATGGAATCGAAACTTTTTATTTATATATATGTATAATATATATATATATATATATGTATATATATATATATATATGTATATATATATATATATATATATATGTATATATATATATATATATATATATATATATATATATGTATATATATATATATATATATGTATATATATATTCTTGGTAGATAGAGGATATTGTAAACTGACTGGTTGTAGGATAGGCAATGGCACAGAAGAAGCAACAGCCGAAAACAAACAAAAATATGATAATGGGCAGATGATATATTTATGATTTTATTTTATGGATTTGAAAAAGTTTATGGTCAATATGTATAGACGATGTTATAGAATTTAGGTGATGGGAGGGACCCAAAGGATGCTACTTTGATATTGTTTTGGAATGAGCGGATTTTGGTTAGGGAAGATGAACAAAATGAAGACTATGTAAAATCTGTAAGAATACTAAGAGAAGCATATACTATAATTTTTGCACAAGTGATAAGAATAACTCTGGTAACCAGGAGAAAATAACAAAATTAACTGGAGTGAACCCAAGGAATGGCTATAGTTTGTTGTAGTGAAACGACGGGTTTTCATTTACAAGTTATAAGAATGTGATAGTAAGTTAAGAAAATTAGCCAAAATTTGAATATATTTAGATATTCAAGTACCTGTAAAAATCTTTGAGCAGAAAAAGGATTAAATAGTCCTCTGTAAGGTGAGCACTGAAACACATTGTATTCGTACTCTATCAAGAAAGCATGAATTATGAGATAATAGAAAAGGAAATAAAGCAGCTCCAACATAGGTGGAATACCAAGAAATTGAGGTTTGATATTCTCGTTTGAGTCTATATTTGGTCAGAGAAAGTTTAAAGGTCGATGCTAGGTGTTAGCATATGCATCTAGAATTTGAACGTAGAGCCCCATTAACACGGGTCATGTAGAGAGGAAAGTCAAGCGAGCAAGTGGACTACTATTTTGAAGGCAAGTAGCATAAGGCAAATGCTTGTATACCAAAATGCAATTAAATTAAGAAATTAGCCTCTGTTTCTGATGTGCATTTGGAACATGCACATATGTTCTTTGTTTTACAGTGGATCTTCCAAAGACCGTAATTAAGAATGTGTCCAAGTTATTGTACAGCGAGATGGATAAAATTGTGGAAGAGGTTACTCTTGATAATCTAATTTGGGCAAGCTAGAGGATAAAAAGAAGAAATGATCAAGAGAGCTCGGCAACTCTTTTAAGGAGCTGTATTGTGAAGATCCTGGTGAATATAGGTCCTGCTTAAGAATGCCCCCACGAGTTTTTGATAAGCTACTTGATGCAGTTGACACAGATACAGACCAATGATGTATTGATGAGAGACGCATCACCAACTAAAATCAAATTAGAGATAGCCCTCTTATATCTAGCAACTGGATATTCATTCAGAAATATTTCTAACTGTTCTACTTTACCCTTTTCCTGCTGAAATGTTGTCTTTAAACATTTAATTTTCTGTTTTGCGTCTCCAATTATAAAGTTTCCATTAGAAATTTTCTTCCATGTGTCAATGAGAGCATATTTCGGTATGCATCTTCCACAAATACTCGTGCTCCATATACATTAGATCAAACTTGTATATTCAGTCCACATTTCTTAATATATAAAACAAAACGAGTACAATAAAATTCCTATATTCGGCACAAAATTAAATTTGTCCTGCAACAGACTAGGAATACAATATAAGGTTTGTTAAGTGTATATTCACACTGGTCAATTATATAGCAAATAACTTGCCAGTGGTGAATGAAGGAGAAGCAACTTGCCTCAAAATAGACCTCGTGTCTGTTCACGTGACTTGATCTTCAGCTTGACCGTCGACTTGCCTCTTGTACAAAATATTGCCCAAGTTGCAATGTTTACTCATGTCAAGGTACGTGAAGCAAGTTACTTGAACACTTGGCTGGTGTAAATGAAGCTTTGAGAGCAAGCTGCTAGAATTGGTGAAAAAGGACCATATTAAAAACAAATTTATCTTTAATCTGAGTAACATTGAAAAGGAGCCAGGTAAAAGTTGGTGATTTAAATGGGTATAGAAGACTGGCAAAATTATCTTGTTTTTTTTTTTTTTTATGGTAGGGTGCTACGTATATAAGGATATAATGTTGCTGAAACAAACACAAATGTTGAAGAGAGTTAGTATCCTTAACGAATTTAGTTTTAAGATGATAGAGCGCTTGATGGTAGTTGTCCTTGCTTGGTTTACTGTGGTTACTTTACGCACACACACAGACATATATATATATATATATACATACATATATATATATATATATAATTTATATATATATATATAATATATATATATATATATATATTATATATAATATAATATATAGTATGCATACATGTGGGAGATGTCCTGGTCATCATTGGTACGCTAAAATGCTGTTAGATTGATTTACCAAAATAGTATATGCTAGCATTTAGATTAAGTAATAAGGATGGCAGAACGACAGGTGGTATGGTCGGTTTTAATGGTTCATGAAATTGATGAATCAGTTATTCAATACATTTAGAAAAGAATGAAGAAGGAATCAAATGTTAAGGTATGTCGATGGTATAATCAATAGTTTGTATGAAAGTTAGTTTGAGTCAATCCCGATGTCATATCTCCATTGCTTTAAATTGTGGATGGAATAAATAAGAATGGGAGAAAGCATAGTGGACAAGGGGGGCCAAAGTTGAGATAGGAAAGAGTTATCATTGGAGTTTCGAATGTTGTTTGCGTATGATTCATTACTGATTGGAGATTGGAAGGGGAATTAGATACATATCCAAAGTTTTCGCAAAAGGAAGATAGGTTTTAGTAAATGTGATAAGGCAATGAAGATACGTGGAAGTGGAGATATTGCTGTTAATTTGTATTTTGTGAGAATATTAGTTGTTGATTCTTTCAAGGAATTAGAAATAGGTCTAAATGTAATTGATAATTAAGAAGAAAAACTAGGGAAGCCGGAATAGGTGAAATAGGCAAGGTAGCTAGTGGTTAGGAAAAGAATAAGTTGGCATTTGGAGTGTGTAAGGTAGCCAGATTGGGAATGTATGATGTATGGTTGAACTTAGTCTTACTACTGATAGTGAAGCACATGCATTTTTTGTATATATACAGTATATATACACTATATCACTATATATATAATATATAATATATATCACTATATATATAATATATATCACTATATATATATATATATATATATATATATATATATATGTGTGTGTGTGTGTGTGTATATACAGTACATTATATATATATATATATATATATATATATATATATATATATATATGTATACATATAGTATATAATATATACTCTGTAGATATATATATATATATATATATATATATATATATATATATATATATACACACAGACTATATGTATGTATACTTTTAGATATACTACGATGGAATATTAACTGCAAGGAGTTTGTGTTATCAAGGGCATCTTTTCACCCTTTCAGTTAGTATTTCAAATTCTAGTCTTTCCATTACTATTAGATAACGGTTCTTTGCCCATATTTTGCTGATAAGGAATATTAGTTATTACCCGCATCTTTAAAACTTCCCTTATGTCGTTCGTTTGTCTTTGCCTGCGTGTTCGTTTGTGAAGGAATTGTATAGCCACGCAAAATACCATCTAGCTTTTTTATTCAAATCGTTTGTATTGTATATAATAATAAAATTTATCCGTCAAAATCTGTGAAAAGACATTGGTCTTGCTGCCTGCATTCTCACCGGCAGTGGAACGTAGGCTGTGTCACGTTGCAACTCTCTCTGTAGCTGCCTTCGAGGTCATCTTGCTGTTACAGACTTTATTCTTGTAACTTACAAGCTGTTATCCGGATATAACTGGTAGCTGTTACAGCACCCTACTCCTTCAGTTTCCTCTGTGGGTATGAGCACAGACATGACTGACTTTTGGTGGGAGATATGAGAGTTTCACTTTTATTTAACGATTGGGAAGGCGATAGCTTTTGTGATAAGTCTGGCCTTGATGCTGCTCTACTCATTTCGTCATTATGGGGAGGTTATAAGTTTGTAGTGTATAGAAAACTTAATCGTTATTGTTTAATGTTACTTAGAGTAACTGGATTTCAGAATTTTTGTCTATAACTTTTGTGCGCAGATTTTCTTTTTTTGCAAAATGTTACAATATTGAGGATTAGGCCATGAATTTACTGAATTTATGTGGTAATTCAATTAGATCTTGTTTAAACTGCTGCATTTTTTCAGAATTGTAATCTTCAATAGTTTTCACATCGGAAAATAGTTTTACTTGTTTTTTTAGCATATATTACTTTTCTTTCAACTGCAAACATTAAAATATTAATAGATATTACAAAGCTTCCCAAAAAAGTGTAAAGTACTGCGTCTCTCTCTCTCTCTCTCTCTCTCTCTCTCTCTCTCTCTCTCTCTCTCTCTCTCTCTCTCTGGTATGACTAATCTCACTCTCTAGTATGACTAATCTATTGATGCAAATGGTTATCTTGGTTTGTATAAGGACCCTTCCATAATGTTTAATGTATAGCATGATGTTATTCCCCGAAACCGGTCTGCTTGTCCTCGCTGGTGCAAGGAGGATGAGTTCGGCCTCGCAAACTAATGGCTTGATATGGACCTAACAAGTTGTGGTTAGGCAAGTTAGTAGTGCTAACTTGGTTAAGTAACATTGTTAGAAATGTTATATCCGTACTCTAGATTCTCTGCTCTTTGGGATTACAAGGGGGAGGGGGGGGGGGGCCGTTGTTAGTGCCTAGCTTTGACGTCAGGTTAATGGTAGATTTATGTATTTTTGCGTCAAATTATTCTCTAAACTTTGGTAGTGACATACTTATTTTTTTTTCTCATAAATATGTATGGTTAGTTTTATAATGTTGTCTCTGAACATCACTGTTATATTCGGCAATATTTGATCATCCTAATAGCCCATGGATTTTATATAATGTTTTTCTTAAAATGCATGTGATTTAGTAGAATGAGGATTAATTAACAATGTTATACGAGCGAAGTATTTTTGGTGGTTTTCGAAAATTTGTTAACTGAAAATAGTTTTACTTTTTTATTATTTATTGGATGGACGTCTACAGTGATTTGGCTGCAGCTTCTGTATTTAGGACGTCAGTGTTTCTCTGAAAACTGACAATATCTAGTTAGTCCTTTTCAGTTTTAAATCTCCGTACACCTCATTGATCACTGGAAAATAAAAACTGTCCTCACATAGGTATCTTCAACGGTCTTGTTGTAGGTCGTGGAACTCACAACGTCATCCCATATATACTTTTTAAAACAGGGAGGTAATGCCGTGTCAAGCCACTCCACCCAAATGAAAAAAGTGTTCGCTGACAAAAAGTTACTTTTACTTTTGATTTCTTGCAACATACTTTATTTGCTGTATTCCCTGAATGGTCGGTCCAGAGGAAATTGATTCATGTCATTTGTGTTCATTCTTAACCTATTAAAGAAGACTGAGGTCCATATGAAGAAAATATAACGAAAGCTTCATATGCGAGTTAACGGGAATTTTATTCTGTTGTGAATTTTATTTTGAGAAAGTGCATTATATTTTTAGCTTTTATAAAGGGCAATAGGAATAATTGAAAGTAGCATTATGGTCCATTTCTATAACTAAGATTGCTTCAGTAAAAAAAAAAAAAAAAAAAAAGTTTTGTTTATAAGCAATCTGTTTATATCGGCGAAATGCATTTGTGTAAATGCTAGGTGGGGGAAATCGTAAAACGTCTGTTTCAAAAAGAGTATTTTGAGTTGTGGTAGCCTTTTGGAAATGTGTCAACCAGTGGATCTGCTGGACTGGGGTTCGAGTCCCGCTTAAGCTCGATAGTTTCATGTAGTGTTTCCAACCTCGCAATCATTGTAAGCTAATGATGAGAGGTTATGGGGAGCTTATAGGTCTAACTGCTTAGGCATTAGTAGCCTTTGCTTGGAGAGAGGACTTGGGGGATGATAATGAATGTATATAGTCAGTCTCCAGGGCATTGTCCTGCTAGGGCATTTTAACTGTCCCTTGCCTCGGCCATTCATGAGCGACCTTTTAATTCTTTAACCTTTCATTATTACTGTTAATGCTAATAACAATCACCTTATTGAACTAAGGAACCTCCGTAACGAGGCTATAATATTGACAATCAGAAGCCACACTAGTGTTGAAATATATTATTGTACAATGGTAAAAAATAGAAGAAAAGTGTTCATTATAAAACATAGAGAACACTTTAAAGGACGAAGAATTCAATTAAGTAACAATATTTGATTGGCAAAGAAGCAAAAGGAAAGTGAACTTGAACGTACAAACAAGGAAAAAAGCTTAACCCAAGACTACATGGCCAGATCATGGTGGATATGACATAGTTCAAGATCTGGGTACATCAATTATATAGTCACCACCTGACGTCAGATTTACGCCGCTGGTTTGTGACTGTTAGCTTTATAAAGGCCTGAAATAAGATTGATTAGACCAATTCTGGAAACTAGTGGCAAACTGATTAGGGGTTGGTTGTTTAGATAATAGTTTGAGTGAATGTGAAATTATAATTGGTTGTATGACTAAGGGAAGAAAATTATGAAGGAAAATGCCTTTGTTTTCTTAGTTTTTATTTATTCTATGGAAGAGGTCCTTGGGACTGTATTCTTCCATCTGTGTGGAAGAATTCGCTATTTTTCAATTCACAAAACCCTTTAGTCTTGTACATTGCATAATCAACACATTTTGCTCTATTAGGTGTTGGTTATGTCTGAGTTCTGATTGGTCGGTTTACTTTTAGCTCATGAAAAAGATGAGGAATCTTCACTAAACTTACTAATTAAACTTTGGGTAAAAGCATTTTTACCGTGTTAAAAAATTAATGATCTTTTTCTGGCATTTAATTTTTTATTGACCACCTTGAAGGATGTTCATATAACTTTTGCTTGACGGTACGCACAGGCCCATTATTCTTTCCTTATTTCCCTTCCTTACTAAGCTATTTTCCCTTGGACTTAGAACATCCTGTTTATCCAACTGCTGTTGTTGCCTAGTTAGTAATTATGAGAAGGTCATCTCTCAAATACTTTAGAGTCCTAAAGAAACTTAAAAAATATCTGTATAAAATTACCTCTTTGACTGCATCTAGGAAAATCATATTCCCTGGACACCGTGGTATTGTATTTTCTTGGTGTTCGTATTTTTGTTGTAACGAATGATAATTGTTTCAAAATGTACTCCACTCGATTCTGTAACGTCGCATTGATAACACAAGTTGATATGTAATTATTATTGCACGGGTACAGTGGAATGGCTATGGTCATATAGACCTTGAGTAAAGCGATGTCATTTTTAAATCGAATCAAATATCGAGTGAACTATAAAAATATGTTGGTATTGAGAGTATGACAGAATGAGGTGGTAAATATTACGAAGTTTTGCAGTAGCCATTTAGAAAATGCATTAGATGTCCGAGTGTGTTTTAATGGAGTTTCCTCCAGCCACATGTTTACATTACGTGACATTCCTTTCAAGCATTCGTTACCGGGCTTCTTGTACCTGTGTAAGTCCATCCCTTTAGTCATTTTGAATGTAAACGTGGTCACCCATCTCAGGAGGTAAAGGATCGTGGCCGTCTTTAATATTTCCTGTTGTATCTTTCATTAATTTGACAAGTTTATAACAGCATTCCTATTTTGCAGTCTTCCCTACCTTTCGTTGTTTTACTTTTTGGTATCTCTCTATTTGTAATACTTTTGTTGTTGAGATGATTTTCTCGGGTGGATCTTCACTTGGCTGAAAGAAGAGTTATTTCATTAGCCTTCGACAAATCTTTCAAGGATGAATAGTGAAGACATATATACCTACCTACGGTCAATTGTATTGTTTATTTTGCCGAGGCGATGTCACCTTCAAATGGTTTATAAATTACCTTACCTCATATTGATGAATGAAAATTCTCTAGAAGGCGGGAATCATACTTGGACCTTCTGGGTGAATGTTAGATACTTGAGTTGCCAGAAATCATACCTAGGCCTTTTGGGACGTCAATTGCTTGTTTTAATTTAGACAACCTTCAAACAAGGTACACGCAGAAAGAAAATTCTATAATAAGAGGAGAATTGCATAATTCTACAGATAATAGTGTCATTAAAAGTCGTCCCCCCCCCATAAAGTAATAGAATGATCTGATGTTGGTTTGTTTTAATATATGTGATCATTGTTTGATAAGAAATGCGAATCTATTCATATACAAGTATGCCTAGCTAAGAATGCCCCTCCTCCTAAATATTTTTGCGGGTTAGCACCATAACTTGATAACTATACTGCCAATTTTACAGTGTTGACCATGTACATTTATAGCATTCGTTTACTTTAAAAGCTAGACCATTGTTTTGAAGGTTTTCCTTAGCATTTCCCTATACCAGTAACTGAACCAGTATCTACATTATTTAAAATAAAAATTAGTCAATTGAATTATTTCTGACTAGTTTTATTAGTTTAATAACTGATTAATCCATTAATGCCCATAATTTTCTACTGAAGTTTTTATTGAAAGCAAGAAATTCTTCATTTGGGCTTGAATATATACTGTGTATATTTCATACCCCTGAAACAAAAAAATATAGTGAATCGGATTTTCTGAATGGCACTGCAGTGGGCAGTAGTTAACGTATTTGGTCAAAATTTAGAAAAAAAACCTGTACTGTACGTACGTGTTTCATGCTCCCTTGTACACTGTAACGGTATTGTTTTTTTTTTTTTAGTCAGTGTCTCTTCCCCACACTGATAGTACACCAACCTGTGTAAATTTGCAAGCTGATGTTTTGGTTTTGTTTAAATTTTTGTGCCAATATTGCTCGCAAGAGCTTGTATATACTGTAAGCTCATTGTCTGTTTGATATAGTTTAGTTACATTCATCTTACCTCTGTAATAACCTAACAGTTAAGTTATAACATAGGTGACCACTGTAGTGACTACTCCATACCACCTTTCTTAAAATGCTACTAGATGAACTCTTCGACATATGTGGCCTCAATGAAACTGCTGTCTTTTGGCAGAAAAGAAGCGCTCGCTTGGTCCCAGCGCACTGAGGTTCAGTTTCACATCAAGGGCATGATTTGTTGAAGCACCAAAGAAGATTGCCCTCGCGGTGATCCCCGAGAACATATTCCCAGAAATTTTTGATTAGCTTTGTGACCAAAGGGACATCCCAATCAAATATGACGCCCTCAAAAAATACCTCCTGGAACAGTACTCGCCATAGCCAGCTGCTCGTATAGACAAGCTTTTTCTGTTATCTTGACAGCCGTTGGGGCACCAAATGGCTTCGCTTGTCCTCGGAGAAATGACCAGTATCGTTCGCCTGCAACCTGCCTCAGACGAGGTGAAGCTACTTCGTGCCCTATGGGTATGACCCCTACTCGAGCCTATATGCTCTGGCATCCCCTATGTCGATATTTTGCCCATAAAGGACCTGATGACTAAAGTCAATGCCCTTATGGATAGCCTCTTCACCTCCTTCAAGACCTCCATCAACGCCTCCACTCCTGACAAGGACAACTATTCAACATCGACCGAAGCCGAAGTAAATGAAGCAGGGCTCAGATGCCCACTCCATGGGGAATGGGGCAACTGGCCGCAACTCAACTGGCTGCAGCCTAACTGCCTAGAGCCACCTTACCACTAGCATATATCATTTTGTTTTTTAAATAGGGAATGATGAATATATGTGTGCACCTTTATATTTAGTAACAAATATTAAATTTTATACAACAGTTGAATCAACTGTTAGTAATAAAGATCTCTTCTGCGCTGCACCCTTTTCAAACTACTGATAAACTTCCATATAGTTAGATGTTACATCCCTAGTTAGTTTTGCAGCCTACGGTGAGCAGCTTCCGCGTGATTGGTTGTCCTATTCTCGTCATTTATGCACTGTTGATAGACATTGCCCATTTTAACGGAAAAAGGGGAGGACGTCTGATATTTCCCCTATTGTTCTTTCTTCCAACATAGTGTCTTCCAACCAATTCAGGAGTTTTTGTAAAGTTCATCTGCAAGATCCTTAATAGCTGCTATAATATGATAAGTGGAACAAATGCTATGGCAGTTATCCTTTTAGCATAAAGAGCAAAACTGTTGAAGTGGAAAAATCTTATTTTATTATCATCAGGTTGGAAATTATATTGAAGACTTGAAATTCCCAATTTCAAAATTACAGTATGTTGTTTCTGGCTGTAAGCTTAGTTGAATTTCTAAAAGCATACAAAATAATTGATCATATGTTGTGTATAGTTTATTTGGAAGTAGTGCATAGATAAATGGATGTATGCTACCATGCACTTCAGCAAGAATGACATACTCGACAAAAAAGCGGAGGCGTAATTTTGAATGTCCCGTCTACAAATAGTTTCTTCACTAAGTAAATGTGCTTTGCTTTCCTTTCCAAACACAATGATTCTGCATTAGCCATCCTCGTCTGCAAGAAGGAATTTCTCAGATCCATAAGTTTGAATATCAATAGCAATTACCAGTTCTTCTAAAGTTGTGGGATTGGGCTTTGTATGCTGATGAATCCTTAAGTTTCCTCTTCAATTTTTTGCTGAGTGCTATATGACTAGGCATGATCCTTGGCATTCCTCATTTACATTTCCCAAACACTCGTTAATCCCTACAGATGTTTGTTCCATTGTTTCTAAAGCCCACACCCTTATTTTCGATAATACTTTTCCCTTTTCCACTTGAGCGTGGTCAGCAATATGCAAATGTTCACTTATATGTTTTACACCTTCACCATTCTTTGCGCGAAATTTTGGCGTACATAATCTACTTTCACATCTCCAAAACTGTGATATTATCGGCTCCAAGTCTGTCCAAAACGTATTTATTGCTATTCGTCATTCACAAATTTTTTTTTCCTTTTGTGAGAGTATGCTTGATGCCATTATTGTAGGTGTACTGTCACTGGATATTATACACTGTAAACTTAAACTTATTTTATCCTTATTAGGCAGTCTTTATTGACAATTAGGCACTGTAAACTTAAACTTACTTAATTCCTTAATAGGCAGTCCCTATTGACAAATGGGCACTTTTAAAAAGAAGAAAATAGTTTATGACCATTTAATTACTAGTGCATTATAATTATGGTTAGCATTGTTTCCTTGTTCCTAGTGCTTAATTGAGATTTGATGTCTCTGTATTTTCTGAGTGAGAAACCTAACTGTCTCCACTTGTTGGCCTGAAGCCATTTCCATGGAAATAGCTGTGTCCGCCTTGTGTATATCAGGTTGGGTAACAAGATTTGGTATCCCTGTGCATATTACTTCTGATAGGGGTACTGCTTTCACCTCTGAATTGTGGACATCATTAGCAAATCTCCTGGCATCGTCTTACATCAGACGACCGCACCCTGCATGTGACAACCGCCTACAGTTCTGCTGCCAATGGAATGGTTGAAAATTTTCATTGCACCCTTAAAGCTGCTTTGATATCCCGCTGCAATGACTTAGCTTCTCAAGGTACCCCTGGGACTAAGGACCACTCCAGAAGACGCCCTGGATCTACCAGGACCTATGTTGTGTTGTGGGAACGACTTTACTCCATGCTGCCAGACTTACAAGCCCCCAGCTAACACCTTTTTACAAGTGCCCTTTCCTCATGATCCGTCGCACACCAAAGGCTTTCTTTTATTAACATACGTGGCAAAGAAGACTAGGTCTCCATTGATTGTCTTAAACCTTCGGATCTCCTGCAAGGTGACTCGGTCACGTACATTGCACCTCTCAAGATCAGGGCCCCCCTATATCTCATGTATGTAATTTTTAGGGGTAGAGCCATGTACCGGCATGTGTTTCATAGACATTAGTTGTTTTATTGCTAGCTCTTCCCTGCACTGATAATAGACCAACCTGTGAAAGCCTGCTAGCTTATGTTTTGGTTTGTTTGATTTTTTGTGACGATCTTGCTTGCAAGTGATTGTATATAAGATCGTTGTCTGTTAGATAGTTTATTTGCATTCATCTCTCCTCTCTTTTATAACCTAACAGCTACGTTGCCACATACCACATAAAGAATCCAAATAGAGAATATATATCTGTGTGAAACATGGTTTACTTTTAGTGAGAATTCAGATATTCGAGGGATATCTATTCTCGGTTGCAATTATAGTTTTTCAAAGTCTTGGCACAACAGTTTTAAATAACTTCCTAACATTGTCCATTCTTATGTGAAGTAATACTATTTGATGAAAAAGAAAAATGAGCCAAGGACTTAATGTTTATATATCCTTTCATAGAAAACTGCCTATAATGGTTGATAATAGGTTTCACATGATTTATTTATTGAGCTATCTGGGATCACAACTACTCTCATTTTTGTACCTGAAAATGTAGCTAAATACTAAAATTACCTACGGGATAAAATGGTACGTTTCCTCGAAATTTAGTTTATTGAAACATAAATTACACGGTTTTATATTGAGATAGTTTAATGTATAATTACAAAACTTTAAACATGCACTGAGCGCAATGGAACAGCACACACACTACAGATAAATACAATTCTTCCAGAACACATATGAAATTTGGTTGATCATCTTTCTTAATCCAGTGTTGAACACTAGCCAGACAACACTGCTGGCAAATCCTGCTGTAAAGGTTCTAGGACCAAAAGCCATGCGAAATGTGCCATTCTCTTTCACTAGCGCCCAATAAATTCCAACAAAGTGATGCCAATTCCTTAAATATCATCCAAGTGTTTGTAATTTGGGCACTGGGCCTCTTATCAAATAGAACTGCCACCAATTTTTGTGGCTGATCAAATATATATACCTAGTTCATGTGTTGGTTATAAACCATGATTGAGTTAGCCACATCCACATCAATTAGCTTTTTCTCAGTCTCGTTCCAACATTTTGCATTTTGCTTTGAGAAATTTCTGAGTTTGCAGGATGCCACACTAACTACTGTATTATATTTCCATTTCACAACAGGCACATATCCAATAAAATGTTCTTGTATATGACCTCAATTTTGGTTCTCCAATTCCTTTCTATTCATGTGGGGGGGCTCCATAGTGCCTATCTTCTCTTGTTTGTCCCTGTACCACCGATTCCTTATTCAACCAAATTTTCAAGGAGGGCCAAAGCTGTGAATAGCTTAAAAAAAAAAACTTCATTTTGGCCAGGTTTTACATTAAGCTTATCTGCTAAGGATATATTTACATGGCCCCTGTGGTAGGCCAGCATCAGGGTTATTTGTATTAAGACCACAAGGCTCTGCATGAAGAAGAGAACCATGGAATGTACAGTACATACTGCCCATAATTTGAAGCCACCCCTTATTGATTGCCCTGTTATAAATCGTTTATATCCATGCTTCCCATAACCGGGAACCATGATTTCATCAATATTATAAATTTCCACTTGATATCTTGGCATGCATACTTCATTGGTGTGCATATAAAAGCTATCATGTGATATTCATATTTTCAGAAAAATATTAACCTCTGCTTAGCTCAAATGGATTCCTCCTCTGACTGTCTGATATTAGATAATTGAGTACACCTGGAAATTTAGACCAACATAGCCTTCTGTGTGGAAGTTTGTTATAGCCACTAAGTATAAAAATTGACCGGAATGTCCTGACGTTCTCTGGAATAATGTAATCACAACGGGGACTTTTGTCTGGCAGAGTGTACTCATCTCACAAATTTCACTAATCCGTTCATTTGCTAGAGATTAGTTTATGTAATACATAAGATTCTTTATTGACTACTTCAGTTTATTCAAGTTTCCCTGTGTAATTGTGGAGTATTTAACTTGTTGTTAAACGTGGATTTTCTAATTTAATTTTTTATTAGATCTTCAGTTTTGTTTTCAGGAACAGCAAGTTCTGTTTTAAATGATACAGGAGGCTATAGCCAGTTTTAAGACTGGATCTACTACCCAAGTAAGACAATGTACGAATCTGTCTCCAGTCTTGTAAAAGATAAGGGAACCGGTATCAGATAGGAGTTAAAATTTTCTGTTTTAAAAGTAAAATTTTAATTCTGAGGAAAACACTAACTTCTATTTTGATATGTTCGGAATGATAGTTAAGTAGTATCTAACAAACAAGTGCACTTGCTGTATGTCTTTTGAAACATATGGGTAAATACACAAACATCTTAATTAAAAGAAATATGGTATCTTACATACAGATATATGGATTTATGAATTTGGGCTATATAACCCGGCGCTGGGGTATGTGAGGCCATTCAGCACCTAAGTGTGACTGGGGAAAACCCAGATTGTAATTAAGCTGGACAGCAAGGTGGGAGAAAGGGAGCTTGGACAGGTGAAGTAGAATTGTATAAAAATGTAACTGAAGTTAAAAGGAAGATGCAAAGACTGGTAATGCTTATTGTGCACTGCATGATGGTTTTATGTGTGTGTATATATATATATATATATATATATATATATATATATATATATATATACATACATACATACATACATACATACATACACACATACATACTTAAACATGTATCACATGAATTTGGATGCATGTTTGATAAATTCGGAGATATATTTGGAATTACAGATCTTACAATATAGCTCTCTCACCGCAATGAATTAATATTTAAAAAATCGCCAGTGAATTTAAACGAAAACCAGAAGCGGTTACAGTTTACAACCACTTCATTTTGTTTACATTGCCGTTATTCATTCCACATATAAAAGTATATTTTCCTTAAAGTTCAGAGGGATCAATTAACGTTTTGGAATGAAGTATTAGCTCATTTAAGTTCTTGCTAAGCAGATTTTTCAAAGAAGTCTGTCTACGAGGAGCGCCCGTTTCGTCACGGCTCAGCTATGTTCTCTCGCGTAACTGTACAACAGACACCGTCGGGGAGGAAGAAGAAGAAGAAGAAGAAGAAATTAAGAGAAAGACGAGGAACAGGTTCGACACATCGCAACCAACGCATTCCATTAGTCTACGTTGGCTCCCTTCATTCCAGTTCCTCCTCGTCTCATCCCTCTCCTCCCACTCTCATCCCCCCAGCATTCAACCTACACGCACCTGCACACGTTGGCTATGCTCACTACTCCTGTACAAAAATCTTATGTACAGTATATATTTGTATACACTTGCATGTACATGTGTAGACATATATAATATACATACAAGTACATGTGTAGACATGTATAATATATACATGTACATGTGTAGGCATAAATATATACGTGCATGTGTTGACATATATACATGTACATGTGTTGACATACATACATGTACATGTGTAGACATATATATACATATATGTACAAATATGTTATATATATCGTTATAGATATCGTTATAGATATCGATGAAGCAATTCTTAAAACGGTTTCCATGTCTCATGCTATAAGGGGGATCCCACCAAAGGATCCACAACCCTTTTAATGTGCTTTTTAGTTTTATTATATCTGTATCCCCTAAGAAGGGGTGCTAATGATACAGCTAACGTTTAGGTCGTAACACTTACTGCAATCTCAAGGAATAGATCGAGTAGATATGTATGATATGCTATTGTCTTCTTTTGGAAGAGATACATTTTTTTTATGTGTTATCTACTGGAAGAACATTTCTAACCCCATGGGGTTTACAAGGCCTCATTAGAAACTGATTTGCCGTGGGATTGTATACATTGGTCTTCCAAGTCATTGATATTTCACAGAGCAGCTATTCCCCTGTTACAATCCAATTTCATTGACCTATATGAAATAAACCGACCTGGTGGCACACTATTCTATTTAATTTCTCTTCCTTTTGTTTTGTTAAAGTTTTTATAGTTTATATAGGAAATATTTCTAATGTTATTACTGTTCTTAAAATATTTGTTTTGTTGTTTCCTTTTCTCACTGGGCTTCTTTCCCTGTTTGGGCCCCTGGCCTTATAGCATCCTGCTTTCCCAACTAGGGTTGTAACTCAGCAAGTAATGATGATTATAATAAAGCTAGGCAGTGGGTGCAAAAGGGTATGATCCCTCTTTTATCAACTTGCGTAAAGCAGATGCTGTTATGGAACTATATCTGCTCTCGTTTAATCATACGCAATTCAACTGCAAAATGTAAACACAAAACGTGGTGGTGTATGTTTTTATTCATACTTGCTCATTCATACATATATATGGACAGAATGTGAATCATATTACTCGTACAATTAAAATGAAACTTAGCTGAAGAATTTACTGCATGTTTTCAACACGGCCCCCCTTTTAACCGATGATTTAAGCAACCTCTTCTTTTTCTTAAAGATACTGTATAGCACATATTTATAAGTAATCATATATTCAAGCTAATGTGAGGAAAATAGTCCTTATAAATGTTGCTATGAATAGTCTATTGGATATTAGTACATGGACATCAAATCAAGCACTCTTTATATGAAGCTGATATAATGGTAAAATAGTCATCAGGTTATGACACAAGATATTGAAGTCAATTATATGTACTGTAATTATGAATATGCTTCTTCCCCTTATCTCTTTAAGTGGGTAAATAAGTATATAGGTTGATAGATTCTCAATACCTAAGCAGAATTTCGTGCTTCCCCATAACATGGCCACCACACCCTGTTCAACATCAGTCATGCTGCTCGTCATGACAGAGAAAGAAGGCGACGTCCATGATCGCCATCCAACCAGT
>NC_090739.1:73004902-73024902 GCF_036898095.1 Palaemon carinicauda
GAGCTATGAATTCCGGGAGTGGCTATGGTGTAAGAATCGCTTATAGAATTATTAATGAAATTTGTTTTGGGGAAAAAGAAGCAGCAGCAGATTCCCATAAAAAAAAGATATCGATTTGTTATAACAACACAAGAATAAAGGCAACATTGAATGGAACACTTTAGTGAGGTCATGAATAGGAGATATGAAGGGAATAATTTGATTGATATACTTGAAGCTGAGGAAGACCTTGGTGTGCCCATGAATGAATTCATTGTGTTCGATATTTGAAGCTAGCTTCATTATTAAAAAAAAAAAAATGAGAAGGGAAGCGCGTGGATACGATAGAATAACTGCCGAGATGTTATTGTCCGAAAATGAAGCGACCCCAGAATACTTAGATTATTTTGTAGAATGTAGCTTATTTTAGAGAGAGAGATTGATGAAATTCCTGGGGATGAACAAACAGGATACAGAAAAGGTAGTTGTACTGACCAAATTTTTAATACCTCCGCCAACAAAGTTGGAAGGAGGTTATGTTTTATCCCCTTTTTGTGTGTGTGAACAGCTTCCTGACCACAATTTTAATCGTAGAGTAATGAAACTTTTATGTTATAAGCTGGCAATGATTAAATTTGGAAGGGCAAGGTCACGGTCAAGCAAAATGTCCAAGTCTCGTAATCGGCCATAAAGTTTGGACATCGTTGTCACAAAGACTTCAAACTTTGTTCATATTTGAGTGTATGGAAATCCACACCAAGTAATACATGTTAAGTTCGGAGATCAAGGTTAAGCAAAAAGTCAAATTCCGGTCATCAACCATACGGCCACAATTTTGCTTGTTAAGTAGTGAAACTTGCAGGGATTTTAAACTATGTAAAGAGCTGGACATGATTAATTGATTTTGGGAAAGGCACTCGGTTTTCGAGAAATAGGCGGCCGTGGTGGAGGCCTGCATTCTGTTGTTTTTCTAGTTTTAAGACATGTTGTACAGCAATGTGTAGATATAGGAATCCACTTTTGATGGCATTTATGGACTATGAAAAAGCCTTTGATAAAGTGCACTAGCCAATTTTGGAGTCTCCTGCATTATTATGGAATTTCTCTTGAATATGTAAATTCGATTGTCTGTTCATGAGAATAGGAAGTGCAAAGTTAATGTTAGTGGATTTCTATCAAATGAGTTTCCAGTGAATAGTGGAGTACTCCAAGGGAATGTGTTGTTGCCTATGTTGTTTATCCTCGTGGATTTTGTAACACGTAGAACAGTTGGAGAAGGATTGGACTGTATTTGTAATAGGAAATTAGCTGACCTGGAGTATGCTGATGACTCTGTCCTTATTAGCAGAACACCACAGGATTTGAAATTCTTGCTTACCAGAATACATGAAGTATCACAGGAGGTTGGGCACAAGATATAGAAGAAAGACAGATTATGATAACGGAATATGCAATGGAAGATGAATCATTTAAATCTTTAGGAACTATGACCGCTAATACAGGATTTTTCCAATTGGATTTTAATGAAAGATTGTAAAAAGCAAATCAGGCAATTGCTAGGTTAAATAAAATTTGGAAAAAAATTCATCTGAAATAACATATTGAAATCAAGCTATATAACAGTTTAGCGAGATCTGTTACAGTATGGACATGACAATGAAACAATACTCAAAAGATATTGTAGATTTGATAACAAAACCCCGAGTAGAGTATTTGGAGTTAAATGGCAGGACAGGATTAGAAATTAAATTATAAGAGATTATTCGAGTGCCAAGTATGAATGAGATCATGGTGAGGGGTAGATGGGCTTCACAAGGCACTAGCAGATTTGGAAGACCCAGGCCTACATGATGTGTGAGGTAGGAGATTATTAATGGGGACGTATGGATTTAAAAGTTCAAGACAGAGATGAATGATCAAATTTAATCGAGGCCCTTTGCCTCAATGGGTGTACGGGGAGATGAAGGTGGCATACATATATTTAATTCCTTAAATGTACAATTAGCCGCTAAAGTCATACATAAGATTAACTGGATAGCATAATTGAATATTTTTCTTTGGGAACTGGTTAATGTTCCCTCCTGACTACGGAGTTCGAGGTTCCTTTAGGAAGGGCCTCTTTGCAGACTAATTCCAATTCCATCTCGTGATTGGTAGAGGATTCTTGCTTTGTGATTGGCTACCACCACCTCTCATTGTGATTGGCCATCACCTTCTCACAGCTGATTTATGTAATAATAGTAATTGGTTAGATAATTAAAATAAGCGCAAAATACTTGGTCATGCGGCTTGCAGTCATAGTGCAACATGTACCACTTACCAGAACAGAGTAGCTATGAGATATTGTAAAGTTGTGAGTGAAGCGATCCACAGCAGAGCAACGTCCGGTTGAGCATATAGTAATTAATTATGTACTTAATGCCAATGTACTAGCCGACTCAGTTTATGCACGTAGCTTAACAAGTACTGTTTGTCAGATCAGAGGAGCAATAAAATAATGTTAAATTCCAGGTGATGCAAACCATGACGAAGTAAAAACCAATAACAAGACGAGATTCTTCCATCAATCATGGGAGGGGACTAATCAGTGAAGAGACCCACCTAACTGTAGTTCGATGAAAGAAGCAAGTTGGTGTTCCGAAGTTAATATAGGTTTCAATTTGCCAGAAACAGCATTGGCAATAGTAAAACTGGATTGGTTTAGTAATTAATACCTTTATTCTGAGAATTTTAATCTTATTCTTACCAACCAATTCTTCTTTGCTCAAGGGGTTAACTACTGCACTGTTATTGCAAGGGTAGAACAGACTATTTAGCTATGGTAAGCAGCTCTTCTAGCAGAAGGAAACTCCAAAATCAAACCATTGTTCTCTAGTCTTAGGTAGTGCCATATCCTCTGTACCATGGTCTTCCACTGTCTTTGGGTTAGAGTTCTCTTACTTGAGGGTACACTCGGGCACACTGTTCAATCTTATTTATCTTTCTTTTGTTTTGTTGAAATTTTTATATTTTATACCCGGTATAGGAAATATTTTAATGTTACTTTTCTTAAAATATTTGTTTTCCTTTGTTTCCTTTCCTAACAGGGCTATTTTCCCTGTTGGAACCCCTGGGGTTATAGCATCCTTCTTTTCCAACTAGGGTTGTAGTTTAGAAAGTAATGATGATAATAATGATAATAGTGAACGCGATTTTGAAAAATTTATGTAGCCACATTATGAAGTTTATTTGCCTTCTTTTCCAAGAGTAATAACGTGCGCCTCATCCTTCTAGAGTTTGAGATCTGGAATAGGTCTCAGGGCATCTAAGTTTAGGAGGAAGCATAATTTATTTATTATTATCAAAATTATTATTATTTAGGGGTGTGGTAGCCTATTGGAAGTGTGCCTGCCTGGCGATCTGTTGGACTGGCGTTTGAGACTCGCTCAAGCTCGATAATTTTTTGTAGTGTTTGCAACTTCACCATCCTTGTGCCTGGCCTTTCCTGGTCCTAGCTTTGGTGGATAGGGTCTTGGGCGCTGATCCTGTGTGTATGAGGTCATGAGGGATGATCATAATTGGCAAATCACTGCAAGCTTCAATAGGAAAAGCAACTCAGCACAGAAAGGAAATACAGAAATAGATAGATAAGTGAGATATATATTTTTGTAAATATACAGTATTAAAATCAATAAGAAGGTTGAATAGATAGGTAATAAAGTATATAGCTTTTAATTTTTTCAATAGAAAAGCATTTACAGCAAGTTTGAACTAATGAATTTCTACCAATTCAACTACCAGATTAGATTATTAGGAAGATGATTCCAAAATTAAGTCACAGCTGCAATGAAACTTTTAAAACAGTGTACAGTGGTATTAAGCCTCATGATGAAGAAGAGAGACTCCTACATTCTGGGAAGAGAGAGAGAGCCGAATGCTCCTTTGGCTGCATTGGGCTTCTGATGAATGTCTTTTAAGTATGCTACCAGAACCTGCTATCCTTCCTGCAATAACTCTAGGATCCCTGCTTCATTTTACTTTCTTTTCACTTTTTATTTATTTTATATATTTATTTTTCTTTACTTCATGTAGTGGTTGATGAAGGGGAAGGGGTAGGGGTGTGTTTCTCCAGGCCGACCTACAGATCAGCACATGTGGTCTCAGCAGCTTCAAGGTTTTCTTGGTTCTGTTGGATGGTATCCTCTGCCAGTAATGCCTAATATTTAACAATAATAAACAAAACATTTTGCATTACAATTGAAATATGTATTTTCAAAACACTGCTATAAAACTAAAATTTCTGCATTTTCATAATGGCTTTTTTATGTAATAAGAATACATTCAACATCAATTGATTAAAAAATTACAGTAAGTAAAATGAATGCAATTTAGTGTAAATAGTTGTAATACTTTTTGTAAATTTAGGACCAGGTGAGGCTATTGGGGAGTGATGCTTCTGAGTGGCTCAAGATGGTGGCGATTTATCATCTCGAGGAAAAAAACTTTGATATAATCCATTGCTCCTTCTCATTAATTTTTGGGGCACCATCTCAGATTTCCTTACCTTTTATAGTGTGTGCCAGTGTCACATACAGACACGAACCAGTCTTTCAGGCCATCCATTATGTTGCTCATCATCTTGGCTTGCTCTTCCCATAACTTATCTTTTATATCCTTCAGCCTGTAGTCTGTCATTTTAACATTCCACAGTATTTGGTTACCTTTAAGAAACTTCATCATTTGGTCCTCCTCAGTTTGAAACTGCAAGTTTTTTCAAGCTTTTTTTTTCCCTTTTGCACCTGAGAGGATGTTGAGGCAGTTGATTTAAAGGTTTGAAGGAAGGTCGTTCATGAATGGCAGAGGCAAGGAACAGTGACAGTGCCATAGCAGGACAATTCCAGAGACTGATCATATTTACGTATGATCAATGGCCAAGCCCATCCACCCAAGCTAGGACCAGATAGGACCAGGCAATGGCTGCTGATGATTCAGCAGGTAGACCTATAGGCTCCCTCAAACCTCCATACTTAGCTCACAAGAATGGAGAGGTTGCAAACACTGGTAGAAACTAGAAAATATTAAGCCTGAGTGGGACTCGAACCCCAGTCTGACAGATCACCAGGCTGGGAAGTTTTGGCATATTAGAGTATGTTTTGGCACGCGGTACACCTAATATCTACCCAGCTGAATCGACGACATCAGTTGGTTGATTAGGCTATCTGTTCTTTGCAGTGTATTTTCTTCTGGATGAAGTTTTTGTTACTATTATTATTACTTGCTAATCTACAATCCTAGTTGGAAAAGCAGGATGCTATAAGCCCAGGGGCTCCAATAGGGAAAATAGCTCAATGAGGAAAAGGAACAAGGAAAAATGATATATTTTAAGAGCAAAAATATCAAAATAAATATCACTTTATAAAACTATAAAAACTTAACAAAACAAGAGGAAGTGAAATAAGATATAAGATAGAACCGTGTGCCCGAGTGTACCCTCAAGCAAGAGAACTCTAACCCAAGGCAGTGGAAGACCATGGTACAGAGGCTATGGCACTACCCAAGATTAGAGAACAATGGTTTGATTTTGGAGTGTCCTTCTCTTAGAAAGCTGTTTACCATAACTAAAGAGTCTCTTCTACCCTTACAAAGAGGAAAGTAGCCACAACAATTCCTGAGCAGTAAGAAGAATTGTTCGGTAATCTCAGTGTTGTCAGGTGTATGAGGACAGAGGAGAATATGTAAAGAATAGGCCTGACTATTGTGTGTGAGTGTAAGCAAAGGGAAAATGAACCGTAACCAAAGAGAAGGATCCAATGTAGTACTATCTGGCTAGTCAAAAGACCCCATAACACTCTAGTGGTAATATCTCAACGGGTGGCTGGTGCCCTGGCCAACCTACCTTTGAAGTCCAGCTGCAGAATGAGGGATCTTTGAAAATCCACTTATATATACTGACGGTAGGGGAAAGCAGTTCTTGCACATTAATCGTATACTGTACCCATACACGTATACTGTACTCATATGCTCATACGGTAGACTGATGTTACTCATACTCTCGTAAACTCTATTTGTACACTACTCTTGTGTCAATATACACAACACTTGTGATGATAAACATTGATTTATGCTTGTAAACACCACTCATATGCAAGTTATACTATTCTCATACGATATTTAGAAGTTGATTCTCATCCCTGTGAATGGGCTGATTTCATACTTTAAAAGTTGTTCATATAATTGATTTCACATATGATACCTGTAAGTTCCTCTATTAACTAGTGCTACAGCACTTTTAAGTCTTTTGTCATGTATAGGTAAAGTCTGATTAGAATTTTTCTTTTCATTAGTCATGTCACGGAAGACAGGAGAGAGAGAGAGAGAGAGAGAGAGAGAGAGAGAGAGAGAGAGAGAGAGAGAGAGAGAGAGAGAGAGAGAGAGAGAGAGAGGAAGATGGAAAGGTGTGATACAAGGTAATCCTGGTTTTTCATTTGAGTCTAGTCTAAAGCTTACCTGTTCAGATTGCTAGCTGATGAGATTCCACATGTGGCTATACAAAATGTCCTTTTGACCAAGGAAGATGATGCTGTCTGCATCCACCCTATCATTCTGGGTAGGGTGGCACCATGCAGTCATGAAGCATCTGGCATGCAGATCTTTGTGTATGCGGGGCATGCAACAGAAGCAGACAACTAAAGTCATCATGGTTAAAGGTAGTGACATGGATGTTGTTGTTATCATAATCTGTGTTCTGTAGGCACTTCAGGAGCTAGGTCTGCAGCAGTATTAAAAAAACGTTACATTTGTAGTGGATGCTAAAGCAGTCTCGGTCCATCACTTTTGTAGAGCCCATTATTATCTGCCCTCTGCCATACCTGATGAACGAGTGATTTAATGAACATTTTCGATTTTATATTATTCTGAAATTCTTTCAGAGGGTAATTCTACACGTGCATTTCTTGTGTAGATGATTCCATTGTACATATGGAACTTTCAAGTGAATTGAGCTTCTGTCAAACTTGTACATACATCAAGAGTATCTGTATGAATTTGCCATCGATGTCTTCAACTTCTTGTAAGGTTCCCCAAGTATCTTGAAGCACTAATTCTACCAGTGGATGCTGTTCTGGGAAATGACCAACCTGGTTATCTGTCGGAGTTGTCAGACCAATCGACGTTTTTTGTAACCACACGGATCGTCAGACCAATCGACATTTTTGTCAAGCCTACGGACTTGTAATGCCTCTGATGTCAGGTTTTCATTACTTTAGATCTTCTTCACAATTTTGATAGTTTTGCTAGCCGAATGAGTAAAATAAGAAAAAATGAGCTAAAGTGGGGACAAGCAGAAATTAAGTTTTAAGTAACAAAGAGGGTCCACACTAATCTGATAATTAATAATGCAGGCGTGGAAATGAAATCTTCAGCTAGACGGGGGGCGAAAGATTAATGGTTGTTGTTGAAGCAGATGTAGGATGGTAGAAATTGACATGCGGTAGATATGAATTTTTAGTTAGTCATAAAAAGTGTAAATCCATAAACGTTTATTGAGGCTAGGGTTAGAGTAAAATGCTTAAATTGCTTATGTTAAGAATATTCAGTTAGGTTTTAATAAATATTAAATTTGAGCACCAAATATAAAAAGTTATAAGTTTTTCCAAAATAATTACATACAAAGTTATTGCGAATAATTAAGATAATTTTTTTCATTGTTTTAGTTTTTGTTCATTACCCTCTCTTTCTCTGGGAAAAATGGTAAATTGTTCGGAATCTCTGGAGGGTTTCGAACCATAGGAAAGGTTTAAACAGTACAGTATAAAATGTCTAGTGACTGAAGTCTATTTAAAAAAAGAGAAAACTTAGGGGATGGAGAAGGATATTGATGTTAAAGTTACATAGTCCATAATGCCACCGAGAAAATAAAAGTAATACATAGCCTTGGAAAGCTCTTTATTTTTGACAACTTTATTTTACGCTGATTTAGCCATAGTCCATTTTCTATAGAGTAGACACCAAAGAAAGGGGAGAGAATGAGGTTTTGTGACCCATGTAATGTCAGAAAGTCCTTTGTAAAAGAATTAATTTTGACTTTTCAATCCTTATCGGCAAATTACTCAGAAGTTTGTTAGAATGTGTAATATACATAGTCGTGAATGTTTGATGAAGGGTTTTCAGGCGTCGTGACCAGTTCTCTCTCTCTCTCTCTCTCTCTCTCTCTCTCTCTCTCTCTCTCTCTCTCTCTCTCTCTCTCTCTCTCAAATCGAAATTTAGCAAAAAAATTCTTAGTGATAATGAATCATGTATACCAATACTTTTGCTTTGAACATTTTGCATCCTTGGCAAAGGTTTAATTTCGCTTTTTTTTTTTTCCGGTAATATTGGCATCTGCACCCTGCAGGTGTATGTAGATACACTAACGCATATTGTGTAATAACGGGTATTAGTTTCCTGAATGGTAAATACTGTTTTTAGAAGAGCCGTTTACAAGGAGTGATTATGTATTAGAAATATTTAAACCCTCTTCATGCTAAATATGTTTATAAACCGAAATATCAACAGACGAAGCTGCTAATCGTGTTGTGATGAAAATGAGAGTTTCCTAGATAAAGTAATAGAAATGTAATAAATGTTGCAATAGTCAAAGGGAGAAAAAAATTAACAATTCTATTAAAGTAAGTTTTTAATTCGCACAAGGAAGGTTCCATTATCATGAAGAGGCGAGGAAGGAAATTCTTTGGACTGATAACCTGCTATCTTTAATTAGGTGACCCACTCTTACTCATTGATTTTTGGTGTAGTATGGGGTCGTGATATCAGGTCCGTGAGTTCTGTAAAATCTACTTCGGTTGTCACTAGGTATGTATGATGAGTATTCTTCTTCAATCTTCGATCCTTCCTGCGACAATTGTTCTGAAAAGGCTCCTATTTTATGACATTAGAGACTTTAAATGTCTCTTTGGAGACCTGACGGTACACATGATTAGTTAAGTCCACTTGAATTTTACTCCGTGAATGGAAGTTAATTGACCAGCTTTGATAATTTACACAGACAGCATAATGAACGATTTGTTGAGTGACATGCAGTTTTAGCTAGTTTATTTATGGAGTTAAAGTCCAAGGTTGGAGTGGCGACCAACATAGGCGCTAAGGCCGTTGTGAACGGAAATATCATGTTTCTGTCTATGTACTGGAATCTTTAGCGGGTACAAATACACGTTTACGTGCGCCATTTCTATTTGGATGAATATGTGAAGATTCGTTTTGTACATTATCCATAACACAGGATAATTCAAGTATGTGTAGCCAGGTAACATCCCTTTTGTGCACGTTTTACATCTTTTGAGGTATGCCTAATGGTTACCTCACGAATGTCATTAAACCATAGGCTGCCTTTTGGTGGGATCCTCGCTAGTATGAGACTGATCTCACCAGGTGAATCTTGAAATGCAGTTAGCACTTGGGTTTCGACTTCTTTTTGAGCTTCTGGTGGCGTGATTGGCAGTGACCTTACCTTTCATTTGAAGGGGCTAGGGTTCGATGCCAGTATTAGAAATTCAGTTCTATTTGAGCATGATATTGTTGGTTTTCATCCATATTGGCTCATTAGAAGTAATTCGAATTAAAAGCTATTAATTGTGTCCCCTGGTGGGTCGAGAAGTCGGGGAAAACTCGCTGGTATAAGACTGATGTCTCACCAGGTAAATCTGAAATGCAGAATAGCACTTGGGTTCTGACTTCTGGGGGCGTGATTAATAGTGACCTTACCGTTCATTTGAAGGGGCTAGGGTTCGATCCCAGTATGATTTACAAATTTATTTCTATTTAAGCCGGTATTTTGTTGATTTTCCTCCATATTGACTAATTAGGAGTAATTAGAGTTAAAAGCTATCAATTGTGTCACCTTTTGAGTAAGGAAGTAAGGGAAAATTTGCAGGTATGAGACTGATGTCTCAACAGGTAAATCCTGAAATGCAGCTAGCACTTGGGTTCCGACTTCTTCTAGAGCCTCTGGTGTCATGATTGGTAGTGACCTTGCCTTTTATTTGAAGGGGCTAAGGTTTGATCCCAGTGTGAGATAGAAATTTATTTCTATTTAGGCACAAGATTGTTGATTTTCATCCATATTGACTCATTAGGAGTAATTGGAATCAAAAGCTATAAATTGTCACCTAGTGGGTCGGGAAGTTGGGGAAAACTCGCTGGTATGAGACTGATGTCTCACCAAGTAAATCCTGAAATGCAGTTAGCTTTTGGGTTCCAACTTGTTTTAGAGCCTCTGGTGGCATAATTGGTGGTGACCTTACTTTCATTTGAAGAGGCTAGGGTTTGATCCTAGTATGAGATAGATTTTTATTTGTATTTGAGCACACTATTGTTGACTTTCATCCATATTGACTCATAAGGGTTCATTCAAATTAAAAGCTATCAATGGCGTAACGTGGTGGGTCAAGAAGTCGGGGGAAACTCGCTGATATGAGACTGATGTCTCACCAGGTAAATCCTGAAATGCAGTTAGCATGTGGGTTCCAACTTCTTTTAGATCCTCTGGTGGGGTAATTGGTAGTGACCTTGCCCTTGCTATAAAGTGGCTTGGGTTCGATCCCAGTATGAGATAGAAATTTATTTCTATTTAAGAGTGATATTCTGTTGATTTTCATCTGTTTACTCGGTTGATTCAAATTAAAATCTATAAATTGTTTCACCTGGTGGGTCAGGAAGTCTGGGAAAACTCGCTGGTAAGAAACTGATGTCTCGCCAAGTAAATCCTGAAAAGGAGTTAGGTCTTGGGTTCCGACTTCTTTTAGAGCATCTGGTGGCGTGATTGGTAGTTACCATGCCCTTGATATGGAGTGGCTAGGGTAAGATCCCGGTATGAGATAGAATTTTATTTCTATTTGTGCATGATATTGCATTGATTTTCATCTCTATTTACTCAAGGTTAATTTGAATTAAAGGCTGTCAAATGAGTCACTTAGTGGGTCAGGAAGTCTTGGAAAACTCGCTGGTATGAGACTGATGTTTCACCAAGTAAATCCTAAAATACAGTTAGGTTTTGGGTTCTGACTTTTTTTTAGAGCCACTGATGGCGTGATTGGTAGTGACCATGCCCACGACATGAAGTGGCTAGGGTTCAATCCCAGTACAAGATGAAAATATATTTCTATATAAGCATGATATTATGTTGATTTTCATCCATATTGACTCATTAGGAATAATACGAATTATCAACTATCAATTGTGTCACCTGATGGGTCAGGAAGTCGGGGGAAAACTCGCCTGTATGAGACTAATGTCTCAACAGGTAAACCCTGAAATGCAGTTAGCTTTTGGGTTCCGACTTCTTTTTGAACCTCTGGTGGCGTGATTGGTAGTGACCATGCCCATGATATGAAGTGGCTAGGGTTCAATCCTAGTATGAGATAGAAATTTATTTCTATATAAGCATATGTTCATTTTCATCCGTATCGACTCGTTAGTTGTAATTCGAATTATCAGCTATCAATTGTGTCACCTGGTGGGTAGGGGAGTTAGGGAAAACTCGGCTATGTGAAACTGATGTCTCTCCAGGTAAATCCTGAAATGCAGTTAGCTTTTAGGTTCAGACTTCTTTTAGAGCCTCTGTTGTCGTAATTGGTAATGGCTATGCCCATGATATGAAGTGGCTAGGGTTTAATCCCAGTTTGAGATAGAAATTTATTTCAATATGCGCACGATATTGTGTTGATTTTCATCCATATTGACTCATTAGAATCAAAAGCTATCAGTTTTCACCTGGTGGGTAGGGAAAGTCGGGGAAAACTCGCCTGTATGAGACTGAGGTCTCTCCAGGTAAATGCTGAAATGCAGTTAGCTTTTGGGTTTCGATTTCTTTTAAAGCCTCTGGTGTTGTAATTCGTAGTGACCTTGCCCTTGATATGAAATAGCTAGGGTTCAATCTCAGTATGAGATAGAAGTTTATTTCTAGTAGAGCATGATGATATGTTGATATTCATCCATATAGACTCATTAGGCGTAATTTGAATTATCAGCTATTAATTTTGTCACCTTGTGGGTCAAGAAGTCGGAGAAAACTCGCTGGTATAAGACTGATGTCTCTCCAGGTGAATCCTAAAATGCAGTTAGCTTTTGGGTTCCGACCTCTTTTAGAGGCTTTGGTGGCAGGATTTGTAGTGACCTTGCCCTTGGTATGAAGTGGTTAGGGTTCAATCTTAGTATGAGATAGAAGTTTATTTTTATTTGAGCATGATATTGTGTTCATTTTCATCCATATTGACTCAGGGGTAATTCTAATTAAAAGCTACCAATTGTGGCACCTGGTGGGTAGGGAAGTCTGGGAAAACTCTCTAGTATTAGAATGATATCTTTCCAGCTAAATCCTGAAATGCAATTAGCTTTTGGGCTCCGAATTCTTTTAGACCCTTTGGTGGCGTGATTTGTAGCGGCCATGCTCCTGATATGAGGTGGCTAAGGTTCAATCTCAGTATGAGATGGAAGTTTATTTCTTTTTGAGCATGATATTATGTTGATTTTCATCCATATTGACTCATTTTGAGTTATTTGAATTATCAGCTATCAATTGTATCACATAGTGGGTCAAGAAGTCGGAGAAAACTAACTGGTATGAGACAGATGTCTCTCCAGGTAAATCCTGAAAGGCAGTTAACTTTTAGGTTCCAACTTCTTTTAGAGCCTCTGGTGGCATGATTGGTAGTGACCATGCCCATGATATGAAGTAGCTAGGGTTCAATCCCTGTGTGAGATAGAAATTTATTTCCATATGAACAGGATATTATGCTGATTTTCATTCATATTGACTCATTGGGAGTAATTCGAATTATCAGCTATCAATTGTTTCACCTGGTGGATCAAGAAGTTGGGGAAAACTCGCTGGTATGAGACCGATGACTCTCCAGGTAAATCCTGAAATGCAGTTAGCTTTTGGGTTCCGACTTCTTTTAGATCCTCTGGTGGGGTGATTGGTAGTGACCATGCACATGATATGAAGTGGCTAAGGTTTAATCCCAGTGGGAGATAGAAATTTATTTCTATATGAGTTCGATATTGTGTTGATTTTCATCCATATTGACTCATTAGGAGTAATTGAAATTATCAGCTATCAATTGTCACCTAGTGGGTCAAGAAGTCGGGGAAAACTCGCTGGTATGAGACAGATGTCTCTCCAGATGAATCCTGAAATGCAGTTAGCTTTTGGGTTTCGACTTCTTTTAGAGCCTCTGGTGGAATGATTGGTAGTAACCATGCCCATGATAGGAAGTGTCTAGGGTTTAATCCCAGTGTGAGATAGAAATTTATTTCTCTATGAGCTCGATATTGTGTTGATTTTCATCCTTATTGACTCGCTAGGAGTAATTCGAATTAAAAGCTCTGTTTTGTCACCTGGTGGGTAAGGAATTTGGGGGAAACTCGCCTGTATGAGACTGAGGTCTCTCCAGGTAAATGTTGAAATGCAGTTAGCTTTTGGGTTTCGATTTCTTTTAAAGCCTCTGGCGTCGTGATTGGTAGTGACCTTGCCCTTAATATGAAATGGCTAGGGTTCAATCTAATTATGAGATAGAAGTTCATTTCTACTTTAGCATGATGATTTGTTGATTTTCATCCATATTGACTCATTAGTAGTAATTCGAATTATCAGCTATCAATTTTGTAACCTGGTGGGTCAAGAAGTCGAAGAAAACTCGCTGGTATGAAACTGATGTCTCTCCAGGTAAATCCTAAAATGCAGTTAGATTTTGGGTTCCGACTTCTTTTAGAGGCTTTCTTGGCGTGATTGGTAGTGACCTTGACCTTGGTATGAAGTGGCTAGGGTTCAATCTTAGTATGAGATAGAAGTTTATTTTTATTTGAGCATGATATTGTGTTTATTTTCATCCATATTGACTCATTATGGGTAATTCTAAATAAAGCTACCAATTATGGCACCTGGTGGGTAGGGAAGTCGGGGATAACTCTGGTATGAGAATGTCTCTCCAGGTAAATCCTGAAATGCAGTTAGCTTTTGGGCTCCGAATTCTTTCAGTCTTTGGTGGCGTGATTTGTAGCGGTCATGCTCCTGATATGAAGCGGCTAAGGTTCAATCTCAGTATGAGATAGAAGTTTATTTCTATTTGAGCATGATATTATATTGATTTTCATCCATATTTATTCATTTTGAGTAAATCGAGTTATCAGCTATCAATTCTATTACCTGGAGGGTCAAGAAGTCGGAGAAAACTCGCTGGTATGAGACTGATGTCTCTCCAGGTAAATCCTGAAATGCAGTTAGCTTTTGGGTTCCGACTTCTTTTAGAGCCTCTGGTGGCGTGATTTGTAGTGACCATGGCCATGATACGAAGTGGCTAAGGTTCAATCCTAGTGTGAGATAGAAATTTATTTCTATATGAGCACGATATTGTGTAGATTTCTATCTATATTGATTTATTAGTGGTAATTCATATTAAAAGCTATCAATTTTGTCACTTGGTGTGTAGGTAAGTCGGGGAAAACTCGCTGGGATGAGACTGATGTCTCTCCAGGTAAATCCTGAAATGCAGTTAGCTTTTGGGTTCCGACTTCTTTTAGAGCCTCTGGTGACGTGATTGGTAGTGACCATACCCATGATACAAAGTGGCTAGGGTTCAATCCCAGTGTGAGATAGAAATTTATTTCTATATGAGCACGATATTGTGTAGATTTCTATCTATATTGATTTATTAGCGGTAATTCATATTAAAAGCTATCAATTTTGTCACTTGGTGTGTAGGTAAGTCGGGGAAAACTCGCTGGTATGAGACTGATGTCTCTCCAGGTAAATCCTGAAATGCAGTTAGCTTTTGGGTTCCGACTTCTTTTAGAGCCTCTGGTGACGTGATTGGTAGTGACCATGCCCATGATACGAAGTGGCTAGGGTTCAATCCCAGTGCGAGATAGAAATTTATTTCTATATGAGCACGATATTGTGTAGATTTCTATCTATATTGATTTATTAGCGGTGATTCATATTAAAAGCTATCAATTTTGTCACTTGGTGTGTAGGGAAGTCGGGGAAAACTCGCTGGTATGAGACTGATGTCTCTCCAGGTAAATCCTGAAATGCAGTTAGCTTTTGGGTTCCGACTTCTTTTAGAGCCTCTGGTGGCGGGATTGGTAGTGACCATGCCCGTGATACGAAGTGGCTAGGGTTCAATCCCAGTGTGAGATAAAAATTTATATCTATATGAGCACGATATTGTGTAGATTTCTATCTATATTGATTTATTAGTGGTAATTCATATTAAAAGCTATCAATTTAGTCACTTGGTGTGTAGGGAAGTCGGGGAAAACTCGCTGGTATGAGACTGATGTCTCTTCAGGTAAATCCTGAAATGCAGTTAGCTTTTGGGTTCCGACTTCTTTTAGAGCCTCTAGTGACGTGATTGGTAGTGACCATGCCCATGATACGAAGTGGCTAGAGTTCAATCCCAATGTGAGATAGAAATTTCTTTCTATATGAGCAAGATATTGTGTAGATTTCTATCTATATTGATTTATTAGCGGTAATTCATATTAAAAGCTATCAATTTTGTCACTTGGTGTGTAGGGAAGTCGGGGAAAACTCGCTGGTATGGGACTGATGTCTCTCCAGGTAAATCCTGAAATGCAGTTAGCTTTTGGGTTCCGACTTCTTTTAGAGCCTCTGGTGACGTGATTGGTAGTGACCATGCCCATGATACGAAGTGGCTAGGGTTCAATCCCAATGTGATAGAAATTTCTTTCTATATGAGCACGATATTGTGTAGATTTCTATTTATATTGATTTATTATCGGTAATTCATATTAAAAGCTATCAATTTTGTCACTTGGTGTGTAGGAAAGTCGGGGAAAACTCGCTGGTATGGGACTGATGTCTCTCCAGGTAAATCCTGAAATGCAGTTAGCTTTTGGGTTCCGACTTCTTTTAGAGCCTCTGGTGACGTGATTGGTAGTGACCATGCCCATGATACGAAGTGGCTAGGGTTCAATTCCAATGTGAGATAGAAATTTATTTCTATACGAGCACGATATTGTGTAGATTTCTATCTATATTGATTTATTAGCGGTGATTCATATTAAAAGCTATCAATTTTGTCACTTGGTGTGTAGGGAAGTCGGGGAAAACTCGCTGGTATGAGACTGATGTCTCTCCAGGTAAATCCTGAAATGCAGTTAGCTTTTGGGTTCCGACTTCTTTTAGAGCCTCTGGTGGCGGGATTGGTAGTGACCATGCCCGTGATACGAAGTGGCTAGGGTTCAATCCCAGTGTGAGATAAAAATTTATATCTATATGAGCACGATATTGTGTAGATTTCATCTATATTGATTTATTAGTGGTAATTCATATTAAAAGCTATCAATTTAGTCACTTGGTGTGTAGGGAAGTCGGGGAAAACTCGCTGGTATGAGACTGATGTCTCTCCAGGTAAATCCTGAAATGCAGTTAGCTTTTGGGTTCCGACTTCTTTTAGAGCCTCTGGTGGCAGGATTGGTAGTGACCTTGCCCTTGGTATGAAGTGGCTAGGGTTCAGTCTCACTATGAGATAGAAGTTTAATTCTATTTGAGCACGATATTGTGTTTGTTTTCATCCATATTGACTCTTTATGGGTAATTCTAATTAAAAGCTACCAATTGTGGTGCCTGGTGGGTCGGGAAGTCGGGGAAAACTCGCTGGTATGAGACTGATGTCTCTCCAGGTAAATCCTGAAATGCAGTTAGCTTTTGGGTTCCTACTTCTTTTAGAGCCTCTGGTGACGTGATTGGTAGTGACCATGCCCATGATACGAAGTGGCTAGGGTTCAATCCCAATGTGAGATAGAAATTTATTTCTATATGAGCACGATATTGTGTAGATTTCTATCTATATTGATTTATTAGCGGTAATTCATATTAAAAGCTATCAATTTTGTCACTTGGTGTGTAGGGAAGTCGGGGAAAACTCGCTGGTATGGGACTGATGTCTCTCCAGGTAAATCCTGAAATGCAGTTAGCTTTTGGGTTCCGACTTCTTTTAGAGCCTCTGGTGGCGGGATTGGTAGTGACCATGCCCGTGATACGAAGTGGCTAGGGTTCAATCCCAGTGTGAGATAAAAATTTATTTCTATATGAGCACGATATTGTGTAGATTTCTATCTATATTGATTTATTAGCGGTGATTTATATTAAAAGCTATCAATTTTGTCACTTGGTGTGTAGGGAAGTCGGGGAAAACTCGCTGTATTGGGAGTGATGTCTCTCCAGGTAAATCCTGAAATGCAGTTAGCTTTTGGGTTCCGACTTCTTTTAGAGCCTCTGGTGGCAGGATTGGTAGTGACCATGCCCGTGATACGAAGTGGCTAGGGTTCAATCCCAGTGTGAGATAAAAATTTATATCTATGAGCACGATATTGTGTAGATTTCTATCTGTATTGATTTATTAGCGGTGATTCATATTAATAGCTATCAATTTTGTCACTTGGTGTGTAGGGAAGTCGGGGAAAACTTGCTGGTATGAGACTGATGTCTCTCCAGGTAAATCCTGAAATGCAGTTAGCTTTTGGGTTCCGACTTCTTTTAGAGCCTCTGGTGACGTGATTGGTAGTGACCATGCCCATGATACAAAGTGGCTAGGGTTCAATCCCAGTGTGAGATAGAAATTTATTTCTATATGAGCACGATATTGTGTAGATTTCTATCTATATTGATTTATTAGCGGTAATTCATATTAAAAGCTATCAATTTTGTCACTTGGTGTGTAGGGAAATCGGGGAAAACTCGCTGGTATGAGACTGATGTCTCTCCAGGTAAATCCTGAAATGCAGTTAGCTTTTGGGTTCCGACTTCTTTTAGAGCCTCTGGTGGCGGGATTGGTAGTGACCATGCCCGTGATACGAAGTGGCTCGGGTTCAATCCCAGTGTGAGATAAAAATTTATATCTATATGAGCACGATATTGTGTAGATTTCTATCTGTATTGATTTATTAGCGGTGATTCATATTAAAAGCTATCAATTTTGTCACTTGGTGTGTAGGGAAGTCGGGGAAAACTCGCTGGTATGAGACTGATGTCTCTCCAGGCAAATCCTGAAATGCAGTTAGCTTTTGGGTTCCGACTTCTTTTAGAGCCTCTGGTGTAGGGATTGGTAGTGACCATGCCCGTGATACGAAGTGGCTAGGGTTCAATCCCAGTGTGAGATAAAAATTTATATCTATATGAGCACGATATTGTGTAGATTTTTATCTATATTGATTTATTAGCGGTGATTCATATTAAAAGCTATCAATTTTGTCACTTGGTGTGTAGGGAAGTCGGGGAAAACTCGCTGGTATGGGACTGATGTCTCTCCAGGTAAATCCTGAAATGCAGTTAGCTTTTGGGTTCTGACTTCTTTTAGAGCCTCTGGTGGCGGGATTGGTAGTGACCATGTCCGTGATACGAAGTGGCTAGGGTTCAATCCCAG
Source organism: Palaemon carinicauda (assembly GCF_036898095.1). Lineage (NCBI taxonomy): Eukaryota > Metazoa > Arthropoda > Malacostraca > Decapoda > Palaemonidae > Palaemon > Palaemon carinicauda. Next base: position 73,023,304 of record NC_090739.1, read on the forward strand.
TGTGAGATAAAAATTTATATCTATATGAGCACGATATTGTGTAGATTTCTATCTGTATTGATTTATTAGCGGTGATTCATATTAATAGCTATCAATTTTGTCACTTGGTGTGTAGGGAAGTCGGGGAAAACTCGCTGGTATGGGCCTGATGTCTCTCCAGGTAAATCCTGAAATGCAGTTAGCTTTTGGGTTCCGACTTCTTTTAGAGCCTCTGGTGACGTGATTGGTAGTGACCATGCCCATGATACGAAGTGGCTAGGGTTCAATCCCAGTGTGAGATAAAAATTTATATCTATATGAGCACGATATTGTGTAGATTTCTATCTATATTGATTTATTAGCGGTGATTCATATTAAAAGCTATCAATTTTGTCACTTGGTGTGTAGGGAAGTCGGGGAAAACTCGCTGGTATGGGACTGATGTCTCTCCAGGTAAATCCTGAAATGCAGTTAGCTTTTGGGTTCCGACTTCTTTTAGAGCCTCTGGTGGCGGGATTGGTAGTGACCATGCCCGTGATACGAAGTGGCTAGGGTTCAATCCCAGTGTGAGATAAAAATTTATATCTATATGAGCACGATATTGTGTAGATTTCTATCTATATTGATTTATTAGCGGTGATTCATATTAAAAGCTATCAATTTTGTCACTTGGTGTGTAGGGAAGTCGGGGAAAACTCGCTGGTATGGGACTGATGTCTCTCCAGGTAAATCCTGAAATGCAGTTAGCTTTTGGGTTCCGACTTCTTTTAGAGCCTCTGGTGACGTGATTGGTAGTGACCATGCCCATGATACGAAGTGGCTAGGGTTCAGTCTCACTATGAGATAGAAGTTTAATTCTATAGGTAGTAGGTTGGCCAGGGCACCAGCCTCCCATTAAGATACTACCACTAGAGAGTTATGGGGTCCTTCGACTGGCCAGACAGTACTACATTGGATCTTTCTCTCTGGTTACGGTTCTTTCCCTTTGCCTACACAGACACCGAATAGTCTGGCCTATTCTATACAGATTCTCCTCTGTCCTCATACACCTGTCAACACTGAGATTACCAAACAATTCTTCTTCACTCAAGGGGTTAACTACTAAACTGTAATTGTTCAGTGACCACTCTCCTCTTGGTAAGGGTAGAAGAGGCTCTTTAGCTATGGTAAGCAGCTCTTCTAGGAGAAGGACACTCCAAAATCAAACCATTGTTCTCTAGTCTTGGGTAGTGCCATAGCCTCTGTACCATGGTCTTCCACTGTCTTGGGTTAGAGTTCTCTTGCCTGCGGGTACACTCGGGCACACTGTTCTATCTAGTTTCTCTTCCTCTTGTTTTGTTAAAGTTTTTATAGTTTATATAGGAAATATTTATTTCAATGTTTTTGCTGTTCTTAGAATATTTTATTTTTGCTTGTTTCCTTTCCTCACTGGGCTATTTTCCCTATTGGAGCCCCTGGGCTTATTGCATCCTGCTTTTCCAACTAGGGTTGTAGCTTAGCATTTAATAATGATAATAATAATAATAATAATTTGAGCATGATATTGTGTTTGTTTTCATCCATATTGACTCTTTATGGGTAATTCTAATTAAAAGCTACCAATTGTGGTGCCTGGTGGGT
>NC_090739.1:73027402-73059902 GCF_036898095.1 Palaemon carinicauda
ATGCTTTCTTACATATTCCTAGAGGGAGTAAGTTCGTATTCAAACGCTATTCTAATCTCAAAATAGTAAAAAGAACTATTGTAGCTTTTTTTTTATATAAAGTAATGAATTTAAACACGAAAGTAGAAAAAATATTTATTGCAGTAGTTTCTAAACCAACGAGAAAAAAGGCAAATGTATTTGAGGTATTCGTTATGCTCATTGAGATGGCCATGGGAACAACGAAATTAGTTATCGGTGGCGATTTCATTCTTTGGATGATGACTACTCGAGCAGTGATAAAGCTGCCTTTACTGAACTAGAATCATATCAGTTGGTTAATATGAATTGTATAGTTCACCAAATTTGAGTAGCCATATGTTGGATTTATTTCAAGTGATGGAATGAGTAACATTTCATTAGATATTAGTGTGGAGAAGTGCACTATTTCTCCAGCGCGTAAGTTTATAACTCTTACACTACATTTATGGAAAATCTTTCTAAAGAAATTAACTGTTAGAAATAAAACAAGTTATCGATCTTTATTGATCAAATTCCCAAGAAAATGTTTCCTATGGTCATGGTAACTCACAATTAATAGGCTCTATGCGTTGATCGCATTATACTTTTATACAATAAGGTGAATAAAATGAGTATGATAACATGTGCCCATTGATGAAAAAGACTACAATTGGTAAAGATAGATCTACAGTACTTTATTCCATAGGGGAGACCGGAGAGAAAAAAAAACTTAGGCACAGTGAAGTCTGTTGAAAATAGAAAATGCATGGAGAGAATACTAAATCGTAATATGCCAATATAATCGCCCATTAGGGAAGAAGACGACTGAACACCAAATTAAAATAATCCAGGAAATAGCAACAGATATAAGTTATTTAGTCTACTAAATTGTCTAATTGGAAATTTAATGAAAAGAAAGCTTATAGCTAAGTATAAAAGGTTAAAGTTGTCTGATATCAGTTCCAGTTTCATCGGAATAGATGCTCACTAGAACGTCACCCTGACAACCCCAACCCCCAACCCTGATGTCTGACCACAGCACTGGCCTCCCCTGTAAACATCTTAAACTCGCGTTCCCAGGCTGGGATCTATCTGCTGCCATGTGAATACTAGGCAAACACATTACCATTGTACTAGCCAGGAGGCTATTATCAGAACTAGCCGATAGATTTCTAGACTTTTTTAAAACAAAATAGTTGTAAATGGATGTTTTGCTGATATTTCGAATGAGATTGGTGCTGAAGCAGAAGGACAATCAAGATAAAAAAGATTTAATACTATTACAAATGATAAAGTCATCAGTATTGTTAAGAGGCGAAAGATAAAAATGAATTGTGCGAATGGTCTAACCTGAATTAATAGAACAACAACATTTCTGGTCATGCTTAAATAATTTCGAGAATGGTGAATGCTATTATTGACAAGTATCCTCGATCTAAGAAGTTGCCTATAGTTACACCAGTTCTGACAAGAACCGTTGGTTATTAGGGCTGAGTTCATACAGACCTATTTTGAGTTTATCGTTCATGTAAAAAATGTTATGTAAATCTTGAACAACTACATGGTCATTTTCGAAGAATGGAAGTAGTACCGGATAACCAGTAAGCATACAGAGGGTTAAATTTTACCGAGACAGCTGTATGGTATGATTTAATCGATAGTCTGGGTATAATTGAAGACAAATGTGGTACCCTGATTTTAATTGACCTAAGTGCTGCTTTTGACTCGATTGTGCAGGAATCACCACTCTATGATTTATAGGTATTGATGATGAAGCTTTTGAGTATCTAAAAGATTACTTGATTGACAGAAATTATAGTGCATTAATTGGAAATTCCTACGAATCGTATGATCCATTTAGCAGAATGGTGCCTCAGGCAAGTGAACTAAACCAAATCCTATTTTAGGTTTATGCTATTTATCTATCAAAAGTATTACAGGGACAAAGAATGAAATCCAAGGTATTTGTAAACTATACACAATTTTACTTCATAAATGACTTTGATAATACAGCTTTGAATTTAAACCACATTTTTACCACTGTTAGTGATTAGATGACAATTAAAAAACAAAACTGAATTAAAACAGTATTATTATATGGAAAAAAAAAATGAGAAACCTTGATGACATCCAAATAGATATCAATAACATCTTGGTCTCCATATCTAGAAGAGTTCGTTACCCAAGGTACATCACTGAACTGTAATTTACCTCAATGCTCAAATAGATAATTAAATAATCACTGGTTATCACCTGAGAAACATTGTTTTTATAAAGAAATAGGTAGATAAATGTTCTGAAGAAACTTTGTGATCGACTGTTATTACTATTATTGACTACTGTAACTGTATCTATGACAACCCACCAAAAGTACAACTTGAAAGATATTAACTAATAAACAGAGGAGGAGGGTTGTTAAATGGTGTCTCTCCCCTTGAGAATTGGTTACCCTTGTACTGATTGAACTATAAATTTTGCCTATTAAGGTAGAATAGATTTTAAGGTATGTGCAATGACTAGTCAGGAGCACTGGATGTCCAAAATATTTAAGAGAATTGCCACATATTATGTAGCGCACTATACAAGAATAGTTATTTAGAGCCAAGAGGCACCTTTACTGTCGGTTCTAGAGCTTTCAAATGTGTGGCCCTAAGATTGCATAACAAGCTCCCACAAGACATCCGAAAATGATATTAAGGCTTTGAAAAAGTTGAAATTTGTTTTTTTTATGAAATCCTATTATACCATGGATTTGACATATTAATGTGGATTACGCTCTATGATCCTCTTGTTTTAAATCTTGTTGGTCCTGTAGTGTGCCAGGGTTTTTCCTTGTGATACAGGACCAGGAATCTGCTCTTGAAATTATTATAGTAAGCACTGAACTTCGCCATAAACTCTGGAGTATTTTATATTCAGAATGTGATAGGGATAGTTAGTAATTTGATTCATCTTTTATGTGAAAACTATGCAACAGAATGTGTCAAATAAAGTTTGTTTTGGTAATACAATTAGGTCCAAGTTAGTTATCAGGTTCCAGAGTCGCCTCTATTTTTCTTTAATTAAGGAAGTTTTGAGCAAGCTCCTTACTCAATCTCGGGCTGAAGAGTACTCGACATAATAGTTGTTGATGCTACATATAAACCAGTTAATCAATCTAAGGTGCTGTATTTTCATTGGTTGCCTGGTGTGTGGGGGGTTGGGTAATTTTGTATTCCTGAGCGCGCTGTTGATTGGATAGGATGTACTGTAAGCCAGGCATTTATTTGGATGAGCTGCTACCTTGCTCTGTAGCTGCTGTTACTGGTTTAATGACAGCTCAATTTGATTTTTGATGTTGCTCAGCATCTTCCTCTTGATAGGCTACCTGTTCTCCAAGCTAAGTGGGAGACTAGGCAGAATGTCTTCCCATCTTCAGGTGTCTGGTCAGTGTTTTTCCGTTCATAGGTGGTGCCACATCACCTAATATCATGCTGGAGGAACATATCCTGGTTGGTGCTCAGGATTAGTTTCTCCTGCTGCATAAAGAGCACCTCGAGAATCATTAGATGTTTACTATCATGAACCGTAAATTTTAGTAGTTATAGAATATTCTTGAGTGATAACTCCCATGTGAACCTGCTGAATGTGCAGTAATGGCACCCTGATGGACGCAGCCGGGCAGTTGCTCTGAGAGGCCTAAGGTAGTCCTGTCGTCATAGCTGTCAGTAGAGTAAACCAGTTTCTATGATGTCCTGTACAGGAAGGGTGGGGTTGTCTCTTATAACAAGGCTCTTCATCTTCACTTTGGTATTAGAAGACAAAGTTCAAGAAATCATGTGTCCAAATTATCTTATTTTTTCTTCCTTGGCATATTTGTCCTGCAGGTAGCTCTTGCACATCCTTGCATACCATGTATTGAAGGTTTATCTTGGGGGGCGGGGGTCGTTGGTTGGTGGTCTTTGCACCAAATTGTACCCTCAATTGAGTGGCTTCTTTACTTCCATGTTGACCTGATTTTTGGAGTATCCATTAGTTCTCACTTGATGAATGTTTATTTAAAGCTGGTTGAGCACCCACTATATCTTAAGAGGAGGAGGCAGATGTCTGTAGGCCTTGTGTAGACAGGTGTTGAAGCCTGTCCGTTATTTCCAATGACATTAAGGGTGGCAGCAGTCATCACTATTCTAGTATGAAGAGTAGGAAGGAGGTCCACTAGAGTTCCTTAATGTCTTATGTAGAAGTGGCCTTCACAACCATGTCATTTATGTACATAACATAAACTTCACGTTACTCAGTTGTCAAAGAGAGCTTCTAAAGAGGAACCCAGGAAATGCTGTCCTTCTAAAGATATTCATGGCATATGTTGGTGAAGAAAGGGGGTTTCTTTGAATAGATATCCAAGTGAACAGAGATCAGCTTTGTGAACATCGAGAGAGTGAGTGTAGAAGGAACCATGTAGGCACAATCCATCATTAAGGTGATGGTCTCGTTAGAAAGGGCATTTGTGGACGTGAATGCTGGCTCAATGCTGAAGGAAATGACTGACACTGGAGGATCCTCTGAGGGCTTCAAGAAAGAGTGCAATGGTGATATATCTTTCATACGGGGTATGTATGGCATCAACAGACGGGGTATGTATGGCATCAACAGGGAGTCAATTTTCTGGTGAATTATACATATGGGGTTGGACATTGTCTTATGATTGGGTGATGAAAGTTATTAGGTTAGGTGGTTTTGATGTTCCAAATACAGTTGACACAAGTCCCATGAGAAGGTATCCCATTCCCTGTAATGATTTCTTACCTGACATCAAGAAATTGGTTTGCAATAAATGGCAACAGCAATGGGATAGTCAAGATGGCAATAAAATGAGGGAAGTAACAAAGGACATATCTCCTTGGAGGTATAATATGATGCCCCGAAAATGGGAGACGTCTCTTTGTCGTCTCCGTATTGGTCACACTCGGTTGACACATGAGTTTCTGCTGAAGGGCCAACACCAACCGTATTGTGACAACTGTTTAGTACCTCTAACAGTAAGGCATTTGTTGACCAAATGCCCCAATTATAACAACTTGCGGAATAGATATTTGTTTGAGGCTCGAGGTGAGGGTGGCAGGTTCATCCTTGCCAAGATTCTTGGAAATGATGTATCCTACCATGCAAGTGGCATTTTTAGATTTCTTTCAGAAGCAGGTCTTCTGAAAAATATTTAACTTTTATGACATTCAATTTTTATGATTTTAATTGAATACTCTTTAATTTTTTATTTTATTTCATTTTTTATTTTTGTATACATGAATTAAATGTTACCGGCGTCAATGACCTTAGATGTCAGGATGCCTGAAAACTTTAAATCATTCATTCATTCATTGTCATACATTTTTCAATAAATCTCAAAATGATAGGATAATACATACTTTTTTCTGCATAAATTCGTCTGTGGGCTGCCTTGGCATGATAGGTATTGATCATCTTGCTTTAAAGACATGTTGATAAAGATTCTGGGTATCCTCTTGGAAGGAAGGAGGGCATCTTCCTTGTCTATGTCTATTTGGCCTAGTAATACAAGTATCCTGAACTAGTTTAATGATTTCTGAAGTTTATCTGGAAAAAAAAAATAATAATAATAATCATCATCTTAGCATAAAGGTATATGTCAATGTCAGTCACAACCACAAAGTACAGCCACTGTCCTTCAGCGTTTAGAGCAAACCTACATCAATATTATAATTTAGAATGTTTTGTGTGTAATAGTTATCTTTTGATTTAAAAAGCTGAATAACCCGAAATTTGCCATCACTAGAAAGGCTATTTGTAACTTTGTGTTTTTATGTAATGACAGTCGTCTAACTGTTGTTTTATTTAAAAGTTAGATAATCTAAAACTGGATAAGGTTCTGATAAAAAAAAAAATTGCACAGCAGATAAAAAGATACGCCAAAAAGGTCCGACTAGTCTCGCACTTTCCACTTGGTAGCTTCATTCGTCTGGCTGGTCAAAATGACACTGGTTATTATCTAAGCTCAATGTAGGATTTAGAAAACAAGGGGTTCAGGGTTATTAGTAGCACGTGCTGCCTTCCGGTTCGTAATTCTGAAGTTATTTTAATTGTTATTGACTGTTATCACTGTAATTATTGATAATAATATCCAACTTGTTGTAGTATGTAGTAGCCATTTGGAAACGTCCTTGCCTCAGTATCTGCTGGACGGGGCTCGAAACCCGCACAAGCTTAGTTGTATTGCAGTGTCTGTAACCTCTTCATCCTTGTGAGCTAGGGATGTAGGAGCCAATAGGTCTACCTGCTGAATTAACAGCAGTCATTGCATGGCCATCCTGGTCTTACCTGGGATAGAGATGAACCTTGAGCACTGATTATATGTATAATATGGTCAGTTTTAGGGGATTGTCAATGTCCCATATTATTATTATTATTATTATTATTATTATTATTATTATTATTATTATTATTATTATTATTATTATTATTATTATTACTTGCTAAGCTACAACACTAGTTGGAAAAACAGGATTCTATAAGCCCAGGGGCTCCAACAGAGAAAATAGCCCAGTGAGGAAAGGAATCAAGGAAAAAGGTAGTATTTTAAAGTACAGTAACAACATTAAAATTAATATTTATTATATATACTATAAAAACTTTAATAAAACAAGAGGAAAATAAATAAAGTAGAATAGTGCTCCAGAGTTTACCCTTAAACAAGAAAAAGCTTTACCCAAGACAGTGAAAGTCCATGCTACAGAGGCTATGGCACTGCCCAAGACTAGAGATCAATGACTTGATTGTGGAGTGTCCTTCTCCTAGAAGAGCTGCTTACCATAGGTACTGAACAATTACAGTGCAGTAGTTGACCCCTTGTGTTAAGAAGAATTGTTTGGCAATCTCAGTATTATCAGGTGCATGAAGACGAGAATATGTAAAGTAAAGAATAGGCCAAACTATTCGGTGTATGTGTTGGCAAAGAGAAAAAATGAACCGTAACCAGAGAGGAGGATCCAATGTAGTACTGTCTGGCCAGTCAAAGGACCACATAACTTTATATCTTTGAAAGAGGACTGACTTTCCGAATGTAACGGATAGATTTTAATCCTTCATGTTGTTATAAAGTTTACAATATATGAGAGATATTGGTATATCTAGGCAAAATAAGATAAGTAGTTTGTTTTAAAGAGTATTACATTGGAATTTATAATATATATATATATATATATATATATATATATATATATATATATATATATATATGTTTGCTATAAAGCCATACTAACACTTTTCTTTTTTAATTTTTGTTGTCTTGTATTTTTCTATAATTTTTTTGGTTTCCGATGAACTTTTTTCTAAATATAAGTTTATTTTGACTCCATGGCGATTATTATTTAGTTTTACCTTTTGCAGTATTATAAGGCTTGCTGATCTACCGGTTCCCCTCGCTTTTTCTTTAAAGATGTTTTTCAAATTTGGAATAGCAAGCGCATAGGATATTACATGTACTGCATTCCTAGATTTTCGATCAGTTTTGCAAAACAATTGTACAGAATAGTCAACTCTGCATCAAATGAAGTGGCAATTGTGAAATGAGAAATAATTTTACGAGATTAGAAAACAGATGAGAATTAGTATTGACACGGGTAGAAAGAGAAAGTAGCTAAATAGAGTAGATTGCTCATGAGGAAGGAATCGGAGAATGCTCCCAAACTTGAAAAAGAGCCCACGCCAGACTTGGCTCCGCCCACGGCCGAATGTAACCCGTGTTTCTCTTTCGCCCACATGTCACTCTGCGTCCCGCCTATGACCATCCTTAAAGGGCGACCGAACTACCTTGAGTATTTGTGCCTCACCCACGCCCCAAAATGTTTGTGCGTGTGCGTGCCCGCGTCCCATATATGTTTCATCGCTCGCCTCTACTAAATTGGCTTCTCTCATGGATCCTCTTGGGCGTTTCACATCAAGCGCTTTTTCGCCCCCACCCACAGCAGAATTTGCACTACCAGAAATCCTGTCACGCCCACTCTAGCATCGTTCCTCCCACTCCATTTCCGATACTCCTTCCCCGTTAGGGACACTTGGGAGGGTGACCCTGTTCCATTTCATGTTCATGAATTCAATTAGAATGCGTACACTATGTGTGTGTGTATATATATATATATATATATATATATATATATATATATATATTTATATATATATATATATATATATATATATATATATATATATTTATATATATATATATACACATACATTACATACTGTATATGTATGTATAAATATATATGTATATATAAATTTATAATATATATATATATATATATATATATTATATATATATATATTGGTGTATTTAGTGTATATATACACAGTATGTAAGTATACATATAGCCTATAGTATATATAAAAAGCCCTAATACGCTATACATCTATTGCATATCTTAACTACTTACTACTATTCAAATCTCCTTTGGTATATGCCGCATCTAGCGAACGTGATGTACCAAAGATTTCACCAACTTTTAGTCTACTTGACTCATCTCTCACCGCATTTCACCCAAGACAGCGAAGTCGCCTTGGCCGGGATTGTTGATTGCCATAATGTTATGCTAACTCATCTTGGCAAAACGCTGTCTTGTAGCTTGATACAGTCATTTAATTCTTCGAGTGAAGTTAGTTGTATTTTAAGTTTTTCCCCTCTGTAGAAAACATGATGATGTCACTGTTATTACTTTTGAGAGGGTTATCATCATGACTGGTATGTCTATGCTAAATTAATGGGTGTCTGTTTGCGTGGAACGGAAAATTAGGTCGACTACAGCATCCTTATACAATGGCGGTTGTGTATTAATGGGTGATTAGGTTTTACTTTGGAAAAAATTAGATTTTATATATGCCCATAATTTATTATATAATCCATTGATTATACATGAGTCCGTTAAATATTTGATTGTTTTATATATGTGTATGTATGTAATATATATACATATATATATATATATATATATATATATATATATATATGTGTATATATAATTATTCGAGATTAAATTCGTTGTTTTCACAACAAATTTCTCGATCTATATCCTACGAAGAACATGTTTCAAGTCTAGAAAAGGATAACAGGAACCAATTAACGAAAAGATAAAAATAAAGTTAAGGTCTAGTTAGTGATATAACCATTATATGATTTATTTATAAGGCAATGCTTGCTGATAATTTGGTGAAGTATTTATAAGGAAGAGAGAGAGAGAGAGAGAGAGAGAGAGAGAGAGAGAGAGAGAGAGAGAGAGAGAGAGAGAGAGAGAGAGAGAGAAATGAGGATGACTGTAATTATGCTTGAAAACAAATCATGATTAGGTGATTGGGGACATGACTTTGTGTCTAGGGTTAGAATACTCAACGTTTCAAAACGGAGTTGCTATTGGGAAAATTATCTTCTAACATTCGCAAGTCTTTCCACGTTCATTTACGGGGTGGGGCCCCTCCCCCTGAAAAAAAACCACAGAAAATTTGATACTGTTAAATAATTGTTGGAAACAGGAAACAGTTCTTAACTAAAAATTTGTTAAAATAGAACACATACACACACACATATATGCATATATATATTATGTATATGTATATATATATATGTATTTACTAAATATATATATATATATATATATATATATATATATATATATATATATATTATATAATATATATATGTAATATATATATATATATATATATATATATATATGTAATATATATATATATATATATATATATATATATATATATATGTAATATATATATATATATATGTAATATATATATACATATATATATGTAATATATATATATATACATATATATATATATATATATATATATATATATATATATATATATATATATATATCGTGTGTGTTATATATAGACATTATATTTATATATATAAATGTATGTACATATTGTCACAACTTCATCTTTCCACTTGACACTTCATCAATTCTCAGTAATGAGGGCAACACTTCATGTAGGTATAGTAGATATGTTAGGTGAATGATCAAACTAAAGTTAAAATTAAACAAAGACTTTACTTATTTTAAATCACGTCTGAATATATAATAACAAATAACCACTTAATAACTACTAGAAACAAGCAGTTATAATGATCTCTCTTAATCGACCTGTGATGTACAAGAAATTGTCTTCATCAATATAACCGGTATCGCCAGTATGAAGCCACCCGTCCTTATCTATGGCTCTGTTAGTTTCCTCTCTCATATTTAGGTATCCCATTGCAGTGTTGCTCATTTGCAATGGGAAAAAATAAGGGTTTTCTGAAGTTTTGTAATTGTCTACGTTCATGTGCAGCTAGACCAATGGACCTTGCCCAGGTGATGATGAGTCTTTTAACAATTACAGCCCTCTTAATGAGGGAATGCCTTGATGAAGTCATTGAGCTTCAGCACGGCATTTCATTCCCGTGCTGAATCTTGGTGACGGGCAAGAGGGCTCTCGAACAGCGGGAAATTGCTCCCCCAGTTCGAATCTAAATTTCTCTCTTTCATCTTTTTCTTCTGCTCAATATTACTTCGACCTGCTTCTAATTTTATCAACTTTCTTTCATCTTGCTGTCCTATCTCTATGATTATTATTTTTCTTGAGTTATATATATATTTAGATGTATGCATATATATATATATATATATATATATATATATATATATATATATATATATATATATTTTATTTGTTCATTTATTTATCTATTTTTCTATTTTATTTAAATGGCGTGGATATTTCCACATTCGTTATTACTGCCTGCTTAGATGAATGGGGAAGGGATCACGGTTGGGAGGTATTGGTATTCAAAGCTATATATGAGAGTATTGGATGATCTAAGCCATCCCAAAGAAGGTTTGGACCTTTTTGGCGGAACTACTCTCAAGGGTTGGGTCATCGGAATCCAGGGGGATCCAATCCTTGAGGTGGGACTCTCGGCTTCTTGTCGGAAGCCCATCATTACAGATATGGGGAGGATGATTCCATATTTGCTACCAAGGAGGTATCCCATGTCCTGTAATGATTTCTTACCTTACATCAAGAAATTGGTTTGTAATAAATGGCATCAGCACTGGGATAGTCAAGATGTCAATAAAATGAGGGAAGTAACAAAAATCATATCACCCTGGAGGTATAGTTAGATGCCCCGAAAATTTGAGACGACTCTTTGTCGTCTCCGTGTTGGTCACACACGGTTGACACGAGTTTCTGCTGAAGGGCCAACACCAACCGTATTGCGAAGATTGTTTAGTACCTTTAACAGTGAGGCATTTGTTGACCGAATGCCCTAATTTTACTAACTTAAGAACTAGATATCTGTTTGAGGCTCGAGATGAGGATGGCAGGTTTATCCTTGCCAAGATTCTTTGACATGTGTCCTACTATGCGAGCGGAATTTTTAGATTCATTTCAGAAGCAGGTCTTCTGAAAACTTTTTAACTATTATAATTACTTCTTAACTTTTATGGTTTTAATTGAATTCTCTTTTATTTTTCATATATAATAAATGCTATCGGCGTCAATGTCCTTAGATGTCATGATGCCAGAAAACTTTCAATCAATCAATTGACAATTAGTGTTCCTGAAAGCCTCTGTCATATTTTCATAAAATTTCTCCCATATACAGGGGGACACCAACCATAACTGTTGGACGAACCTCTTGCAAAGTAGCAAGAAGACTATCTTCCAAAGCATCTGGCTGTACAAAGTAGCAGGTGGCACCAACATACATATTAATGTATATATCTGCCATTTGTGCGGCAATGTGTGACAAGGGGAGAAAACTAACAATTGACTTTTCCAGGGGCAAGATCAATATTTACAGTGTCAGCATGGGCAGTCCAAGTCAAATTATCGTGGCTGAGCATCACTCCATTAGGTGGACTAGTAGTCCCAGAGGAGAAAACAAGAGAGCAACACTGGTTGATAGCAATGCAACGCAGTTTTTCCTCAAGCTCTGTATCTGGCTGTTGTCTCCCTATATTCATAACTTCATCCCAACTTAGAATGCCTTTAACTGTTGGCTTCCTTGAATACTGAATAACAGTATTCAGAAAAGGACAGTGTTCTTTGATGCTTAGAATCTTTTCTAGTTTTTCCTGATCTTCAACGACGTAGATCTGCGCTTTGCTGCTCTGTGCACAATGAGCACAAGCTTCTGGAGGATTAGTTGTATATACCCCAACTGAAACACCTCCAGCAAAAATGGTAGCAAGGTTAGAAATGAACCATTCCGGTGAATTAAAACCCTGTATGCATACTCCGTGAAGGGGTTCTAAACCCAACTTAATGAAAGCTTTTGCTACAGTTCTGACCTTCAGATATTCTTGCTCTTACAGCTATTTGGCGAAGCTGGTCCTTTTTAGCTTCCTGTAGTGTATTCAGGTGCTCCCTGGGTGCACCTAAAAATTTCTCAAGATCAAAAGGCATCTCTCAATACTGATAAAATGGAAAATATCACTGGAAATTATATTACTACCATACACAAGCTATACAACTTAAAAACGTTAGGTCATTCATGGATTTATGGTGGGAAGGCACTCACAAACCACAGGAATTTCCTTAATCCTTAAGTCCTTCAATGTTCAGAAATTCACTTAAATGAACAAGGCTTTAATAATCCAAGACAATCAGAAAACTTAGTTCACCAATAATGCACAACCACTAATAATCCTTAATAAAATATTCTTAATGAAGTGAATAATTGGAAGTACCAACAGTTACCTGAACAAGGAATAAACCTTCAAGTATCCATCGAGGTAGAACGAAGTTCTTGACCATGTGGTCGTAACAATATGAAGCCGAAATCCTTTAAAGAGTAAAGGTCGTACCCTGAGTCCCTCTTAACGAGAGAATGCCTTGATGAAGTCATTGGGCTTCAGCACGGCATATCATTCCCGTGCTGAAGGCTTGTGACGGGCAAGAGGGCTCTCGAACTGGGGAATTTCTTTTCCTCAGTTTGACTCTAAATTTCTCTCATTCTTTTTCTATTACCTCTTATTGCTTATTCCTCCTTCATAATTATCAGCTGTCTCCAACCTTGCTGTCAAAACTCTTTTACCCATTTCACTGTCCAGGTTTTTTAGAGGGGACATTGTATCCATGATCGGTTTTTATTTCAAAATCAATTGTGGGAGCTGTGGTGGTCTTGCCAACTGCCCGAAAATGTTTGGACACCTAGGAGTGTCAGTATTCCCATACTGGCACGCGGAACTATCTCTTAGGAAATTTGGCCTTCGGATTCCAGGGGTTGGCGATTTTATAGAGATAGGACTCTCGGCATTCTGTCCGGTTTGCCTGCCACTATGATTAGAGTGGGGATGATTGTATTCTTGAAATGCTCTGTCCCATCAAGCGAGTTTGGCATACACTTGAGCCACTCTAATCATAGTGGTACCATCCCTTTGTGGTTGGGTAGGGAGTGGACATTTGGTAAGCAGCTTTCACAGGTGTCATTGGTGGAGAAATTAATTCCAGGAAAGGCTAACGGTGTCTTCTTTGGAATTTCAGAGTCTTAATTTTTTCTCTCCCTTAAACTATATTTTTTTCCATTGTTTTTTTTTTTCATTGTTATTATGACCCCTTCCCTCCCCCTGAAAAAATAATTAATGAGTAAACTTAATATTCCCCGTACCCCTGGATCAAATGGCGAACCCCAGACACCGTTGACGACTTCTGCTTGTTTAAATAGGGAAAGCTCTGTGACAACCTCGGCAATAAAAAGGATTCCTCCAACAATACTTCTTTGACCAGTGTTGTTAAAGAAAGTTTATCGGCACTGGTGGAAAATGATGCTTGTAATAACCGTAATACTTTACTCTCTGGTTCTGGCTCATTACCAGATCCAACAAAAAATCTGAAAATTCTCCACTTAAAAAACATACCAATTGGTTGTAGCTATGACATAATTTATGAAGCCTTCTGTAGATTTGGGGCAATCAAAGAAATTTTAATGGAGCTTAATGGTAGTAAAGGCTTTTGGGAAGCTTGGGTATCATTTTCAAGTTTTGAGATTGCTTAAGAAGCAAATAAAAATTTAGAGAGCATAAAAATTGACAATTGTTTGATTTCTGGGGCTTTATGTGATAAAGCACCAAGACACCTAGAGGTATATAAACCAGAAGAATGGATGGAAAAAGAAATAGAGCATAGACTTCCAGAAGTAAGAACCCCCAAGCCCCCAACATGGATAATTGCATCTGGAAAGATAGATAATTATAACTATTATAAGATAAGTAAATTTATACAAAAAAAAGTTGGTTTAATAAAGTAAGGATATTAGTAGATACGGTAAGCAATCTGTTTTGATTAATGCAAAATCAGATACTCAAGCTCACATGCTTTGTGGCATGAAGATTGCAGAAATTGATCCTATTAAGGATATTAAACCACATATGAGCTTCAGCTATGGTAAAGGAGTAGTTTTTGATAAAGATCTATATGAATTCTCAGAACCAGAAATTCTGGACATGTGCCCTGCTAATGTTTGGAAAGTAAGTAAGATCCCTCAAACAAGCATGGTAGTTTTAACATTTGAAACCCCTGTTATACCAGATCATATAATTATTGAGAATGAAAGAGTACGTGTTCGAGAATATAAACCTAGGCCTTTACAATGCTTTAATTGTTTCAAGTACGGTCACCCTTCCCGGTACTGCAATAATACGAAGATCTGTATTAACTGTTCTTTGTTAGAACATGGCCAATGCAACAGAGATACAACCTGTGCAAACTGTAAAGATAATCATAAACCAAATGATAAAAGATGTAGAGAATACAAGAAAGAAGAAGCTGCAATCTTGAAAGCAAATGCTGAACATATAAGCGTAGGTTATGCAAAGCATTTACTCAATCGACAACTTAATTTTGCTCGCGCGGTTAAGATGCCAACAAAAGATTATAATCCACTACCTCTTACTACCACAGGGGGACCAGTGGCAGCACCTGGCCCATCAGGTGCACCTCCCTTAGTGGTAGTAGCCCAGCCATCTGGGTCAAGTGCTCAGGCTATAAAAGCCAGAGCACAAACCTCCAAAGAGGTCAATATGGTGTCCAACACACCAAAAGTATTGTCACCGATAGGAGCATCTCCCCTAGAGGTAGTAGCCCAGCCTTCTGGGTTAAGTGCTCGAACTGTTGAAGTTCTAGCACAATCCTCCAAGGAAGCCAATGTGGCTTCCACCACCTTAAATGTATTGTCTCAGGCAGAATCTCTACCTGATTTGATGGAGATTGGAAAACAAGATCTTCCAAAGAGGAAAAGGTCCCCATCATCCTCACCTTCATCTAAGTCAGGTAAGTGCCCTACTGCTCATGATCCTAAGGTTGACTCTTATAAAGATCCTAGAAAGAAAGAAAAGAAGAGTGGTGGCCTAGTAAAGCCTTCCATCTCCAGGCCTTACATGGCTTCATCTGAAAAGTCCCAAAAGACAAATGAGACAAAGAAAAATAATAACAAAAGATAATGTCTATCATCCAGTGGAATTGCAGAGGTCTAAGTACTAGCATTGAGCAAATAAAAACTTTAACCAGGGACTCAGACACGAAGGTAATTTGCCTACAGGAAACCAAGATCAGTGACAAACCATTTAATCCTGGACTCAATTATCATTTTTGTAGATCCCCTCCTTTGCAAGCTGCAAGAGCTCAAGGTGGTACAGGTTTTATTATTAACAAATCTGTAAAATTTGAAACAATCCCACTCAATACACCACTACAGGCATGTGCAGTTAGAACTCATATCGGGAAAAAAATTACTTTATGCTCGCTATATATTGAACCATCCTTAGAACTTTTCCTCTTAGACCATGCTGGTAATCCAAGAAGGCTTAGACTTTCTGACCTCCAAGACTTGATCAATCAGCTTCCTGCCCCTTTTATTTTAATGGGTGATTTTAATGCAAAGCATACTTTATGGGGTGGAAATGTGTGCGATAGATGGGGTAATCTTGTTGAAGAATTAATCGACAACAATGATGTAATACTAATGAATGATGGTTCTCCAACTAGGTATGATGTATTCCACAACTCTACATCAGCCATTGATTTGTCAATCTGTTCCTATCCATTCGATTGGACTACCTTTGGTCAGTAAATGAACACCTACATGGCAGTGACCATTGGCCAATAATGTTAAATTATGTCCATAATCTTCCTTCTCAGTGTCCACCAAAATGGAAGATAGATGAGGCAGACTGGGCAGCTTATGAAAACTGTTCACACACTGATAAAGAATATGATGAATTTACATCTCCAGTGCATGCCTATCAACATCTTGAAAATATTATTGATGATAATGCTAGCAAGTTTATACCTAAAACATGCGGTTTACCTCATCGCTCTGTAGTTCCTTGGTGGAGTAAAGAATGTGCCAACGCAAGAAAAGTGACCCGAACTTGCTTCAGAAGATACTTGAGGACAAACTATTTAGCAGATAGAATAGCATATCTCAGAGCCTGTGCCAAACAAAAAAGAATTTTTAAAAAAGCAAAGAGAGCATCTTGGAAGAAATATATATCTAATATTAATACCAAAACTCCTTCAAAGGAAATATGGGACAAGATTAGAAAACTTCAAGGTAAATTCGTCCCTAAGCCTCTATCAATATTAAGGGAAAATAATAGATATATATCTGACCCCAAAGATGTAGCAGAGGTTCTTGCTAAGCACTTTGCTCATGTATCAAGTGCTGACAACTATTCCCCAGCATTTCAACAAATTAGAGCATCAACATCTGTTGTTCCTCCTGCTTCTTCAAATACTGAAGCTTTTAACCTGCCTTTTAGTATGGAGGAGATGCAAAATGCTATCTCCAGCTCTTCTTTAACTGCCCCAGGTGAGGATGGCATCCGGTATGAAATGATATCACATCTTCCAGTGGATACCAAGGAATTTTTATTAGAAACCTTTAATGGTCTATGGGCTTCCCATACATCTCCTGATTCCTGGCATACTTCAATTGTAATTCCAGGCCACAAGTCTGGTAAAGACCCAGAACTGCCATCTAGTTATAGGCCCATATCCTTGACCAGTTGCATATGCAAACTATTTGAGAGAATGATCAACAACAGACTTGTGTGGTATCTAGAATAAAAAAATCTTTTATCTAACAGACAGTTTGGTTTTAGGAAGAACCGAAGTACTCTAGACCCTTTGCTGATGTTATCAAGGGAAATTTCAAATGCTTTTTCTAACCAAAACCAGGTGGTGGGTGTCTTTTTTGACCTCGAAAAGGCATATGACACCACCTGGAGGGGTGGTATTTTAAAGCAATTGGCCTCGTGGGGTATAGGAGGACATATGTTCTTTTTTATTGAAGAATTTTTATCAAACCGCTCCATTAAAGTGAGAGTAGGGTCAGAACTATCTTCATCCTACATGCAAGAAGAAGGTGTCCCCCAAGGCAGCGTATTGAGTGTGACCTTGTTTGCTGTTGCAATTAATAGTCTCATTAGTCACATACCTCCTGGCATACAAGGATTACTATTTGTCGATGACTTTGCAATTTATTGTAGTGGATCATCTGCACTACAAGCATGCCAAAATCTTCAAATTGCAATAAATGCTGCTTCCGCATGGGCAAATTCTCGTGGTTTCATGTTTTCTCCTCAGAAGACCAAAGCCATTCGCTTTACTCGTACTCGTAAAAGGGAAGAGATCCCCACCCTTTTCTTAAATGATTGTATTTTGCCATATGAGGATAGTGTCAAGTTTCTTGGAGTCATTTTCGACAAGAAAATTACATTTGGTCCCCATATAAATATCCTATCTATCAGGGTTAAGAAGTCACTGAACATTCTGAAAGTGATATCGCATTTTGATTGGGGTGCTGATAGAACAACTTTGCTTAGAATTTATACATCTTTGTGTCTGAGCAAGTTGGACTATGCATGCCAAATATATGGGTCAGCTACAAAGACTTTACTTGGAAAACCTGATATTGTTCACAATGCTGGGCTTCGCATTTGCACAGGTGCTTACAGAACATCTCCCATTGACAGTCTCTATGTTGATTCTGGCATACTTCCCCTTTCCATTCGCAGAGAGGAGTTGAGTTTGAGGTTTTTAGCTAGGTCCCTTGCTGTGAGAAACAATCCTAACTGTAAATATGTTAGGGCGCCTTTAGATCGGGCTCCTAACAGATCTAGAGTGCCTAAGCCTTTGGAAGTACAGCTGAAAAATTATGCTAGAGAAGTAGGCTTGTTAACAGCACAGATAGCAGAGGTAGGATATCCCAAGTCTCCTCCTTGGTGTAATCCACCTGTTAAAGTATGTTTTACGGCAGGAGGGAAAAATACCTTACCTAGTAGGGTAATGAAAAGTGAGTTTTTAAATCATGCTGCTCAACATCATGGGAAACATGTTTTTACAGATGGCTCCAAATCGGCTGCAGGAGTTGGAAGTGCAGCTGTGGTGGGGGATATTGTTATTAGAAGGAAACTCCCATACTCTTGTTCAATTTTTACTGCTGAGCTGTACGCAATAATTCTCGCAGTCCAACATATTTTTAAAAATGGCAACCAAAATAGTTTTTATACAATTTTTACGGATTCCAATAGTGTTTTACTCTCATTAAAACAAATTATGCCAGGCCATCATCTAGTACAAGAGGTGCAGGACTGGTTAGTACTTCTGCAATCTAGGAAGAGTATCAGTGTTCACTTCTGTTGGGTCCCTGCCCATGTAGGGGTGGATGGGAATGAACAAGTAGATAAGGCAGCAAAGGAAGCTTCAGGGCTAAGTAATCCATCCCCCTTGAGTATTCCTTACAAAGATCTTAAAAGTGAGATTCATCTTTACTGTAAAAATAAGTGGCAAGCTCGATGGTCTGAACTGACCACCAATACAAAATTGAAACAAATCCACCCATTGGTGGATAAATGGTCATCTTGTAATTCTACATGTAGAAGGGATACCATTATTTTAACTAGGCTGCGTATTGGCCATACACATGCAACGCACAATTATTTGATGAAGAGTGGGGAAGGGAGACAGGCCCCTCTTTGTAATACCTGTCGAGTGACAATGGATGTTAAACATATTTTAGTCGATTGTCCTGTTTTTAATCTCCAGAGGAGGACACATTTACACCAGGACAAACCGTTAAGAGATATACTGGGGGAAAACTGTAATACCCTGAACTTGAAAAAATTTATACAAAGTATTGGGTTATAATACGAGCTATAATTGATTTTATTAATTTATTTATTTATTTTACCCTTTTAATCCCTATTTATTTCACATCTAGATTTTATTGTATGAAAGTGTTACGATTTGTATTAAAGGTTAAAATGATACTAAATGGTGTGAGTGTACAGATATGATTGAATGATTTTCGTTATATAGCGCTGAATGGCCTTTGATGCCCCAGTGCTTGGCTTAATGCCTAAATCCCATATTCAATTCAATTCGTACCCTGAGTAAGAGGAACAAAGGTTCCTAAGGAAGGAATCTTTCAATTCCTTATGATGAGGTTTTGAATGCCTCGAAGCACCTCACCCTCTTAATGAGAGAATGCCTTGATGAAGTCATTGAGCTAAAGCACGGCATTTCATTCCCGTGCTGAATCTTGGTGACGGGCAAGAGGGCTCTCGAACTGCGGGAAATTGCTCCCCCAGTTCGAATCTAAATTTTTCTCTTTCATCTTTTTTTCTGCTCAATATTACTTCAACCTTCTCCTAATTTTATCAACTTTCTTTCATCTTGCTGTCCTATCTCTATGATTATTATTTTTCTTAAGTTTTATATATATATATGTAGATGCATGCATATATATATACATATTTATTTTATTTGTTCATTTATTTATTTATCTATTTTTTTCTATTTTATTTAAATGGCGTGGATATTTCCACATTCGTTACTACTGCCTGCTTAGATGAATGGGAGAAAGGCTCACGGTTGGGAGGTGTTCGCATTCAAAGCTATATATGAGAGTATTGAATGATTTCAGCCATCCCAAAGATGGTTTGGACCTTTTTGGCAGAACTACTCTCAAGGGTTGGGTCATCAGAATCAAGGGGGATCCAATCATTGAGGTGGGACTCCCGGCTTCTTGCCGGAAGCCCATCATTACAGACACGGGGAGGAGGATTTCATATTTGCTTGGTCTCAGTCCTAACAGGCGGGTTTAGCTTACACCTGTGCCTCTATATCTGTTTTGATGCTATCCTTCGGGTAGGGTATGGAGTGGACCATCTGGGAAGTATACTCTCATTGTGCCGATAGTGGAGAATGCAAGTTTCCTTTCCAACGTATGATACTTTCTTAAAATTCTCAAGCAGGTAAACCAACAAAACCAACAAAAACATGAAAATCCCACCCTTAAATATGGACCCTTCAAATACTGACTCCCCATCCCCTGGATTTGCTGACTCCCCCCCGGCACTGTTGACGACCTCTGATAATGTGATAAGGGAAAGTTCTGTTGATGACCTCGGATCGGGAAAGGACCGTTCTACTGATATTTCAAAATCGAGTAATTTGGGTAACACGAGGAAACTTCGAATCCTTCATGTTACACAGATTTCAATAGAGACAAATTATGATGATCTATGTAAAGCATTTGAATGCTATGGATGCATAAAAGAAATAATGATGAAACTTGAAGCTGAAACATGGGATTCATGGATATCTTATAGTAGTTATGACGAAGCGTTTAGTGCAATAAGTAACTTGAATAATATTAAAATTAATAACTTGAATGTCGCGGCTGCTCTCTGTGATAAGGTACCAAAAGATTTGGATGTGTATAGGCCTGCCGATTGGTTGGAAAAAGACGCAGATTTAGTTATGCCCTCCCAGAGAAATCCAAAACCACCGATGTGGCTTATAGCTGAATCAAAGGGGGTTACAGGGAATTATTTTGAAATATGCAAATTGATTCAGAAAAAAAGTAGGAACTATTGCACCAGGCGATATATCTCGTTTTGGAAAAAATAGTTTCCTTATTCATGCCAAATCCAGTACACAGTCGGTAATATTGTCCAATATGAAAATAAGTAATGATGACATTAAGTTAAATGTCAAACCCCACCTAAATTTTAGCTACGGAAGGGGCGTAGTTTTTAACAGAGATCTATATGATTTTACAGAGGAGGAGATACTGGCCATGTGTCCACTAAATGTATGGAAAGTTCACAAAGTCCCAGGTACATCAATGATAATCCTTACGTTCCAAGATGCTGATGATGTACCCTTTCATATTATTATCGAGAACGAAAGGATTAAAGTAAGACCCTTCAAGCAGAAGCCATTGCAATGCTTTAATTGTTTTAAATTTGGGCACCCGTCCAAAGTTTGCAAAAATGAGAAGATGTGTGGTATTTGCTCCAAATCTTACCATGGAGAGAGTGCATTTGGAGCCAGGTGTTTAAATTGCAACTCGAATCACAAATCCACAGACGAGAGCTGCGAGCTATATAAGTTGGAGGAAGCTGCCCTAAACAAATCAAACTTAGAACATATAAGTGTGACCCATGCCAAAGGACTATTAAATAAATCAAATACATATGCTAAGGCATTAAAATCAAACCAACCTAGCGCTGCCAATAGCTCAAAAAAAGTATACTATCTGATAAAATGTCAAATAACGAGGTAACCATATTACCTCCTGAGGCTTTACCACGGTGTATTAACACTAGGTCATTGCCCAATGCTGTACAGCCTTCAGCCGCCATTACAAAAAATAATACAAACCTCTCTCAGGCCATGTCCTTGCCTGATCTGATGGAGGTTCCACTTAAGACTAACTTACCTGATGCACCTGTAGTGGGAAAGGTGCAAAAACCTCGAATCCCATCATCTATTAATCGTAAAAAAGAGACCTCCATCTCTCTCTCCACCCTCCATTAGAAACGTTAAGGTTATGACATCAAATAAATTTGATATTTTGTCTGTTTCTAATGAACCAGAAGATAAACTGAATAAATCAGAAATTCAAGTTGAGGTCCACCATCCACCTCAACAAATAGATCAAAAGGATACAAAGAAAAACACAAACGTAAAACCCAACATAACAAAACCACCTCTGAAGAAACCTACAGGTAATAAATAATGTTAGATTAAAAACTGCTAATGGGAAGACCTCATCCAAGATGTCTTCCAGAAATAATCCATAGTTTTCTCCTCCATTTTGCAATAGAACTGTCAGGGTTTGAGGGCGAAATATGAACTTAAGCTCCTAATTCATGAACATTTCCCGATAATTGTATTTCTACAGGAAAGTATGCTTGATTTTAACACTCCTAGTCCTCGAGAGTATGTTAGCTATAGAACACCATATAATCAACAAGCAGGGAGCCATTGCGGAAGTCTCATGTACATTCGTCGAGATGTTCCCCAAATACCTATGTCTATACGTACAACCCTGCAGGCAGTTGTTGTACAAATTGATATAGGGAGAAAATTACAATATGCTCTCTGTACTTACCTCCAAATGCTAATATTTTATATGATGATTTAGCAGAGGTCATTCAACAACTCCCTCAACCTTTTCTCTTGCTGGGAGATATGAATGGTAGACATCCTTTATGGGGTGATGTTTTGGCCAACACAAGGGGCAATATTATCTCATCAATTGTGGAGAATGAGGATGTGGGACTCCTTAATACAGGAGAGCCCACGCACTTCCATGTTCAGACAGGTACTTTGTCATGCATTGACCTTTCAATTGCAAGCTCTAACTGCCTTCTTGATTTTGATTGGAGGACATTAGATGATTGGCATACTAGTGATCATGCACCAATCATTATAAACACCAACAAGGGTCTGCCTTTGCAAAGATCGCCACGTTGGAATCTAGACAAGGCAGACTGGGTTAAATTTTCTAAGCTAAGTGAAATCGAAGGGAGAGCAGAACAGTTTCAAAGTATTGATGATGCCATAGACCTACTGAATGGAACTCTTCATACAGCAGGAAACAATTCGATTCCCAAAACCACAGGACTATTCAAAAGACGACCAGTCCCGTGGTGGTCCTCAGAATTGATAGCCTTGCACAGAGCCACCAGAAAATCCCTGACTAAATTGCGTAGACGCCGCACTGATGAAAATTTGATATCATACAAAAAATGTAGAGCTCAGTTCCGTCGTGCCATGAAAGAAGCTAGACGCCAATCTTGGGTGGCTTTTGTTAACTCCATTAACAGTAGAACACCACCATCTTCAGTATGGAGGAAAATAAAAAAAATTGCAGGCAAATTTACCCCGAACCCACCACCAGTGTTGAAGGTGAATGGTCAGTTTGTGACTGAAGGAAATGAAGTTAGCAATGCCCTGGCTGACCATTTTTCAAATGTATCGTGCAAGAGTGTAGCAGCTCCTGGTCACCAGTACAGGAGCATTGAAGAAAAGAAAATTTTAAATTTTGCAACAGGAAGGGAAGAATCGTACAATTCTCCTTTTACTGAAAGAGAACTTTATTCCGCACTCACTACTTACAACGATACAGCTCCTGGACCCGATGGAATTCCATATGCAATGGTTAAACTTGTACATTTTAATACAAAGTTATTTATTTTAAGTATTATTGATAGAATATGGCATGATAATAGTTACCCAAGTGTTTGGGAACTAGCCATTTTTTTAGCCTTTTTAAAACCCGGTAAGGACAAGTTTTTAGCAGCAAGCTATCGACCTATTGCATTGACTTCATGTTTATGTAAAATCATGGAGAAGATGGTCACTGCAAGGTTGATGTGGTACCTTGAAAAGAAGGGTATTTTATCACCGATTCAATGTGGATTCAGAAAAATGCACTCAACAACTGATGTGTTAATAAGACTTGAGTCCTCTATTTGTGAAGCGTTTGCTTCCAAACAGCACCATGTGACAGTTTTTTTCGACCTTGAAAAGGCATATGATACCACATGGAGATATGGTATACTTAAAACAATTCATGAACTAGGATTAAAAGGAGAACTACCACTATTTATTCAGTCATTTCTTTCGCATAGAGTTTTTCAAGTGAGAGTGGGGGAAACTCATCAGAGAGTATCAGGAAGAAGGAGTTCCTCAAGGGAGTGTGCTGAGTGTAACCCTGTTCGCACTAGCAATTAATGGGATATCCTCAGTCATTCTCCGGGATGTTCTCTCAACATTGTTTGTGGATGATCTCTCAATATCATTTGCTGGCACTAGAATGGCAATGGTTGAGAGAAAAATCCAACTCTCTATTGATAAAATTATCCAGTGGGCTGACATCAATGGATTTAAGTTCTCGACAAGTAAAACTACCGTTGTCCATTTTTGTCGTATCCGGGGAGTACATCCAGACCCGGATATATACATTAAAGGTCAACGGATACCATGTGCAAGTGAAACCAAATTTTTAGGTTTGATATTTGATTGTAGGCTTACATGGGTTTCTCACTTAAAAGCGTTAAAAGCTAAATGTGTTGAAGCTCTGAATATCTTAAAAGTATTGTCCCATACATCATGGGGGGCAGACCGCAATACTATTTTAAAATTATACAAGGCCTTGATTTTTTCCAAAATTAGTTATGGATGTGAAATATACTCTGCGGCCACCCCAAGCAGGTTTAAAATATTAGACTCGATACATCATGCAGGTATTAGATTGTCTACTGGAGCATTTAAAACCTCACCTATCCCAAGTCTCCTTGTTGATGCTGGAGAGTTACCTCTAGACCTTTACCGAATGTCTTCCATTATTCGGTATTGGTTTAGATTGCAAAGACTCCCTAACTCTTTAGCCTTTCAGACTGCAAGCCTTGTAAGACACGCATCATACTTTGAGTTGCACCCAAAATCTCTTCAACCTTATGGCTTTCGGGTGAAATGATTATCAAACAGTCTGGATATAATTAGAAGTAAGGTACTTCCATTCAAGGTATCATCAACGCCTCCATGGAAATTACCAGAGATATCTTTTTGTAAATATTTTATTGGAGATAAGAAGAATATGTCAGACCTAGAAGCCAGGTCTCTTTTTAATGAACATGTTAAAGAACACAGAGGATCAACTTTTATCTATACTGATGGCTCCAAATCTGATGCTGGCGTTGGATTTGGAGTACATAGTAATGGTTTTAATTGTAGTGGTGCACTTCCTCTGACCGCTTCCATATTTACTCCCTCTTAATGAGAGAATGCCTTGATGAAGTCATTGAGCTTCAGCACGGCATTTCATTCCCGTGCTGAATCTTGGTGACGGGCAAGAGGGCTCTCGAACTTAGGGAAATTGCTCCCCCAGTTCGAATCTAAATTTTTCTCTTTCATCTTTTTCTTCTGCTTAATATTACTTCGACCTTCTCCTAATTTTATCAAATTTCCTTTCTTTCATCTTGCTGTCCTATCTCTATGATTATTATTTTTCTTAGTTATATATATATGTAGATGTATGCATATATATATATATATATATTTATTTATTTTATTTGTTCATTTATTTATTTATCTATTTTTTTTCTATTTTATTTAAATGGCGTGGATATTTCCACATTCGTTATTACTGCCTGCTTAGATAAATGGGAGAAGGGATCACGGTTGGGAGGTATTCGCATTCAAAGCTATATATGAGAGTATTGGATGATCTCAGCCATCCCACAGATGGTTTGGACCTTTTTGGCGGAACTACTCTCAAGGGTTGGGTCATCGGAATCCAGGGGGATCCAATCCTTGAGGTGGGACTCTTGGCTTTTGGCCGGAAGCCCATCATTACAGATATGGGGAGGATGATTCCATATTACTCTGGTCTCAGTCCTAACAGGCGGGTCTAGCTTACACCTGTGCCTCTATATCTGTTTTGATGCTATCCTTCGGGTAGGGTATGGAGTGGACCATCGGGGAAATATACTCTCATTGTGCCGATAGTGGAGAATGCAAATTTCCTTTCCAACGTATGATACTTTCTTATAATTCTCAAGCAGGTACCCCAACAAAACAACAAAAAACCTGAAAATCCCACCCTTAAATATGGACCCTTCAAATACTGACTCCCCATCCCCTGGATTTGCTGACTCCCCCCCGGCACTGTTGACGACTTCTGCTACTGTAATTAAGGAAAACTCTGTTGACGACCTTCGAACTAAAAAGGACCACTCTACTGATGTTAAAAAATCTAGCAATTTGGGTAACACAGGGAAACTACGATTCCTTCATGTTTCTCAAATCCCATTAGAGACAAATTATGATATATATATAGAGCATTTGAGTGCTATGGATTGATAAAGGAAATAAGGATGCGACTTGGAGATGAAAAATGGGACTCTTGGATATCTTTTGAAAGTCATGATGAAGCGTTTAATGCCATAAGTAATATTAGTATCAAAATTAACGAATTGAACATCATGGGAGCTCTTTGTGATAAGGTCCCAAAGGAATTGGATGTGTACAAACCTGCTGATTGGTTTGAAAAAGATAGAAATGTACCCATGCCTTCACAGAGAAAACCCAAACCACCAATGTGGCTCTTAGCTGAACCTAAAGGGATAATAGGGAATTATTTTAAGATATGTAAGTTTATCCAAAAAAAAGTAGGAACCATAGCACCTGGAGATATATCTCGTTTTGGGAAGAACAGTTATCTCATCCATGCCAAATCTTCGACTCAGTCTGCAATACTGTCTAACTTACAGACAGGCAGTGATGAAATTACATTGGAAATGAAACCTCATCTAAATTTTAGTTATGGAAGGGGAGTGGTCTTTAATAAGGACCTATACGAATTTACAGAGGAGGAGATACTTTCTATGTGTCTATTAAATGTATGGAAAGTGCATAAGGTTCCTGGAACTTCAATGATTATACTTACTTTCCAGGATGCTGATGTACCTTTCCATATTTTTATTGAAAATGAAAGGATTAAAGTTCGGCCTTTCAAACAAAAGCCCCTGCAATGTTTTAATTGTTTTAAATTTGGACACCCATCTAAAGTTTGCAAAAATGGAAAAATGTGTGGTATTTGCTCCAAAACTTATCATGGAGAATGTACACTTGAGGCCAGGTGTTCAAATTGCAATTTGAATCATAAATCAACTGATAGGAGATGCGAACTGTATAAGTTGGAGGAAGCTGCCCTAAACAAATCAAGTTCAGAACACATAAGTGTGGGACATGCAAAAAGAATGTTGAATAAATCAACCAGCTATGCAAAGGCCTTAAAATCAAAGGTAAATTTACCACAGGAGACAGCAACCCCACCTAGCACTGCCAGTAATTCTAAGAAAAGAAATACAACCTCTGATGATAAAGTACTGCATGACAAAGTAATCGTATTGCCTTCTGAGGCTTTGCCACAGCGTATTAAAAATGGGTCATTGCCCATTTCTGTACAGCCTTCGTCCCCCATTACCAACAATAGTACTAACCTCTCCCAGTCCATGTCCTTGCCTGATTTGATGGAGATGCCACCTGACACCAAGTTACCAGGTGCACCTGTATTGGGAAAGGTACAAAAACCCGGTAGCTCAAAACCTACTAATCGGAAAAGAGAGAGACCTCCATCTCTCTCGCCCCCTTCCATAAGAAATATCAAAATTACGACGTCAAATAAATATGATGATTTGTCTGTTGATATTTCTGATCTGGAAGTCAATTTAAATAAATCGGAAATTCAAGTGGAGGTCCACCAACCTCCTCAACAATCAGATCAAAAAGACAAAAAGAAAATCATAAGTTCTAAACCCAATCTATCAAGACCTTCTTTAATAAAACCACCTAAAAATAGTGTTAGATCAAAAACTGCTAATGGGAAGACTCCATCCAAGGGGTCTACCAAATTATAAACCATAGTTTTTTCCTCCATTTTGCAATGGAATTGTCAGGGTTTAAGGGCCAAATATGAAGAACTTAAGCTCCTTATTCATGAGCATTCCCCCATAATTATTTGTCTACAGGAGAGCAAACTTGATCATAATACCCCTTGTCCTCGCGAATACATTAGTTATAGGACACCATATGATCACCAAGTGGGGAGCCATGGCGGAAGTCTCATATACGTTCGTCGAGATGTTCCCCAAGTTTCTCTGTCTATTCGTACACCTCTGCAGGCAGTGGTTGTACAGATCGACAAAGGGCGAAAATATACAATTTGTTCTCTGTACTTGCCTCCAAATGATAACATTTTGTATGACAACTTAGTGGAGGTGATTCAACAACTCCCTCAACCTTTTCTTTTACTTGGAGATTTGAATGGTAGACATCCTTTGTGGGGTGATATTTTAGCAAACACGAGGGGAAATATCATATCATCAATTGTGGAAAATGAAGATGTGGGACTCCTTAATACAGGAGAGCCCACACACTTTCATGTCCAGACAGGTACCTTGTCATTTATTGACCTAGCAATCGTAAGCTCTAATTGCCTAATCGACTTCGATTGGAGAACATTAGATGATTGGCATACTAGTGATCACGCACCAATCATTATAAACACCAACAATGGTCCACCTTTACAGGGATCGCCACGATGGAATCTTAAAAAGGCGGACTGGGATAAATTTCGTGAGCTAAGCGAAATTGAGGGGGATGCAGGACAAGTTGAAAATATCGATGATGCCATAGACTTACTGAATGGAACTCTCCATACAGCAGGAGTCAATTCAATTCCAAAAACAACAGGGTTATTCAAACGACGACCAGTCCCGTGGTGGTCTAAAGAACTAACTGCCCTGCACAGAGCCACAAGAAGATCTTTAACACGACTGCGTAGACGCAGAACTGATGAGAATTTAATTATGTACAAGAAATGTAGAGCACAGTTCCGTCGTGCCATGAAAGAAGCAAGGCGCCAGTCATGGATATCTTTTGTTTCCTCCATTAACAGTAGAACACCACCATCTTCTGTGTGGAGGAAAGTAAAAAAGATAGCTGGCAAATTCACCCCCAACCCACCACCAGTGTTGAAGGTGAATGGCCAGTATGTAACTGAAGCAAAGGAAGTTAGCAATGCCCTGGCTAATCATTTTTCAAATGTATCCAGCAAGTGTGAAGGAGCCCCTGGTCACCAGTATAGGAGCGCTGAAGAAAAGAAAATTTTAAATTTTGCAACAAGAAGGGAAGAGTCGTATAATTCTCCTTTCACTGAAAGAGAATTTGATTCCGCACTTGCTCATTGCAATGATACAGCCACTGGACCCGATGGAATTCCATATGCAATGATTAAACATGTACATTTTAATACAAAGCTATTTATTTTAAGTATTATTAATAGAATATGGCATGATCATAGTTACCCAAGTGTTTGGGAACTAGCCATTATTTTAGCCTTTTTAAAACCCGGTAAAGACAAGTTTTTAGCAGCAAACTATCGTCCTATTGCATTGACATCTTGTTTATGTAAAATCATGGAGAAGATGGTCAATGCAAGGCTGATGTGGTACCTTGAAAAGAAAGGTATTTTATCACCGATTCAATGTGGATTCCGAAAAATGCACTCAACGACTGATGTGTTGATACGACTAGAGTCTTCTATTTGTGAAGCCTTTGCTTCCAAACAGCACCATGTTACAGTATTTTTTGACCTTGAAAAGGCATATGATACCACATGGAGATATGGTATACTTAAAACCATTCATGAATTGGGATTGAGAGGAGAGCTGCCACTATTTATTCAGGCATTTCTTTCACGTAGAGTTTTTCAAGTGAGAGTTGGGGAAACACTATCTGAGAGTAAGTGCCAGGAAGAAGGAGTTCCTCAGGGTAGTGTGCTGAGTGTAACCCTTTTTGCACTAGCAATTAATGGGATATCCTCAGCCATTCCCCAGGATGTTCTCTCAACATTATTTGTGGATGATCTCTCAATATCATTTGCTGGCACCAGAATGGCAATGGTTGAGAGAAAAATCCAACTCTCTATTGATAAAATTATCCAGTGGGCTGACATGAATGGATTTAAGTTCTCGACAAGTAAAACTACCGTTGTCCATTTTTGTCGTATCCGGGGAGTACATCCAGACCCGGATATATACATTAAAGGTCAACGGATACCATGTGCAAGAGAAGCTAAATTTTTAGGTTTGATATTTGATTGTAGGCTGACATGGGTTTCTCACTTAAAAGCATTAAAAGCTAAATGTGTTGAAGCTCTGAATATCTTAAAATTATTGTCCCATACATCGTGGGGGGCAGACCGCAATACTATTTTAAAATTATACAAGGCCTTGATTTTTTCCAAAATTAGTTACGGTTGTGAGGTATATTCTTCAGCCACCCCAAGCCGGTTAAAAATATTAGACTCGATACATCATGCAGGTATTAGATTGTCTACTGGAGCTTTTAAAACGTCGCCTATCCCAAGTCTTATTGTTGATGCTGGAGAGTTACCTCTAGACCTTTACCGAATGTCTTCCATTCTTCGGTATTGGTTTAGATTGCAAAGACTCCCTAACTCTCTCGCCTTTCAGACTGCAAGCCTTGTAAGACACGCATCATACTTTGAGTTGCACCCAAAATCTCCTCAACCTTATGGCTTTCGGGTGAAACGATTATTAAATAGTCTGGATATAATTAGAAATAAGGTACTTCCATTCAAGGTATCATCAACGCCTCCATGGAAGTTACCAGAGATATCTTTTTGTAAATATTTTATTGGAGATAAGAAGAATATGTCAGACCTAGAAGCCAGGTCTCTTTTTAATGAACATGTTAGAGAACATAGAGGATCAACTTTTATCTATACTGATGGCTCCAAATCTGATGCTGGCGTTGGATTTGGCGTACATAGTAATGGTTTTAATTGTAGAGGTGCACTTCCTCTGACCGCTTCCATATTTACTGCCGAACTGTATGGCATATTAACCGCTATTGAGAAAATAGCGTTGGAGAAGGAGGGTAATTTTACAATTTTTAGTGATGCAAGGAGTGTCCTTCAAGCTATGGAAGTTTTTAATTCTAATAACCCTCTAGTTTTAAAGATTTTAGAATGGCTTTTCATTATTGGACGGAGAGGTATAACAGTTCAATTTTGTTGGGTTCCAGCACATGTAGGTGTGTCCGGGAATGAGAAGGCAGATTCACTGGCTAAGGAGGCTGCATCAGAGTTGCTGCCAAGAAGGTATCCCATTCCCTGTGATGATTTCTTACCTGACATCAAGAAATTGGTTTGCAATAAATGGCAACAGCAATGGGATAGTCAAGATGGCAATAAAATGCGAGAGATAACAAATGACATATCTCCTTGGAGGTATAATATGATGCCCCGAAAATGGGAGACGTCTCTTTGTCGTCTCCGTATTGGTCACACTCGGTTGACACAAGAGTTTCTGCTGAAGGGCCAACACCAACCGTATTGTGATGACTGTGTAGTACCTCTAACAGTAAGGCATTTGTTGACCGAATGCCCCAATTATAACAACTTGCGGAATAGATATTTGTTTGAGGCTCGAGGTGAGGGTGGCAGGTTCATCCTTGCCAAGATTCTTGGAAATGATGTGTCCTACCATGCAAGTGGCATTTTTAGATTTATTTCAGAAGCAGGTCTTCTGAAAAATATTTAACTTTTATGACATTCAACTTTTATGATTTTAATTGAATACTCTTTTATTTTTTATTTTATTTTATCTTTTATTTTTGTATACATAAATTAAATGTTACCGGCGTCAATGACCTCAGATGTTAGGATGCCTGAAAACTTTAAATCATTCATTCATTCATTCCATATTTACTGCCGAACTGTATGGCATATTAAACGCTATTGAGAAAATAGGGTTGGAGGAGGGGGGTAATTTTACAATTTTTAGTGATGCAAGGAGTGTCCTTCAAGCTTTAGAAGTTTTTAATTTTAATAACCCTCTAGTTTTAAAGATTTTAGAATGGCTTTTTATTATTGGACGGAGAGGTATAACAGTTCGATTTTGTTGGGTTCCAGCACATGTAGGTGTCTGGGAATGAGAAGGCAGATTCACTGGCTAAGAATGCTGCATCCGAGTTGCTGCCAAGAAGGTATCCCATTCCCTGTAATGATTTCTTACCTGACATCAAGAAATTGGTTTGCAATAAATGGCAACAGCAATGGGATAGCCTAGATGGGAATAAAATGCGAGAGGTAACAAATGTCATATCTCCTTGGAGGTATAATATGATGCCCCGAAAATGGGAGACTTCTCTTTGTCGTCTCCGTATTGGTCACACTCGGTTGACACATGAGTTTCTGCTGAAGGGCCAACACCAACCGTATTGTGACGACTGTTTAGTACCTCTAACAGTGAGGTATTTCTTGACCGAATGCCCCAATTATAACGACTTAAGGAATAAATATTTGTTTAAGGCTCGAGGTGAGGGTGGCAGGTTCTCTAAGATTCTTGGACATGATGTGTCCTACTATGCAAGTGGCATTTTTAGATTTATTTCAGAAGCAGGTCTTCTGAAAACTATTTAACTTTTATGACATTCAACTTTTATGATTTTAATTGAATACTCTTATTTTTTCTTTTTTATAATTTTATTTTTTTTTATTTTTGTATGCATAAATTAAATGATATCGGTGTCAATG
>NC_090739.1:73064902-73077402 GCF_036898095.1 Palaemon carinicauda
TTCTCAAATGCTTTCTGTAGGAAGACGGGCCGCAGACTCTCTACCCATGCCCTCGGCAGCTCGAAAAATTATTTATTAAGTTTCCTTTATATCTTCTAACTCTGATTTTAATTTCTTATAATGCTTATAAAGTCTATAAGTATAAGTTCTGCAGAATGTCTTTCACTTTTATTTTGGCTTTGCGATATTTTCTAGAACACCGTATAGGTCACACTCATAAGATAAGTCATTAGCTAATTCTTTTTGTTTTTGATACACATATCCTTCGAATTCCATTTCTTTAAACCTTTGTTGGATTTGATGAATTCCATGAGGATCTAATTGTATACAATACATTTCTAAAAGGAGAATAGGGAGATATGACGAAGCACGCGCTATTCGAACTATATAGACTATTTTTTTTCTTTTTGTCTTTTCCTTTTGGGGAGATTTTGTCCCCGGGGATGTTCTTCCCTGGGGATTTTTTCCTAGAATTGAGGAAAATGGTTAAAAAATATTGACGAGTTTATCGTGAGGCTGTTTTAATTTAGCAGTATTATAGTTTAACCTGGCGTATGAGTTATGACACACGAGATGTGTAATATAAGAAAATTCATGAACAAATATTTTTGCTTTGATATTTGATGTGGCGTATGAAATAATTGTTCTATGAAAATGCTAGAAATAACAATATGCATGAAATGACACGACTTACTAGTGGAGGTTGGAAGTTATGAGGATTTACTTCATAGATATTTCAAGGGCTAATGATAGAAAGGTTAAAGTTTAGAATATTATGGAGTCTGGTGTAGATACAATTCGTCTTGAGGGGTTTTATCTGTGAAATTGAGGTTAGTTCAAGATAGTACAGATGAGCTGTTGGGCGTTTTTATTTTTTATGGTGGAGATATGGGGCAAAAATACTATAAGGATTAATCATAGATGGTAATCGACAAATTTATCGATAAAGCTTAAAATTTTGTGGTATGTTATGAAACTCCATAAACATTGTGAATTGGTAAAAGTGTCATATCTTTTATATTTTTTGTTATTCTATTGCGGAATTATATGCTACAGATGGATGGAACACAAATAAAAGTAGTTAATATCTGTTCCAAAGTTTTATAAATTGAATTTCATGACCATATTCATTGCAGGACTAATGAAAAGCATATTACTTAGTCCTGATATATATCGGTGTTCCCCTAGGTATTCCATTTCAAGATAATTTGTTTCTTAAAACCTGCACCAAGCAGCTCAGGTAAGTACCGGTTCTGACTTACCAAAGTTTCTGACCATTACAGAATATCATATTGTCTGGAGGCAACTATAGTCACTAATTTTCCCACGAATTCCCATCGTCAATACAATGGACGATACTAGTGCTACGACTAATAGAATACAGGCAGGTGTATTCTGAGATGTACTCGTGTTGGATTTTTCTCTATGTTGAGACAGAATAAGAACTAATAACAAAATTGGACAATAATGATAACTATGTACTATTCACCCATATTTAGAATATTTAAAGATTATAAGTATATACTGTATATACATATATATAATTATTTTTTTTTTTAATTTTTTTTCCCCTTATCAATTGAATTTTGATAATCTTATAATTATTTATATCCTGATTTTATTTCGGGCCACCCCTGTGAGAGTCGAGCTTGGCTCATTGGGCTGGTAAAACTCCTTCCTTTAATAATAATAATGATAACTATGTATACTACTATATACCCAGAAAATATGAATTTAATCCATAGACAAAATGACAAATTGTCAGATAAAACTAGCAGTCAATATGGCAGGCTTGACATTATGCAAGGATTAGTACCCTCTGTGATATCCAATCAAGACTAACTACATTTTGAAAAGAAATATAGATATAGATAGAGGAACAAATGAAGAAAAGGCATCCTTGGCTCTCTTTTTTTTTTAAGCCTGTCCAATTCACCAAAGAAAACTGATGCGGCTAAGCTACTATTCGAGACTAGAGAATATTTATTTGATTTCAATGCGCTTCTCTCAGAAGAGCTGTTTATCATAGCTAAAAAATCTATTCTACCCATACTAAATGGAAAGTAAGCACTGAACAATGATGGTAGCTGACCATTTGATTGAAGAAGACTGATTTGTTTGGTATTGTCATTTGTTATGAGGAAAGAAAAGAATTATTAAGAATATGCCAGATTATTTTATATAAGTGTAGGCAAGAAAAAAAAGGAGAGCAGTAACCATAGAGAGATCCAGTGCTGTACTCTGGCTAGTCAAAGGACCCAATAACACATGTTTGGTAGTATTGCAATAGGTTACTAGTGCCTTTGCCAATCTATTTTTCCTTAAAGTTGAAGGTTTCTTTCACATTTAGCAATACAATAGAATTAAATAAAACTGATGTCACATAAATACAACTCTTAGTGGCACAGCTATTTAGTTTATCAGACTTGAAAACAATTTATTCTACGCAAGATAGCAGCTTGTCAACAACCTCGGTAAATTAGAGAAACATCTTGGAAGTCATTGAAAAAAAATCCTAGCAAAGTCACCATTGTGAAGGGTGATATCCAAGGATGATTACTAATCATTGATAAAATAACATTTAAAATCTTGTTAGAATTACCTTTATGAAACGTTATAGGGATTCATGAATACTTATAAAACAGACTAGGTTAATTACTTGAAAAGACGTGAAATTCAATGGTTTAAAAAGTTGTGATGGATAAACTTGAATTCAGGAATCATAACTTCAAGGGGCATGGTGAAGAAAATTAAAAAGTAAATATTGTATCATTGATTAGTTAAACAAATTGATATCGTCACCTCACAGATTTTATTTTTAGGGACATTACACTTTTAGACTGTTTGAGAGAGACTATCTACCCTATATAATATGAATTTAGCAATACCTCGAACAAAGTGTACTTCATAAAGTTATTTCCTGAATTGTCTGTAGACTTGTAATCATGAAATTCGTATTCCCATAGTAGTTATTCTTACAAGACGGAAAGCACTAGAAAATAATTCATATAGTCCATGACTGAATCAGGCTGACTTCATGCTGTCTGTCCCTCTTAACAAGAGATTGCCTTGACGTAGTCATATGGTTTCTTCATATTGTTGAAAATTGTGACGGGCAAGAGGGCTCTCGAACTTGGTGAAATTGCTACCCAAGTTCGAATCTAAATTTCTCTCCCTTTCATCTATTTCTTCTGCTCAACATTACTTCGACCTTCTCCTAATTTAATTAACTGTCTTTTGTCTTGCTGTCCTAACTCTGAGTATTATTTCCCTCAAGTTTACATATACATATGTATATGCATGCATATATATATATATATATATATATGTATATATATATATATGTATATATATATATATATATATATATAAATATATATATATATATATATATATATTTATATATATATTATATAATATATAATATATAATATATATGTATATAGGATATATATTATTTATATATACATATATATATATATTATTTATATATATATTTTATTTGTTAATTTATTTATTTTATTTATTTTTTTATTTTATTTAAATTACGTTATTTCCACATTCGTTATTACTGCCTACTTAGATGAATGGGAGAAGGGATCACAGTTGAGAGGTATTTGCATTAAAAGCTCTATATGGGGAGTATTGGGTGATCTCGGCAATCCCGAAGATGGTTAGGACCTTTTTGGCAGAACTACTCTCAAAGGTTGGGTCATCGGAATCCGGGGGGATCCATTACTTGAGGTGGGACTCTTGGCTTCTGGCTGGAAGCCCATCATTACAGATATGGGGAGGATAAATCGATATTTTCTTGGTCTCAGTCCTAACAGGCAGGTTTAGCTTACACCGGTGCCTCTATATCTATTTTGGTGCTATCCATTGGGTAGGGTATGGAGTGGACCATCTGGGAAGTAGACTCTCATTGTGTTGATAGTGGAGAATGCAAATTTCCTTTCCAACGTATGATACTTTCTTAAAATTCTCAAGCAGGTGAACCAACAAAACAACCAACACAAAACCTAGAGAATATCCCATCCTTAACTATGGACCCTTCAAACAATTGACTCTCTGGCGCTGTTGACGATCTCTGATAATTTGAATAGGGAAAGTTCTGTTGATGACCTTGGAATGGGGAAGTACCATTCTGCTGATATTCCAAAATCGAGTAATTTGGGTAATGCGAGGAAACTTTGAATCCTTCATGTTACCCAAATTCCAATACAGCCAAACTATGATTATCTATATAAATCATTTGAGTTCTATGGATGTATAAAAGAAATAAGGATGAAACTTGAAGATAAAAAATGGGATTCATGGATACCTTACAGTAGTTATGACGAAGCATTTCGTGCAATAAGTAACATATTAAAATTATTAACTTGAAT
Source organism: Palaemon carinicauda (assembly GCF_036898095.1). Lineage (NCBI taxonomy): Eukaryota > Metazoa > Arthropoda > Malacostraca > Decapoda > Palaemonidae > Palaemon > Palaemon carinicauda. Next base: position 73,069,288 of record NC_090739.1, read on the forward strand.
GTCATGGCTCTGCGATTAAGGTACCAAAGGATTTGGAAGTATATAGGCCTGCCGATTGGATGGAAAAAGACGCGGATTTAGTTACCTTCCCAGAGAGAGCCAAAACCACCAATGTGGCTTATAGCTGAATCAAAGGGGGTTACTGGGAATTATTTTAAAATATGCAAATTAATTCAGAAAAAAAGCAGGAACTATTGCACTGGGGGATATATCTCGTTTTGAGAAAAAATATGTTTCTTTATCCATGCCATATCAAGTACACAGTCTTGTAATACTGTCTAACATAAAACAACTAATGATTCTTTCAAGTAAGATGTCAAACCCCACCTAAAATATAGCTACGGAAGGGGAGTAATTTTCAACAGTGATCTGTATGAATTTACAGAGGAGGAGATACTGGCCTTGTGTCCACTAAATGTATGGAAAGTTCACAAAGTCCCAGGTACATCGATGATAATCCTTACGTTCCAGGATGCTGATGTACCTTTCCGTATTATTATTGATAATGAAATGATTAAAGTAAGAACATTCAAGCAGAAGCCACTGCAATGCTTTGTTTTAAATTTGGGCACCCATCTAAAGTTTGCAAAAAATGAGAAAATGTGTGGTATTTGCTCCAAATCTTACCAAGGAGAATGTGCACTTGGATCCATGTTTAAATTGTAACTCGAATCATAAATGCTCAGACAAGAGCTGCGAGCCGTATAAGTTGGAGCAAGCTGCCCTCAACAAATCGAATTTTGAACATATAAGTGTGGGACATGCCAAAAGACTATAAAATAAATCAAATACATATGCTAAGGCATGAAAATCAAACCCACCTAATACTGCCAATAGCTCTAGAAAAAAAATATACCATCTGATAAAATGTCAAATGACGAGGTAAGCATATTACCTCCAGAGGCTTTACCCCAGTGTATTAACACTAGAGCATTGCCCATTTCTGTACAACCTTCATCCCCCAGTACAAAAGCTAGTACAAACCTCTCTCAGGCCATGTCCTTGCCTGATTTGATGGAGGTTCCACTTAAGACCAACTTACCTGATGCACCTATAGTGGGAAAGGTGCAAAAACCTAGAATACCACCTTCTATTAATCGTAAAAGAGAGAGACCTCCATCTCTCTCTCTCTCTCCCCTCCATTAGAAACATTAAAGTTATGACATCAAATAAATTTGATGTTTTGTCTGTTGATGTTTCTAATGAACCAGAAGATAAACTGAATAAATCAGAAATTCATGTTGAGGTCCACCATCTGCCTCAAGAATAGATCAAAATCACACAAAGAAAAACACAAACGTAAAACCCAACATATCAAGACCATCTCTGAAGAAACCTACAGGCGGTAATGTTAGATTGAAAACTGCTAATGGGAAGACCTCCAAGATGTCTTCCAGAAATAATCCATAGTTTTCTCCTCCATTTTGCAATGGAACTGTCTGGGTTTAAGGGCCAAATATGAAGAACTTAACTTCCTAATTCATAAACATTCCCCATAATTGTATTTCTACAGGAAAGTAAGCTTGATGCTTACACTCCTAGTAATCGAGTGTGTGTTAGCTATAGAACACCATATAATCAACAAGCAGGGAGCCATGGCCTAAGCCTCATTTACGTTCGTCGAGATGTTCCCCAAATACCTTTGTCTATACGTACACCCCTGCAGGCAGTGGTTGTACAAATCGATATAGGGAGAAAATATACGATATGCTCTCTGTACTTACCTCCAAATGATAATATTTTATATGATGATTTAGTAGAGGTCATTCAACAACTCCCCCAACCTTTTCTCTTACTGAGAGATATAAATGGTAGACAACCTTTATGGGGTGATGTTTTGGCAAATACAAAGGGCAATATTATTTCATCAATTGTGGAGAATGAGGATGTCGGACTCCCTAATATAGGAGAGCCCACGCACTTCCATGTTCAGATAGGTACCTTGTCATGCATTGATCTTTCAATTGCAAGCTCTAACTGCCTTCTTGATTTCGATTGGAGGACTTTAGATGATTAGCATACTAGTGATCATGCACCAATCGTTATACAGTAAACACCAACAAGGGTCCATTTTTACAGAGATCGCCACGATAGAATCTTGACAAGGCTGACTGGGTTAAATTTCGTGAGCCAAGTGAAATCGAGGGTAGTGCTGAACAGTTTGAAAGTCTTGATGATGCCATAGACCTACTGAATGGAACTCTCCATACAGCAGGAATCATTTCGATTCCCAAAACCACAGGATTATTCAAACGACGACGAGTCCCTTGGTGGTCCTCAAAATTAACTGTCTTGCACAGAGCCACCAGAAAATCTTTTGACTAGATTGCGTTGACGCCGTACTGAGGAAACTTTGATAACATACAAAAAGTGTAGAGCACAGTTCCGTCGTGCTATGGAAGAAGTTAGACGCCAGTCTTTGGTGATTTTGGTTTCCTCCATTAACTGTAGAACACCACAATCTTCTGTATGGAAGAAAATAAAAAAGATTGCTGGCAACTTTACCCCAAACCCACCACCAGTGCTGAAAGTGAATGGTCAGTATGTGACTGAAGCAAATGATGTTAGCATTGCCCTGGATGATAATTTTTCAAATGTATCATGCAGGTGTAAAACAGCTCCTGGTCACCAGTATAGGAGCATTGAAGAAAAGAAAATTTTAAATTTTGCAACAGGAAGGGAAGAGTCTTATAATTCTCATTTCACTGAAAGATAATTTGAATCCGCACTTGCTAATCGTAACGATACAGACCCTGGACCTGATGGTATTCCATATGCAGTGATTAAACATCTACATTTTAATACAATGTTCGGCCAATTGCATTGACATCATGTTTATGTAAAATCATGATGAAGATGGTCAATGCAAGACTGATGTGGTACCTGGAAAAAGGGGTACTTTATCACCTCTTCAGAGTGGATTCAGAAAAAAAAACACTCAACGACTGATGTGTTGATACGACTTGAGCCCTCAATTTGTGAAGCTTATGCTTCTAAACAGCATATGATACCACATTGAGATATGGTATTGTGGCGGGATGTTGCAAAAACAACCCCCACACCCTTGAATCTTACTTACTTACAATGGTCTCCACAAAACAAACTTTCCCCTTACGTTATCAGCAGCGGGACTCTTGGACAAAAGGACAAAAATCAAAACAAAACATATCCTTAACACTATATTCTTACAAACTATAATAAATAAATCAATAACCATCCACAATCAAATTACCAACACTTAAAACTAATCAAAACTTAACACCAAATAATATAATATATAATAATCAAAAGCACCATTCATATAACCCGCAGAAACCCTAACAGACTTAAAATTACCCCACACACCAAAACCAAAAGTAAATATATATATGAATTATCTTGTATAAATATTTTATGGACACCAACACAAAGCCGACTGTCTTTTACGGCAACTACCACAATCACAGCTTTGTTGTCAACAGATTACACTGGGTGGCAATTTGCCACAACTGCCACGCTGAATTGATTGTTAGTCATCATCCCCATCATCATCATTATCATCATCATCATCAACAATCCAAATACAAAAGCCAGGTCATCATCGGTTCAGCAATCCAAAAGCAGTCCAAACAAAATCGTAATACAGGCCAGGTCATCAACAATAAATCCACTTTCTAACAATTCGGTCTCTCCAAAGGAGGAATCGCAGCCTGCCAAAATAAAAAAGAAAAACACTTACGAACACTTCTAGCTAACTGAACTATCGCACTATAATCAAAGATAAATAATAAATTGTTCCTATCATTCACAATCACGACAAGCAAAGATAAACAAAACTGTACTTACTTTGAAAATCAAAAAACACTTCCACGCTGGTCGAAAAATATATATATAATCCAGCTCTCACACAACTGCCTTATGCTGCAGTCAAATAAAAAAAGCATTCGCTCCGAAACATTCACCACTGTCGTAACCTTACTAAATATGTAAACAAACAATCTCATTTATACCAACAGTCTTTCTCACCACAAACGATCGTTAACCTAACTACTTTCGCTCGCTAACACAATCTCTCTCTCTCTCTCTCTCTCTCTCTCTCTCTCTCTCTCTCTCTCTCTCTCTCTCTCTCTCTCTCTCTCTCTCTCTCAGGATTTGGCAAAAACAAAAATAAAATAAAGCAAAAATAAATCCTCCACATTCCTCCCCCCTTACTTTGCCAAATCCTTCTCACACAACACTTACATTATTTTTTCATAACCCAGTCGCAGTCGGGAACGGGACCTCTACTCCGAGTAACTGGGCCTCCATATACTCTCTCATTCACTTCTTCCTTATCACAATCATTAGCTACATTAACACTATTCCTATCTAAATCCCTATCATCTAATATATCATGTACAATCATATCTACCTCGTTCTCATCTGGCCCTATAATTACACTCATTTCTGTAAACAGTTCATCCATTTCATCAAAAACATTCTCAACTTTAGCAAAAGATTCATTCATGCTACTTATCATTCTCGTGTCTCTCATTCTTGCGTTATTCATTTTTTCTTTTACATCATCTAACGAAAAGTCACACACACTATAAGTATCATTCATACTCAGCCACGTTTCATCTGTATTAATACATTTATCCTTCACACTCACTTTTACATTTACACCCTTGTCATACTTATTCGTATTCTTACCTATACCTATAAATTTCCCTTGCACTTTCTCCTCACTTGAAACTTTCAAACGCCTCTTTTTCCTATATTCAACTAACACTAATTGTTTATTTTCCAGCCCTAATTTCTCATGCATACTAGATTCATACTTTCTCATTTCCAACCAATTATTCATCCCATTCTCACAAACATTGATCCTATTCCTTCCACATACACAGGAGGACTCACCCAGCTGAACCCTCTCACACTCTAGTTTCCCGAACATCCTGGCTGGCCTAATCCCTTCTTTCTACATACTCTAGCTACATGCCCATCTACACCACATTCAGTACACTTACCCCGTGGCTCCTTGCACATTCTAGCATAATGACCATCCTTACCACAATTACCGCAAATCACATTCATACGATTACTCCTACATCCACTTGCTACGTGCCCAGTCATACCACACCGATAACACTTAATCACTTTCTCTTTCTTACAGTCGCTAATACGATGCCCTGTCTCTCCACACCCGAAACATGCTCCTAATGCCCATCTACATTCATTCTTCTTATGACCTACTTTCCCACACCTATAACACTTTTCATCACGGACACGGCTATCTGACCTATCTTGCGGCGCACTAGCACTCCTATCCCTCCAAACCTGATTCCCTTGCCTAAACCCTTCATTTGTCCTTACAGGTATTCCCACATTACTCGCCCTAACACTCCTATCTACTACATTATCAGCTACCCTCATTGGTCCTCTCAAAATTGCGTCCTTATAACTACCAAATTCTATTACACTTTCTTCCATTCCAGTTCTTACACTCACAGATTTACTTTCTTTCATGCACCTATCTAACTCATAATCCTCAACTATCTCTAGTATATCATCCCATGTCAATCTCTCTTGCGTCCACCTCATTTTCTCTTTGCGTTTCAAATTAATAAATTCACACACATTCTCAGGTACTGTTGCCAAAAACTTCCTCATTAACTCCTTATTCTCATTTATACCTTCATCCCCATACTTCTTCCTAGCTAAAGTTTCCAACCTACATACGTACATTGATATAGCTTCTCCTGCATTCATCCTTGCCTCATCAAAATCATTCTTACGCTTATACTTAACACTCCCTTTCATACGTTTTACCTGCTCAATTATTCTCGTTTTCACACTTTCATAATCAACGTCCCCTACACTCATTATCACTCCATACATCGTCAACAAATACCCAGTCAAATATTCTCCTAACTCCCTAGCCCAAACTCTTTTACTATCACCATACTTATCCTGACAATACCTCTCATACTCCTTGAAAAAATCATTTACATCCCTACTGCTATGCTCATTGAACCTTTCACACCGAGGTACCTCTCTCATAAACACAGTCTTACACACATCACGTTCATTCTCACTGCTATCATCACTGTCTACTCCCTTGTTACCTTCTTCCTCATTCGAATATAATGAATCCACTTCCACACTTAAATTCCTATCCTTAACCATTCCCTTCTTACCCTTTTTCTTACTTACCACTTTCACCCATTCACGATCGTCCTTGCTATCAGCCTGATACTTTTTCTTCTCTTTCTTCACATCACTTTTACCTTTCCTTTCATCTTTCCTCTCCCCTTTCTGTTCATCCTTACTATGCCTAATTCCCTTATCTTCAATATCACCATCACTATTACTACTATCACTATCACTTCCTTTCCCATTATCACCTACCTTAACCTTCTCTTTCACTACCAACCCATTACCCGAAGCTGAGGACACTCCTCCGACTGCACCTTCACCCATTATAGTTTTCATCATCCCCATGACTTGCCCCATCATATCTTCCATTCGTTTCTCCATTCGTTCTTCATTCTCTCGCATCCTCATCTCAACACATTCTTCCACTCTCTCTACTGTCCCCTTTAACTCCCTAAGCTCCTTCTGCATCGCCGCATTCTCCCAGTTCAACCTCTCATTCTCTATTAGCAACCTCTCCTCACGCTCCTTACTCAGCCGCAATTCCTCCTTTAGTAACTTGTTCTGCTCTTCCATTTTTCATCAACCTTATATCTAATATCTTATCCTATCAGTCCTTCGTCCAAGAGTCCAGCTATCAGTCCCGCCTCAGCAGTCCCTGTTCGGGCGCCAAAATAATGTGGCGGGATGTTGCAAAAACAACCCCCACACCCTTGAATCTTACTTACTTACAATGGTCTCCACAAAACAAACTTTCCCCTTACGTTATCAGCAGCGGGACTCTTGGACAAAAGGACAAAAATCAAAACAAAACATATCCTTAACACTATATTCTTACAAACTATAATAAATAAATCAATAACCATCCACAATCAAATTACCAACACTTAAAACTAATCAAAACTTAACACCAAATAATATAATATATAATAATCAAAAGCACCATTCATATAACCCGCAGAAACCCTAACAGACTTAAAATTACCCCACACACCAAAACCAAAAGTAAATATATATATGAATTATCTTGTATAAATATTTTATGGACACCAACACAAAGCCGACTGTCTTTTACGGCAACTACCACAATCACAGCTTTGTTGTCAACAGATTACACTGGGTGGCAATTTGCCACAACTGCCACGCTGAATTGATTGTTAGTCATCATCCCCATCATCATCATTATCATCATCATCATCAACAATCCAAATACAAAAGCCAGGTCATCATCGGTTCAGCAATCCAAAAGCAGTCCAAACAAAATCGTAATACAGGCCAGGTCATCAACAATAAATCCACTTTCTAACAATTCGGTCTCTCCAAAGGAGGAATCGCAGCCTGCCAAAATAAAAAAGAAAAACACTTACGAACACTTCTAGCTAACTGAACTATCGCACTATAATCAAAGATAAATAATAAATTGTTCCTATCATTCACAATCACGACAAGCAAAGATAAACAAAACTGTACTTACTTTGAAAATCAAAAAACACTTCCACGCTGGTCGAAAAATATATATATAATCCAGCTCTCACACAACTGCCTTATGCTGCAGTCAAATAAAAAAAGCATTCGCTCCGAAACATTCACCACTGTCGTAACCTTACTAAATATGTAAACAAACAATCTCATTTATACCAACAGTCTTTCTCACCACAAACGATCGTTAACCTAACTACTTTCGCTCGCTAACACAATCTCTCTCTCTCTCTCTCTCTCTCTCTCTCTCTCTCTCTCTCTCTCTCTCTCTCTCAGGATTTGGCAAAAACAAAAATAAAATAAAGCAAAAATAAATCCTCCACAGTATACTTAAAACCATTCATGAATTGGGATTTAGAGGAGAGCTATCACTATTTATTCAGTCATTTCTTTCACATAGAGTTTTTCAAGTGAGAGTGGGGGAAACTCTATCAGAGAGTAAATGTCAGGAAGGAGGAGTTCCTCAGGGTAGTGTGCTAAGTGTAACCCTTTTTGCACTATATAGTAATTACTGGGATATCC
>NC_090739.1:73089902-73092402 GCF_036898095.1 Palaemon carinicauda
AACTACTGTATTTGTTGTTGTTATTATTGTTGATTAACTATGATTGCGTAATGTAATGGCAGCTGGTTAATGTTACCATATTTAACCAATTGAACTGTAATTACTATGGTTTAACATAAGGCTCACACAACGACCCAGTTGTCTTTGGCATCCCCGAACAATAGTACTGCAATTAACGAGAAATGAACTGCACCTGTATCAAGAGCCTCACACCTTAAAGGCACCCACGCGCCCTCATTCACTTTCTCTTTTGACGGACTAAAACGTTTAAATTGTATTGCAAAAATCATCGTTACTATTCTTAAACTGTGTTTTACTTTCATTGCTTGACATTTAAAGGTTGGGTGTGTCGATCTACCATTAGTGAATTAAGTTATTTATATTACACATCGGTTCAAGTATATATGAAGTTTCAAGAATTTGTTGTTTTTATTGTAAATTTTTAAGATTGGATAATTATGACAATGGCAACAATACAGAATTCATAAGTATTTTAAGTTGTAATATTCACATTAATAGGCTAGTTATATAACCAAGTGACGTAAACATTAGCATATTATGCACCGGCTATAATAATAAAAGCAGTTTCGATTAGTGCCATATATACTAAATATTTTACTGACAAAGCATGTGACAATAGTCATCATCATATCTTATCGCGACACCACGATAACCAATCGAGAGCAGTCTGGTTCACTTCTACGAGATCGTCATCAGAAGAGCCAGTAAAGAGTAATGAAACTAGAATGTAATGAAAATTAGCAATGCTGGGAATAAGAACATAACTACAACGAATAAATGGTAGTAACAGGAGTAAACTTAAAACAATGGTGGTGTTTATCCTAATGTGACCCCTCTTGTAATGATATATGACTCACAATACTTGGTTCACGTGAATCACTTTGAAATCGACGTATGAACTCAAATAGTGGTATCGCCAACGCTAAAATGCTGTTGGTAATGCTAAGGAATTTTAACCCTTTCATTTTTCAAGCGTTTGTCTGACCTTTGTTTCCTTCTTCGTCGATTTTGTTCCATTTCTGTGAATGACCAAGTATGGAAACCACTTCCCATCGTTATTTCGTATCCAAAATCTCCTTTCCGGCGCATACATAACAACTTTTACAGTTAAAGCTGATAACGTGTGTATTTATTCTTTACCAAAACAGTTTACAGTTCAGTAAACACGGTCTATCAACGCTGTCATATCCTTCCTTGTAATTTTATTATAATAGATCCCTATGAAATTTACGCAGCTTCTTTTGTGCACTTTTAAAATATGGTGTCTCAATTGTTATAGCTATTTCAGAAATAGTCTGAAATTCCATTGTCTCTTGAGTACAGATGTCTTATGTTATGACCCTTTTTCCTTATAAGAGCGCAAGGATACAGGCGTTTAATAAAGGTTATCTGCATCCACTTGTAGAATACAATCCAAAATTTATACTTGCTGAACGAACCCAGTCCATTTTGATTCATCCGCAAGTATAACAGCGGACGCATTATCTTGAATTAAGTGTTGTCCTAATGTTTTTTTTTCTTATTTAAAATCGTTAGCCCGAGCTCTAATATACCAAATCGAGTGGGTTTTCGTAAGATACCTTTAATGCACTTATAAACTTAGACTTGTTCTATTATAATGCAATATAATTTGCAATATCTTGCAAAATTATTCATACTTATGTCATCGCATATTTTTTTGTATTTATTCTAATTTCCTCTCTCCCGTTTGTAAAATAATTAAAGTATTTACCTGACATTATAAGTGTTTATATAACTAAGGGATGCAATGTATCGTTGTCGAGGGCCTACTTGCACAACAAAACCTATGTTTTATCTCTCTGCTGAACTTAATATTCTATTACTTGAAGAAGGAGGCAGTGCTTTTTATTTATTTTGTCATCATCTATGAATGGCAAAGACGCAAGTAATGCAAGTAAACTCATACGAACTTGAAGTTCTTTGCAGTTGCCATTCTTTTGACCAACCTTGAGAGAGAGAGAGAGAGAGAGAGAGAGAGAGAGAGAGAGAGAGAGAGAGAGAGAGAGAGAGAGAGAGAGGAGAGAGAGAGAGAATGTAAACTGACCTGACGAATATAATATCGTTTATAGATTTACTCGAACAACTTCCGTGCTTGCAGTTTAACAACCTCGAAAATTTTCAGCTCTAGATAATATAAACTTTATGATCCATTATTACGTCAATTAACGTGTTTATGGGCAGCTGCCTTCTCTTCCTTTCCATTTAGGGCTCACACCTACCTATTAACGCCTACATTACATTTGTTAAAGAACAGAAATCTTTCATTATTGGGCATACTCAAACTTATTCTCTCAACGAGAGAGAGAGAGAGAGAGAGAGAGAGAGAGAGAGAGAGAGAGAGAGTCACGGTTAGAAAGTGTAGGACACCTTGCCGACAGTGGAATTCTTAGGAGTTCACCAGCCTCACCTACACGGCCTAAATCATGTCCCACTCTTTAACAATACTGGGTCGAACCAC
>NC_090739.1:73097402-73104902 GCF_036898095.1 Palaemon carinicauda
GTCCACATTTTGTGTGTGTAATTTGGCTTAAGTTTGACATACACATGTATACTTCATACGCCAGGGGTTGGAGGAACGATTTATCTCGTTACAGATCCATTTTCTTTAAGACTTTTTAATATTAAATAACCCAGGAGGTATTCTTGATTGCATGAATGAATTTAAAGTATACTTTGCGATTTTGTTATAAGGACTGCGAGGGAAAGCTCTGTTAGATGTATCATCGTCGGTCTCTTCACTGCGTGCGTCAAACCAGTGGCATTTTAAGTGTGGAGCTTTACGGATAGCACATGAGCTGGCAACTGTCGTCATAATGACGTAGATCAAGAAACTATATAAAACTCTCTCACACTATATATATATATATATTTATATATATATATATATATATATATATATATATCCCAATATAATAGAAAAAACTGTCTGGTTTTATATTATATATGTATATATTATATATATATATATATATATATATATATATATATGTATATATATTGTATATATGTATATTATATATTTGTATGTATATATATATTATATATGTGTATGTATATATATTGTATATATGTATATTATATATTTGTATGTATATATATATTATATATGTGTATGTATATATATTGTATATATGTATATTATATATTTGTATGTATATATATATTATATATGTGTATGTATATATATTGTATATATGTACATTATATATATGTATGTAAATGTATATTATATATATGTAAGTATATATATATATATATATATATATATATATATATTATATATGTGTATGTATATATATTATATGTATGTATATATATACATATATATATATATATATATATATATATCCCTTTATGATAAAGTGTCTGGCTATGTGTGTGTAATTATCAACCACATTAACATTTTATTATTATTAATATTAGTCCTATACATCAAGTAGTTTGGCCGTTTTTTTTTTCATACGAAGGTAAGAAGAGTTTTACTATATTAACTGCATAAGAAATAAATTAGATTTTCTTTGTAAAGAAATGCCAAGTAGAGTTCTACCTCTGGGAATGTATATCCACAGGAATTCTTTTTTATATACATACATATATATATATATGTGTATATATATATATATATATATATATATATATATATATATATATACAGTATATTAGTGTGTTTATATATATGATGTATATACAACTTGTTTATCTGATTTTTCAATGTTTTCATTTAGACATTTTAATTCCTGTAATGAATGGACTCTAGATCTTTAATCGAAACAAGGATGAGGGTGGTTCCTTTCCTGGGCATTGAGTATGTCTCTGTCCTCTTGAAGCAACGAATTAGTTATCTAGTTCTTAATCAATGGTCGTGGGTTGGAGCGAAAAATAAAACTTTGAGAGGAGGAAAAGTAGGCGAGTGTAGGGTTGGGTCCGTTTGCACACTTGTATACCATTCACGAAGTAAATACTGAACGCAGGGCTTGTAACCATTTTAAAGTCTCTCTCTCTCTCTCTCTCTCTCTCTCTCTCTCTCTCTCTCACGCATATATATACATATATATATATATATATATATATATTGTGTGTATATATATGTATATATATATATATATATATATATATATATATATATATATATATGTATGTATGTATGTACAGTATGTATGTTTATTTCATAATCCAGATAGAACATACACGTGTGCACATATGTGTGCGCTATATATGTATATAATATATACAGTATATATGTATGTATAATATATATATATATATATATATATGTATATATATATGTATATATATATGTATATATATATGTATATATATATGTATATATATATATATATATATATATATATATATATACAGTATATTTTATTTTTGTGTACTGTACAAGTAAAGGGAGGTTGGTTTTAGGGCAAAAGTTTTCACAGATTTATTTATTGACCATGCAGAGTCGTTCCACCGGTTTTGGATCGTCAAATGTTTATTGCTAGTGGACCAATAAAGCCATTCTGTTTTATTCGTTACAGCCTCTTTAACGAAAAATGCCTTGACTTAGTCATTGAGCTTCAACACAGAATATCATTTCCAATTTTGACGTCTTGTGACGGGCAAAAAGTCTTTCTGAACTTGGGAATACATTTTTCCTTAGTTTGATTCAAAATTTCTCTCATACTATTTCTAGTGGTTATTATCACTTTAAGCTCCTTCATATTTTATCATGTGTCTCCCACCTTGCTGTCCAAACTCTTCCCCATTCCACTGTCTAGATTTTTGAGAAGGGATACCATTACCGGTATTGGAGTTCTCTCTCTCTCTCTCTCTCTCTCTCTCTCTCTCTCTCTCTCTCTCTCTCTCTCTCTCTCTCTCTCTCTCTCCAAAACCAGTAGTAGGAGCTCTGGTTGTGGTCTTGCCAACTATCCGATAGTTTTTGGACCATAAGTGTCAATGTCCTCATATTGCTCCCACGGAACTATCTCCTGCAGAAAATTGATTGTTAAACCGGATCTATGCTTTCCTTTTGTCATCATCATCTTTGAAATTTATCCTTATTTCGCTAATTTTACCGTAAGATTTAAGTCATCCATAATGATTCACAGACTATCTATTTGTATCACTATATGAATGACTTTCAAATTCCTTACCTTAGCTTTGTTTATTCAAGCATTGGAAGAATGGTCCTTTTTTGTACCTACTGTATATCATCAACAGAATTTTCTTTAAATGAACTAGCAGAGGTCGTCAACTGTGTCTGGGGGCTCATCCCCCTGATGAAAGAAAAGAAAATTCTGTTGATGACCTGCTGTAGGTACTGAAAATGACCATTCTTCCAATGCTTGCATAACCAAAGAAAAGGTAAGGAATCTAAAAGTCATTCATATAGTGACATACAAATAGATAGTCTGTGAATCATCATGGATGACTTGAATCTTACGGTAAAATTCGTGAAATATGGATTAATTTCAAAGATGATGACAAATGGGAAGTATGACTGGCATCAAAATGAATCTCTTGACCCCGATATGATATCGGAAAACAGCTCAAGCTACCACTGTGGATTATTGCAACAGCAAAAGATGAATATAATGTACGTTGAAATTAGCAAGCTACTACAAAGAAGTAAAATCCATCTTAATACATGCCAAATCTAGAAATCAGTATGGCTAAATAACATACCGATAGAAATCTAATGGTAGTTATACAACTGCAAAAGTTTATTCACGGAAGAGGGGTGATTTTCAACTGAAGAAGAAATCTTGGATATGTGCCCTAAAGAAATGTGGAATGTTCATAGAATACTCAGAACTACTTTATTTTAACTTTTGCAGACCATGGTGTACCTTCTCAGGTCTACATCGAAAATGAGAGGATACCAGTTCACCTTTACAGACAGAAACCCTTTTACATCTCGGATTTAGAAATAAAAAAAAAATCTGGCAATTGTTCTGATCTTGAGCATGGAACCTGCACTTCCAAAATGTTGATGATGCCATTGATTTACTGAATGGAACTCTATACACAACTTGAGTGCATTCGATTCTATAAACAACAGGTGTGTTCCGTTGACAACCAGTCCCTTGGTGGTCACCAGAAATTCAGGTGTTGCTTAGATCTACAAAAATTGCATTAACAAGTAGCTGCAGAAATCGCAGTTGAACAGAATATGATAACTTAAAGAATACAGGGCATAATTTCGACGAAAAATTAAAGCAGCTGGTCAGTCATGGTCATCTTTTGTTTCTTCAGTGAATAAAACTTTACTTTGATGGCTGCTTTTCCGGTCCCATAACTCTCTACAGGACCTCCACTGTCTTTTTACCTTGTTCGTTCAGAGTATTTAACATTTCATATCACATATTGTTCTTTTACTGTTAAATCGTCGCTGTCAAAAGACTCATGAAATAAGAAAGTCTTCAGTTTCCTCTTGAAAGCTATAATGTCTTCAATCATTCGAATGTTTCGTGGGAGCTTATTATATAGTCTCGGGGCCGCATATTTAAAGGCTCTGGAGCCTACAGTAGACATATATCTAGGTTCCAACAGTTTGAAAGCATCTGTAACTATTCTCGTGTCGACACGATTTGTATTTTGGATGCCCGGTTCTGATAACATGGTGGGTTATTGTACATATTTTAAATTTAATTCTCGCTTTAATCGTCAGCCAGTATAAATCTATTAATATAGGGGTGATCCTTTCTCTAGGTGGGCCACCTTTTATCAGTTTTGCTCCTCTGTTTATTGTGTTTTGTAATTTCTTAAGTTGGACTTTTGGTAAATTGTAGTAGATAGTTGCAGTAGACAATCCTGGTAATAACAGTTTATCACAAGTTTCTTTACAGAATTTTCGTCCTGGTACTTTTTTATAAACGCAATATTTCTTAGATGATAACCAGCTTTTTTATTACATTATTTATTTGGGCATTCAGAGACAGGTTACAGTCAAGAAATACACCTAGATCTCGAACTTTACTAGATATCGGCACCGAGTCATGATTTATGTACATTTGAATATCACCTATGTTTCTCACGCTGTTTCTTTTGCCCTCCATCCTATCTTCTACCGTTTGGAGAAAGTTTATAAAATTGCTGGGAAATATACTCCAAATTCTCCACCTTTGTTCAAAATTATTGATCAATAAATTACTAATCCTTTGGAAGTGAGTAATTCTCTAGCTGATCATTTTGAAAGGGTATCCCAAAAGTGAGAAGACTCTCCATACTACTTTTATAGATGTAAAGAAGAAGAAAAATTTCACAATGTTACATTTAATAATAAATAAAGAACATAGTCTCCCATTTACAAAGAATTTAACTGCCTTATCATCAAGCAAAGATACAGCCGCCTCAGGCCCAAACGCAATTTTTTTTTTATATACAATGATAAAGCATGTGTATAATAACAATAAACTTTTGTCATAAGTATCAACAGGTTATGGCGTAACCAGTTTTTTACCATTTTTTTTTTACCTGGAAAGGACAAAATTTTAGATGCATGCTATCGACTAACTGCATTGGCATCATGTTTATGTAAAATCAAGGAATAAATTGTCAATTCAAGGCTCTTATGAATATTAGTAAAGAAGGGAGTTTTATCAATAATGCAGTGTGGGTTTCAAAGAATGCACTTTGCAGGGGATGTACTAGAGCCATCTGATTTTGAGTCGTTTGCTTCCAAGTAACATATATGACAGTATTCTTTATCTCGAAAAAGCATGTGATACCTCGTGGAGGTATGGTATCCTTAAAACTGTACATGACTTCTGTCTAAGAGGCAAGTTTTCTTTATTCATTCAGGCCTTTCCTAAATACTTTGTCTAACAGAAATTGTCTCGCAGAACTGCGTGCTTAGCAATAGATGTTTTTTTTTTTTTTTTTTTTTACTGTGATCCTAGATGTCATTCGCCACACACTTTGTGGATGCCCTTTCTGTTTCATTTGCTGGAACAAGAATGGCAACAGTTGAAAGAAAGCTTACACACAATCAATCAAGTTGTGAGAGGATCAGCTTTGGATGGTTTCTAATTTTTTAGAGGTGTAAGTTGTCATTCATTCATGTTGCATTCTTGGAATACATCCAGACCCTGATATATAGTATATGTAAAAAACCAACGTTTTCCCCTTGTTGAAGAATAACAGTTTCTGGGTTTAATCTGCCAAAGAAAGTTGATATTGGTTGTCACATCTGAGAGCTAAAAGTTACTTATTTAGAGATTTTTAACATCTATGAAGGTTTGTCCCATACAACTTGGGGAGGAGAGTATCAGACTCTCTTAAGACAGTATAAAACCCTTATTTTATACAAAATTTCGTATGGATATGAAATTTATTCAGCAGCCTTTCCTACCGAGTTGAAAATTTTAGCTTTCATTCACCATGATGGCATTAGATTAGTTACTGGTACTTTTAAAGCATCCCCCATCCCTAGGCTGTTAGATGACGTAGATAAGAGGCCTCTGGACTTGTATCACCAGTCTACTATAATTAGATATTGTTATAGGTTACAGGGACTTTCTAATTCACTGTCCTTTCAAACTGACAATAGAGGGAATTCTTTTTCCTACTCACTCTTCACCCCATAGCCTTATGGGTTTAGAGTAAAACATCTGCTAAATAGCTTGAATCTTTCCAGGCGTGAGGTATTACCTTTCAAGTTATCAATTATCCCTTCCTGAAACCTTCCAGAGATCGCCTCTTGTAATACTTTTACTTAATCTACAGGTACTATTGTAAATGAAGAAATTCGATATACCTTTTTGGAACAGCAGCAGCATAGCTATACTAAATTTATGTTTAAGGAAGGCTCCAAATCCAGTGCTGGTGTTGGATTTGGGGTGTACAATAATACTTTTAATTGTAAGCGTGCATCAGCGTTGCCAAAGACCCAAGCCGAAATATCCCTTAAAATGGGGATATTTTTTTTCATTTATCCCTTTTCTGACACACACACACACACACACACATATATATATATATATATATATATATATATATATATATATATATATATATATATATATATATATATATATATTACTTTTATTGTAATTTGTATATAAAAGAAAAAAGTTACTGCAGGAAAAATCA
The DNA here is from genome assembly GCF_036898095.1 of Palaemon carinicauda. Taxonomy (NCBI): domain Eukaryota; kingdom Metazoa; phylum Arthropoda; class Malacostraca; order Decapoda; family Palaemonidae; genus Palaemon; species Palaemon carinicauda. Next base: position 73,103,984 of record NC_090739.1, read on the forward strand.
AGCAAAATCCTACATTAATGATTATTTTATGATTGACTTAATACTTTAAGGATTTACAATATTATGAAAAACTACAACAGAATTGCCATTGCCATTGAAAAAAAAATATCCATTTGGTTAAAAATAAAAACTTGAAAATTAACACAATTCTTTCAAGATACAAAAGACTGGCATTTTGTCATCATAAGTCAATAGCATATTAATGAATATGAAATAGGTAACCGTATGAAAATATGATCTTTAGTCAGAATCATCAACATAGAGGCTGGAATTCATTTTACTAATCAATAACTTATCAACTGGAAAATTAAAGCAAGTGTTGTCTTTTAAATATCTCTTTGAATGAAGCAATCCACAAAGTTTGTGTTGATAACCTGTTCCTTTGCTTAGTTTTCATTACATTAAAAGCAGAAAATATACAAAATTTATTAAAACAGGAAACTCATATCTATCATCACCTGTTTTCATTTTTCTGATATTCCAAAATTCCTCTACAGGCATATTCGAATCAAGATTGTCCTTGTTTCGCAAGGATCTCCACTCCCTGTCCAAATAATTTAGCTCACTATCTTTAACAAAACCCGGTAACAAGGAAGCTAATGGGGCAATAAAAGCAAACTCCCTCTTAACAACAGATTTAGGATCAATAGCACTCATATGTTTCAAAACTGGATTTCGAAAATTAAATCTCATGCAAATTTGCTTGACACTTTCTATGGAGAAACCTAAGCACCTTTTCCGGAATTCCTCAATAGCTTGCTGTGGAAGATCATGTATATTAAATGAAATTGATGCTGTTACCTTTGGTCCAAGATACATATTTTGAAGAGGCATGAAGTGCCTAGGATCTTTTGTACTGGACATTTTCAACAAATGTTTTCCTGAGATAATCTTCATTCATATAACAGTCCATCAAAGT
>NC_090739.1:73109902-73132402 GCF_036898095.1 Palaemon carinicauda
ATTTTTAGTAGTGACAATAAGCTACAGAAACTATAGTTTGTAATGGGAGAAAGTTGAGAATAAAGTTTAGTTGGAATGTTTTAAGTGTAGATAGAGATCAAGGAAATTAAAAAATAAATGTAATTGGTGATGGAATGGAATCAGGGGATCCATATAAATACCAGCTTTGTATTATGTTTGACGATACAGAATAAAGGAAGTCATAGATTAGGCAAAAGGAAAAAGATAGCAGCGAATGTAAAGAGAATTTGCAAGTCAGTCATGCATGGAAGTCAAAATATTAATGTATGATTGGATTGTACAGCCAACTCTCCTTTAAATTGATGGGGTACTCCGGAGAGAGCATGCCTTATTTTGCTCTTAACTACACTGCGCATTTGTATCATTTGTATCATTTTCAAAATCTAATGGGATTTGTCCATGAGTTATACTCCGCATGTCCACCGAGTTTCGTTGGAATTGATTTTGTAGTTTTTGGGTATTGATGATCATTAACAAAATATTTGCCATTTTCTTAACATTGCAATTATTTTCAAAGTACTGCTGCGTACTTGTAGTTTGATGTACTTTATCCAAAAAGTTACAGATTCATCCTTGGTAGTCATGTTGAGTTTGCTCAACATGTCTACCAAGTCAAGTCAAAATCAATACAGTAGTTTATTGTGGAAAGTTTCTCACAAACAAAGAAACAAATGACGACTGTAGTAAATACATACCCTTTGAGGGCAACTATGGCAGTTGGATGGAAAAGAAAGGATAAATATATTGAAAATTTTTAGAACTTTAATGCATGGCAAATGCAGCATAAAAAGAAATTGTAAGTTTGAGCCATCTGGCAGTACATAGAAGAAATGAAAGAGTTGGTTGGTGTAAGAATTTTTAGTACATTCAGTATTAGGGGGAAATGTTGCATAGATTATTTGAAATGGTTGCTGGAAGGAAGGGACCCGAATGTCAAAGTCCAAAGCTGTATGCAATATAGAGCTGAACAACAGTGCAATTGTTAGGGGGTTCAATGCGATCCTGAGGGACATGTGCATGTGTAAGAAGCGTATAATTTTGTTAAAGTTAATTACACTTGTGTCATTTGCCATTCAGTCGTTGAAGTATGATTGAGATTTGAATTTTTTCTAAGTCCCTAAAAGTGGAATTTCTTCACATATATATTTCTATCTAGCATAACTATCTATTTTGCAACAACAACAAAAGCAGCTATTTCTAGTCTATTGCAGATCAAAGGCCCCAGACATGTCAATTCATACCAGTGGTGGGTTGTCCAGTTTTTATCATGCTGTTGGTGATGGTGGGAGATTTTCGTCTGATCGTTCACAAGCCAACGTAGTATGGGTGGCTCTTACTAGTAGAGTTTTGTTGATCATGGTGATACCCAAACCCTTTCACCACGTTAAAGTATCCATCATATATATTAATCATCCAGATGACATATCCCCAAGGACGTTGGCAGTCATGGCTCGCCATTTCTCTATTTCCGGCTCTCTGCAGTCTGCAGCAACCGAGCTGCAGATATTATTCATCCAGACACTCACCAATATATATATATATATATATATATATATATATATATATATATATATATATAAAGCGTGTGTGTGTGTGTGTATGTATGTATGTGTGTGTGTGTGTGTGTGTGTGTGTAAAGTAACGAGTGCTTTACAGTATAGTCCTTTATTTTTTCATCGAGCTTCGAGATAACTTAATTTTTGCTAGAGCATTATTGAAGGAAATATGGTTATTGATTTACTATTTTAATTTTTTTAAAGTATATCGAATACATATTTAGACATTTCTATAGATTAACTTTACTGTAAAGGTGTTATGAAAAGTGATATACGAAATGTTTATAATTTAGTTCGTTTTGGAAGTATATAGTGAAGTGAGGCAAGAAAGTGAATAAATATCGACTTCAATTCTTTCAGTAAAAGGTCCTGGATCTATGTATGAACCCTGTATTTTATTACTGTGCTCTGAATTTTCATTTATTGTTTTAGATATATGTAGTTACAGAAAGAAATCTGTAAGTGGCAAGTGCTAAATCTAGTGTTGTCATCTATATGTGCATTTGAAAACTCAATGTTATTTCATGTTTATTGGTGTTGAATGTTATTTTAAAGCTATTTTAAATTCATGATTGAAATCGATCCCCATGTTAGGCATAATTATTTTCTTTTGCACACGATATTAATGTGTCAATTCTTATTAAACAGTGTTTTATTGCTTCATGTGACTGCTTTTGAAAATGTTCCAAGTTTCATGTTGTCAAAACCGAGATGTACGTTGATGAAGAAAGATTTATTACGTTAATAGTACTTGTCGTTCATATTTGTTTGTACATAAATATTTAGATGTATATCAATCACCTAGATCAAATTTATCAGCAGTAACTATTGATTATCTGCAATTCTTAACAGAATGCAATTTTGTGGAAATCCTTTCGCAGTTAGCCTGAGCATAATCGGCGTGCGAAAAAATACAAAAGCCATTAGTTTTGGATTTGGCTGTGTTACCATGAATAATTCCTTTTCCTGTCGTTAACGGCACAGCCTTACGAGGTCTCCATAACGTGGACTCGAATCACATGTGAGATATGTTTCTTCTATTTTTAACGATCGATACATGGTGGCCCAAGGTCTGAGGGTTAGCGCTCTCTCTCTCTCTCTCTCTCTCTCTCTCTCTCTCTCTCTCTCTCTCTCTCTCTCTCTCTCTCTCTCTCTCTCTCTCGAGGTTAGTTTTCCAGATATTATCAGCCTTTTTATCTATTACAATCGGCAAATGCTGATAAAAGGAAATAAAAAGAAATTTAGGCCCCTTTGCGGCAGGGATGTCAAGGTAAGGCCGAAGAGCAAATGGCCGGAGATTTCCCTCTTCAGTTATAAATATTCGCCGCCTTGGCTTTGTACCACAACCACCAAGTCTGTGACGTCATGGAAGAATCAAGAGCACAGTCATGTGTGTGTGTTAGGCATATTGTACTGTACGTCTATATATATCTATTCATCTAAGATATGTATGTGTGTATAAATATATATTATAGATGTATATTATGTATATATGATGTTATATATGTATATATATGTATATATATATTATATATATATATATATATATATGTATATTATGTATATATATGTATATTATGTGTATATATATATATATATATATATATATATATATATATATATATATATATATATATATATATATATATACGGTATGTATGTGTGTATATATATATATATATGTATATACTGTATGCATGTGTATATATATATATTATGTATATATATGTATATGTATGTATGTATCTATCTATATATATATGTATATATATATGTGTATATATATATATATACATATATATATATATACACAATATATAGATAGATAGATATATATATATATATATATATATATATAGATAAAATGGAAGGTATCGTGTTCAAGTTTTTTGCGTGTGTAGTAGAGATAAGAAATATCTTTATGACGTTCAATACTTTTTTAATCTAAGACTAGTTTGTAAAACTCGTGTGAATGTAATTTCATTATCAACAGAAACCTGCTTTCAACAATCGTTGCAATTTTAGCTAAGATTATCTGTTTCAAGTTTATTTTTTCTTTTAATTTGCTTTTATTATTTTAAGTTTCATTTTTATTCCTGATCAGTACTTAATCGCTTTTATTATTATTATTATTATTGTTGTTGTTCTTGTTGTTGTTGTTGTTGTTGTTGTTGTTGTTGTTGTTGTTGTTGTTATTAGCTAAGCCACAATCCTAGTGTGAAAAGCAGGATGCTTTGATCCCAAGGGCTCCAACAGAGAAAAATAGCCCAGTGGGGAAAGGGAATTATGAAATAAATAAACTACAAGAAAAGTAATGAACAGTATAAAATGTTTTAAGAACAGTAATAACATTGAAATAAATCTTTCGTATATAAACAATAAAAGCTTAAAATAACAAGAGGAAGAAAATAGGACTGAAAAGTGTGCTCAAGTTGTACCCTCAAACAAGAGAACCCTACCCCAAGACAGTGTAAGACCATGGTACAGAGGTAAAGGCTCTACCAAAGACTAAGAGAATAATGGTTTGATTTTGGAGTGTCCTTCTCCTAGAAGAGCTGCTTACCACAGTTAGAGTGTCTCTTCTACCCTTACCAAGAGGAAAGTAGCCACTAAACAATCTTAGTGTAGAAGTTAACCCCTTGAGTGAAGAAAAATTGTTTGGTAACCTTAGAGATTATCTCAGAATTCACTGAGGAACCTAATATTGGAGAATAAATTAAACCAGGTTTCTGAACATTACACACACCTTTTATGGTGGATGACATTCAATGTTCTCTTCTCTTAATCACAACCTTGGAAAACAAACTGACAGTTTCTGAAGCACATTTAAAAATAGTGCATCTAAAATCATAACATCAAGATTATTACCCATGGATCCCTTCATTTTAAAAGTTACATCTAGAGTAACATCAAAAGAAAGAATGTACTGATTCCTTACAAAGTTCCCATGACTGAAAACCTTTAGCTGGCCAAACTGAACAGCTTCAATTAATATAATCGACTGCCTTTTTACTGCTTATTAAAGGTTCTAGTAACTTTACTGTTGCAATACTGATATGGCAGTTGATCCATGGAATAAACATGTTTTTTTTTTTAACTAATTGGAAGATTAATGATAAGATTTGGATTTGAGTTTAAAGGTCACTCACAAATGGTAGAGGCAAGGGACAGTGACATTGCCCTAGAGACTGACCATATATACAGATGATCAGCAACCAAACCATCTCTCCAAGCTACAGCCAGGGAGTGGCAGGCAATGGCTACTGATGAATCAGCAGGTAGACTTAAGGCTCCCACAAAACCCATTGCTAGCTCATAAGGTTAATGAGGTTGCAGACATTACGAGAAACTATCAAGCTTGAGCAGGTCTCAAACTATGGTCTATTCTGTACTGAAAAAGAACAATGTAAAGACCCTAAAGGAATGCCAACAATTTACTGCACAAAGCATTTTATTCAGAGGGCGTCAAGTTGACCCTTGCAATTGACAACCTTTTCTATTCAAAGTTATGATTTATGGAAATAACCTAAAAAAAATTCCAGGATATTGTCATTACACATCAAAGTTCAGTGAATAAACTTCATTTAGAGGCATTTACCTATCTTTGCATCATGTCCAATGACTTAAAATCTGCCTATTCCATGCAGCTTATCACCTGGCCAAGAGACCACAGTTAAATATATTAACATATAGTATATTTTACAAACAGTTTCTAGACTGCATATCTCTTTGCAATGGGGGAAAATACTGATGGTGCAGCACTGTAAATAGTCAGTTTTTTGGGGGGCAAAAGCTGTCACAAATAAAAGATTATGACAGCATCTTTATAATGGTCATTATCTTGACCTCCTAAGGGCCCTTACCGTCACTATAAGCAGATTTCTCTGGGAAGACAAAACTGAACGGAGCTCCTTGTTTTCATGGAAGACACCATCGACTAATCTTATCTGCTAAGCAACTACTGTAGATTAGATTTAGGAATCTGAACCCCTAGGGCCAGAAGTTATCTAGCATTCATGTGCAGATGGGAAAACCACAGCATCTCGTCTATTTCATACTGCCTTAGGATACATAGACGACGAAGTAAAATCCGAGTTCCGGTCAGCACAATATTTTCCAAGGTGTATATATGATGAGGGCCTTGCTCCATAACTCAATATGGATAGATAAGGATACTACTATAAACAAGAAAATAATAGCAAAAGTTTGTTCTTTTTATCGTGGTTGAAAATGTTACCTTTTCCATACTCTTTGTTTCTAGTAACCTATTTTCTGTGGGCTGGTGTGTTCCAGAATTATTTTTTTTTCTTCTCAAAGAAGCGTTGGTATGCAGGTAAATTTTGGCACAATTAAGAGATATGTGTTGTTTCTGCTGACGTAGCTCAATGATATATCTATACGAAAGGAGATTTTAATGGCTAAAGTAACTGCATATATATACTCATTTAAATGAATTTCTTGTAATTTTTTCCCACTCATTGTGTCCTCTATTTTAGTAGGCGATCTGGCTCTCTCATTCGTATGTTTTGTGGTTGATTACACGACTTTTACTTCCTTTGCTAATACTTTCTGTTCTCCTTGGTGTCTTGTCTGTCCCCTGATGTTTCCAAAGAGTTCCCGTTTCTTACATTTCATGTTTCAAAAGAGCTCCCCTCTCTTACATTTGATGTTTCCAAAAAGTTCCCCTTTCTTACATTTGACGTTTCCAAAGAGCTCCCCTCTCTTGCATTTAATGTTTCCAAAGAGTTCCCCTCTCTTACATTTGATGTATCCAAAGAGCTCCCCTCTCTTACATTTGATGTTTCCAAAAAGTTCCCCTTTCTTACATTTGACGTTTCCAAAGAGCTCCCCTCTCTTGCATTTAATGTTTCCAAAGAGTTCCCCTCTCTTACATTTCATGTTTCAAAAGAGCTCCCCTCTCTTACATTTGATGTTTCCAAAAAGTTCCCCTTTCTTACATTTGACGTTTCCAAAGAGCTCCCCTCTCTTGCATTTAATGTTTCCAAAGAGTTCCCCTCTCTTACATTTGATGTATCCAAAGAGCTCCCCTCTCTTACATTTGATGTTTCCAAAGAGTTCCCCTCTCTTACATTTCATGTTTCAAAAGAGCTCCCCTCTCTTACATTTGATGTTTCCAAAAAGTTCCCCTTTCTTACATTTGACGTTTCCAAAGAGCTCCCCTCTCTTGCATTTAATGTTTCCAAAGAGTTCCCCTCTCTTACATTTGATGTATCCAAAGAGCTCCCCTCTCTTACATTTGATGTTTCCAAAAAGTTCCCCTTTCTTACATTTGACGTTTCCAAAGAGCTCCCCTCTCTTGCATTTAATGTTTCCAAAGAGTTCCCCTCTCTTACATTTCATGTTTCAAAAGAGCTCCCCTCTCTTACATTTGATGTTTCCAAAGAGTTCCCCTCTCTTACATTTCATGTTTCAAAAGAGCTCCCCTCTCTTGCATTTAATGTTTCCAAAGAGTTCCCCTCTCTTACATTTCATGTTTCAAAAGAGCTCCCCTCTCTTACATTTGATGTTTCCAAAAAGTTCCCCTTTCTTACATTTGACGTTTCCAAAGAGCTCCCCTCTCTTGCATTTAATGTTTCCAAAGAGTTCCCCTCTCTTACATTTCATGTTTCAAAAGAGCTCCCCTCTCTTACATTTGATGTTTCCAAAGAGTTCCCCTCTCTTACATTTCATGTTTCAAAAGAGCTCCCCTCTCTTGCATTTAATGTTTCCAAAGAGTTCCCCTCTCTTACATTTCATGTTTCAAAAGAGCTCCCCTCTCTTACATTTGATGTTTCCAAAAAGTTCCCCTTTCTTACATTTGACGTTTCCAAAGAGCTCCCCTCTCTTGCATTTAATGTTTCCAAAGAGTTCCCCTCTCTTACATTTGATGTATCCAAAGAGCTCCCCTCTCTTACATTTGATGTTTCCAAAGAGTTCCCCTCTCTTACATTTCATGTTTCAAAAGAGCTCCCCTCTCTTACATTTGATGTTTCCAAAAAGTTCCCCTTTCTTACATTTGACGTTTCCAAAGAGCTCCCCTCTCTTGCATTTAATGTTTCCAAAGAGTTCCCCTCTCTTACATTTCATGTTTCAAAAGAGCTCCCCTCTCTTGCATTTAATGTTTCCAAAGAGTTCCCCTCTCTTACATTTCATGTTTCAAAAGAGCTCCCCTCTCTTACATTTGATGTTTCCAAAGAGTTCCCCTCTCTTACATTTCATGTTTCAAAAGAGCTCCCCTCTCTTGCATTTAATGTTTCCAAAGAGTTCCCCTCTCTTACATTTCATGTTTCAAAAGAGCTCCCCTCTCTTACATTTGATGTTTCCAAAAAGTTCCCCTTTCTTACATTTGACGTTTCCAAAGAGCTCCCCTCTCTTGCATTTAATGTTTCCAAAGAGTTCCCCTCTCTTACATTTGATGTATCCAAAGAGCTCCCCTCTCTTACATTTGATGTTTCCAAAGAGTTCCCCTCTCTTACATTTCATGTTTCAAAAGAGCTCCCCTCTCTTACATTTGATGTTTCCAAAAAGTTCCCCTTTCTTACATTTGACGTTTCCAAAGAGCTCCCCTCTCTTGCATTTAATGTTTCCAAAGAGTTCCCCTCTCTTACATTTGATGTATCCAAAGAGCTCCCCTCTCTTACATTTGATGTTTCCAAAAAGTTCCCCTTTCTTACATTTGACGTTTCCAAAGAGCTCCCCTCTCTTGCATTTAATGTTTCCAAAGAGTTCCCCTCTCTTACATTTGATGTATCCAAAGAGCTCCCCTCTCTTACATTTGATGTTTCCAAAGAGTTCCCCTCTCTTACATTTCATGTTTCAAAAGAGCTCCCCTCTCTTACATTTGATGTTTCCAAAAAGTTCCCCTTTCTTACATTTGACGTTTCCAAAGAGCTCCCCTCTCTTGCATTTAATGTTTCCAAAGAGTTCCCCTCTCTTACATTTCATGTTTCAAAAGAGCTCCCCTCTCTTACATTTGATGTTTCCAAAAAGTTCCCCTTTCTTACATTTGACGTTTCCAAAGAGCTCCCCTCTCTTGCATTTAATGTTTCCAAAGAGTTCCCCTCTCTTACATTTGATGTATCCAAAGAGCTCCCCTCTCTTGCATTTAATGTTTCCAAAGAGTTCCCCTCTCTTACATTTCATGTTTCAAAAGAGCTCCCCTCTCTTACATTTGATGTTTCCAAAAAGTTCCCCTTTCTTACATTTGACGTTTCCAAAGAGCTCCCCTCTCTTGCATTTAATGTTTCCAAAGAGTTCCCCTCTCTTACATTTGATGTTTCCAGAGTTCCCCTCTCTTACATTTGATGTTTCCAGAGTTCCCCTCTCTTACATTTGATGTTTCCAGAGTTCCCCTCTCTTACATTTGATGTTTCCAGAGTTCCCCTCTCTTACATTTGATGTTTCCAGAGTTCCCCTCTCTTACATTTGATGTTTCCAGAGTTCCCCTCTCTTACATTTGATGTTTCCAGAGTTCCCCTCTCTTACATTTGATGTTTCCAGAGTTCCCCTCTCTTACATTTGATGTTTCCAGAGTTCCCCTCTCTTACATTTGATGTTTCCAGAGTTCCCCTCTCTTACATTTGATGTTTTCAGAGTTCCCCTCTCTTATATTTGATGTATCCAAAGAGTTCCCCTCTCTTACATTTGATGTATCCAAAGAGTTCCCCTCTCTTACATTTGATGTTTCCAGAGTTCCCCTCTCTTACATTTGATGTTTCCAGAGTTCCCCTCTCTTACATTTGATGTTTCCAGAGTTCCCCTCTCTTACATTTGATGTTTCCAGAGTTCCCCTCTCTTACATTTGATGTTTCCAGAGTTCCCCTCTCTTACATTTGATGTTTCCAGAGTTCCCCTTTCTTACATTTGATGTTTCCATAGTTCCCCTTTCTTTGATGTTTCCTAAGAGTTCCCCTATCTTACATTTGATGTTTCCAAAGAGTTCCCCTTTTTTACATTTGATGTTTCCAAAGAGTTCCCCTTTCTTACATTTGATGTTACCAAAGAGTTCCCCTTTCTTACATTTGATGTTACTAAAGAGTTCCCCTTTCTTACATTTGATGTTACTAAAGAGTTCCCCTTTTTTACATTTGATGTTACCAAAGAGTTCCACTTCCTTACATTCGATGTTTCCAAAGAGTTCTTTTCTTATATTTGATGGTAACAAAGTTCCATTTTCTTACAGTTAATGTTACCAAGTAATTCCCCTTCCTTACATTTTATGTTACCAAAGTTTCCCTTTTTACGTCTTAAGCATGACTCTTAACATTCTGTATTTCGACTGTATCACTATTAACAATTTGTCTTTATGCCGGCTCGAATATTCTCCTCCTTACTCGATGAACTTTGATCTTGTGAATATACCGAGATGAGGATCCTCAGCATTTTCATGTTATCAGCCCTTGAACCACAGGTATTATCTCTTCAGTGTTACACCCAATTCAGATTGTTATGTATTATGAAAAGTGTAATTCAGCTGGTCGCTTTTATCCATTTGAACTTGGCTATTTGAGACTTGACTTGGTGAGAATTCGTGCTATTTTATGGGCTATATCCGATTGTAGAATATCAAGATAATGTAGCAGATACTTATCAAGGTTTTGTCTTTCATGTACTGACGCTATATTAGTCGTAATCTTTCCACCTATCATATGGGTTTCGTTACCTCTTTATCATATGTGTAAATCTTAATATATTCTATTTTTTTTTGATAATTTTTATAGGTTATTCTCCCAATTTTTTTCCGTACTTGCGTCTCCCATTTTTGGTCTGCTTGGGCTTGCATCATCCATTTAGATTTCCCAGTTGTGAATGAAGGCTGGTTAGCAATTAGTAAGGATAATAATAATAATGATACTTGTGTATTGTTAAATGGCCTCATTTTTAAAAATTGTGTCGGTATTCTTTTGATAGCTTTTTTAAGAGAGGGCCTCTTTTTTAGGTGGAATCATAACACCCCGTAAGACCCATGTTTTATACTTTTAATCTGAAGAAAAAATAAAATTATATTTTAAAGACACTGCAGTCCCGGTGTTGTCTCGTTATGGCAGATTAATGTAGGTTGAGCAATTTCTGGTGCCCTATTCCAAGGTGGTTTAATGTCCTTGCTCTATTCTAGATTTATGAACAGGAGGAGGACGTGTAGCTTTCAACTGAAATTTCTTGCTGAGAACTAGATTTAGGGTGTAGTAGATATTGATGGCCTGGGGAAATTTTACAATTTTTTTTTTTTAATTAGATTGTATGATTCGTTTATTTTACGTGTGATTGTGTGAGTATATGAGCTGCGTAGTCCTAGATACGTTGGTATGCCTAGATTCTTTTTTTATACAGATAATGATGCTAAATAACCTCCCCTGTCATAGCGCCAAGCCTTGTGGCCTAAATCCCCCATCAGCTTGGCGTCTTGTCTGTTTCTGTCGTTGCAATGGTGCCTTTTTCCCAGACTTAAATGTTTTCCTTTCACTTCAATAGGCTGTTGTGTCGGAGGACTCGTCCTGTGATGTGTTATATGGTTTTTCTTTTACCAAAGGTAATGGGATCATGCACAATACAGGTGCAAGATATTTTGGGGGGGAAGGTTCAACCATCAACTGGTGAGAGCCTTTTGTGACAGAATTGCTATTGTTAGTTGTCTTCGCAGCCAATTGTATATATGCATGAGGATAAGGTCCATGAGAGAGACAATAGCTTGTGTAAGGTTTTTCCCTGGTGGAGTGACGGTTACCGTTTCGAAGCCCTCCCATTTTGATGTTATGCAATTTTTAACCAGGCCTCGGACAGTATATCTGAAGTTTTCTTATTTTCCATTACGACTGCGACCCGCAACGGTCGACTATCTACTAGGTACATAATCTGATCAGGTGGACCGAGTAACACTATATTTAAAGCAACACGCCCCATTCATCCCTTCTGTCCCAGAGGTGAACGCAGACCTCTCAAATCGTCAGCTGAGAGAGAGAGAGAGAGAGAGAGAGAGAGAGAGAGAGAGAGAGAGAGAGAGAGAGATATATTGTAGTGGCATTCTTTGTGCTACAAACCCGCATTCAATCAGTTTCAACTTATAGTTCTCAAGAATTTTAGAGCGTTGTGTTTAATATGAGATTATATAGCAACTAAAACACATTTCATGTATTAGAGCAAGTTGTATTGACAGAGGAACATGTAAAGAATAGTGTTTTTTTTAAGGCTTTCAACTATACCAGTGCATTTTATCTTTCCAATTATATTTCAGGTCAATTATAATCTGTTACTACGTGAGGGTAGTTGTGCTGTATGTGAACCAATAGAAGTTTTGGCCAGATTGATAGGTTTATCGAGGTATTTAGGTTGACACCGACGATGCCTTACTAAACAGGAAGCTCCAGAATGCTTGCCAGGTAGAATGGCGCCCTCTGTGCAGGCGTTTGAAATGGCTATAGTGTAAGTTATCTGCACTGGAGGTTCGTCCGCGATTATTCAGTTTAGGTATGAGTGTAGCTGCGACTTGTATTCTCTCTTGACTACACCTTCTGTAAAAGAAAATGGCTTAATTGATTATATATATATATATATATATATATATATATATATATATATATATATATATATATATATATGCTTTACTGTCGCAAGTATCATGTGACTTAATATATAGGGAAAGTAGTACCTAGTGCTTTCGTGCATATTAATAGCTTGAACAAATATATATATATATATATATATATATATATATATATATATATATATATATATATATATAATGTATGTATGTGTATCTATATATATATATATATATATATATATATATATATATACATATATGTGTGTGTGTGTGTTTGTTGGGGGGGGGGGGGGAGCTCTGCTGTATCTTATGATTATGTTTGAGTATCCGTTATATCATACTTCATACGTAATCCAGCATAGTGGAGGAAGTAGGAGCCTTACTTTTTCTGGCACGGAAATTTGTATTATAGTATGAATGGCTACTAGATACTGACGTGATTTCCTTTATTTCCGGTAAATTGATATTCTTTTGCTGTGTGTGTGTTTTTTTTTTATTAGTTATAAGACCATGCTATTGCTATAATTTATTCGTGTATTTTTAATAATAATTTTTGTGCCTTCATCTGCAATATGTATTTACGATCAATCATAAATCTGATATTTCTTTAGAGATTAAAAGTTCAATAGCTATTTCATAATAGCGAATACTGTTTTCAGATTAGGTAAAGAGTATTGTTTAATATTAGAAAGAACGTTGAGAAAATTGACTCTGGTTTAAACTAGTTTGTCGAAGATTTCCCAATCGATGAATAAGAGTAACTGCGGTTGTAACTAACGGGTTTGAAAAAACTGAGACATCATTGAGACTAGTCGTGTGAAGCGTCAAGAAAGGACACACACACACACACACACACACACACACACACACACACACACAGAAAACCCTGCAGTAGTGCACCGGCGGTAAGTCCGTGCTTGCATGCGGGCCGACAACCGCAATCAATACTGCAGTTCGCACACACAACCACCTCCTGTTGAGGTTCATGAAAATATATTAACTTCACGGGTTCATGGAATTTATAAGTACCGTAATTTGATGTATTTCTCATTTTTCTTTTTCGAATAATGTTGCATAATGTATTATTTTCATAACTAATCTAAAACCAACTTCATTCCCGAAAAATGTGTAATGGAAGCTATGTTTGCATTTGTTTTTATTCATCACCAAATGTAATATACATGTTAGGTATTTAATTATTATCGAATATGTTGTTAGAAATTTCGTCGGATGATGTAGCGGGCATCTTATCTGGCTGAAGTCGAAGACAGAGCCAAGACCGAGGTTTAGGAAAAGAGTGGGTGTGACACTGCAGTAGAATGTTGGCGCGCACACCCGGCTCTGACAGTGTTGCCATATCTCGTTGTAGACTCTTTCACCTTTAGGGTATTTTTTCCCCAACCAAAGTCTCTTGCAATATATGTGGGTATTTAGAAAACGAGTCATTCACTGTTACTGTATTTTGAAAATGTTTTGGGGGAATTGCGTTCCTAGCCTTTACGTTATGTAAAAATCAGTGTAAAGATATTCTTGCTAAAGTATTGGCAATACATTAGTTGGCCCGCCAACACCGATTCCAGTACACCTGTACGTACGAATGGATATAGATGGTTATATTAGATATTAGGTTACTTAGGACCAGTAATGATGGATATGCAGGAGTTTAAATTACTCGTAGATTTACAATAACTTTGGGAAAACTTGACGGAGAACCGTCGTGCTAAGGCGGGAAAGAACTGTGGAGTGCGCCATGCTTGCCGGCTAAAAACGGGTGGGTGCGGCCATGATAGAGTTCACCCGTCGGCAGATTTTCGGCCCCACCTTGCGTAATGGCGCACCAGCCTGATAATTCTAACTGCAAAGTGACTCATTTGAGCTACTTCCACCTAACCTGTCGGAGGGGTTTTAATTTCCACATGCTCCCTTTTTATTTCACGTCTCTGGGATGATTGGGATATGCTGCTGTCACATGCCATACTATTGTTACATCATTAAATGGATTATTTTCTTTCTTTCCATATGGAATGATTCATGATTTTGTGAGACCCAATATTAACTTCTTGTCTCACTCTCGGGATAAGTGCGGCACAAGGACGACTGCATGGATTCGGATACAGAACCGGCATGAATGTGCGTGCGTAAGTTGGTGCCACCGTTCCGTGTGTGCGTGTAGGTTTGTCGACGCCCAAATTCCCCATAAGCCTGATTACTTTCTATATTAAACTACACATGGAGTGGCTTATTGAATTAAGAGGTCATCGGAAAATACTTAGGATAGCTGCAAAAAAAGAAAGGAAAAAAAAACATATAAACAAGGTCTTATATTTTATTTTTTTTAAGAATATTCATGTTGAGGTATTTGTATCCCATACAAATATTTATCCCATATATGGCTTACGCACCTTTTGCGTTTATGGAATCAACAGCTGTTTTCATTGCGTTTTTCCGTTGCCACCCAATATGCTTAAGATTTGTCCATTACTTCCATTCTTGTCATGTGACATAGGTTTATGCCTAATTGGCTACAGGCCCTAGAGAGGTAGAATTTGTCACCTGGGCGCAGACGCCGCCGAGTCTTACCCTACCCTTGCCCCTGGGATAGATAGATACCCTGCACCTGTACCTACGATCCCATGACCCTCTCACTCTGTTTCTCACTTGGCACGGGGCACAGTCTTCATGGGTGCCCACATCATGGTCCTAATGGGCGAGTGCTACGTATTTCTTCTTGGTTGCATGACCAGCTACTTACCGTGAAGCTTCTGGATTTCCATTTTAATATTTGACATTTATATGTCAAATTTCTAGCCCATTTTGAAGCTCAATTACTAAGCATAGGAAGATCCTTATCCCCATTATTATTCACTAATGATATTGGAATCACAGAAGCGCCTGAGACTTCCATGAAATTCTTTCTAAACGGTTCAATCATGGTCAATTGTTCATTTATTCATTCAATAGAGCAGCAAAGAAATGGGTCCCTTGTCTGGGTGACAACAGAACGGTGTCTTGGTCATCTCCGGGCTCCAAAAGGCTGCTGTCTGCTCTTGCCACAAGTGACTTGTAGCGCCATCTACTAGATTATATTCTAAGCAAGATTCGATATCTTTATAACGGTTATGATCTTTTTCTTATTTAATTACTTTTGCTTGTTGATGCGTGTGATCTGTTTTCTTTTGCAGTTATAATCGAAGTCGATGCTAATTTAAAAATGTCTTGAACTCCTTACCGTTTGAAGATGAAATACTTTCTCTTCTCACATGACTTGCATATCATGATTTTTTTTCATTATTTTTTCATTATTTTTCATTATTTTTTTTTCATTATTTTCATTATTTTTTCATGTCCGGCATTTTTTTAAAGATTGGTGGCAATGATGAAATTATTTTAACCCCTCTCTCTCTCTCTCTCTCTCTCTCTCTCTCTCTCTCTCTCTCTCTCTCTCTCTCTCTCTCTCTCTCCAGTATTTCCCCTCGCAACCCTTCCGTTCGTTCTTCCATCACCCATACTTTCCATTGTTATCAAGCGTTTCCCTTCTTCCCCTATCCATATTTATCAATATTCCTTGATCATCGCATTTCCCATCTCTTGATATTGCACCCTTCCATCTTGTGTGCACGATTGATCCCCCAAGCACTGTTGATCGGCTGTTTGTCTCTCTCTTAAATCCAAGCAATACCGAGTCAAGGCTCCTATTATGTCTCTGAATCCTTCCCCTTTACTATGCCTCTGTTGGTGCTGCTGCTGTTGACGCTATTGGTGGTGGTGGCGGTGCTGCAGCATCGGTAACAGCAGCAGCAGCAGCAGCAGGAACAGCAAGAGTAAGAGGAGGAGGTCGATACTATGTCCCACTCCTCGGCGGTCTTTGCTGCTGCCTTGTCCTCCTTTTTGGTTGTGCCCATTCAAGATTTTTTGGGGAAGGCCATTCAACCTGATGTTTTATTTTTCTCTTATGTTTCCTCATATAACTTGCATTGGGTCTGTGTTTGTACTAGATTTTGAAATCATTGCCGAGTAAACTGAAAGTGGAAATGGAAATAACCAGATTTTGTTGTTCGTTATCCACTGATGCAGGTTCATCACCATTGACTGTATTCGTGGGATATTTGTTACACACACACACACTATATATAATATATATATATATATATATATATATATATATATATATATATATATATATAGGTGTGTGTATGTATGTATGTATGTGTATGTATGCATACATAAATGTGCATGCGTGTCTGTGTATTTTGCCCCTCATAAATTGTCCCATTTTCCTTCGATAAAAGTTCAAATTAATTGAATGATTAAACTTTTTATGTGATGCATAGTTTGACTGGAACCATTGTTAGAGAATATATTTTGTTTTCCTCCAGAAAAACCGTCGACTTTATTTAGTAAAGGAGAAGGTTTCGAGTGGATTGCTTTGATGGCCATATATGGTTATGCTTGGCCCAACTGTTATTTGTCAGTTGCCAAACTTACGATATTAGGTCATTTTTTATCGTTTGGTATTTGGAGTTTTTAAACACACACTATATATATGTGTATATACTGTATATACTGTATATATATATATATATATATATATATATATATATATATATATATATATATATATATATATATATGAGACGAATTACTAACGCCAATTAGACTTCACTTTTCCTTTCGTTGTTACTAAACATACAATATATATATATATATATATATATATATATATATATATATATATATATATATATATATATATATATATATATATATGTGTGTGTGTGTGTGTGTGTGTGAGTAACAACGAAAGGAAAAGTGAAGTTAAATTGGAGTCAGTACTTCGTCTTATCAGTGTCATCGACAGACTTGCAATGAGAATAAATATACAATATTGTATTCATACTGGAATATGAGATGCCTAAACTGTTAGCTTCTTGATAATTTCAGATAAGTCAGATTTTAGAAAAGAGATTAGGCCTAATACAAAGTCACGATTCAAACCCAAGCCCTGGTCAGTTTTCCATTAATTCTGTGTATCTTTTCTAAACTCTTGACTTATCTGTGATTATCAAGAAACTGATAGTTTAGGTAGGCATCTCATATTCCAGTGTAAACACAATTTTTCTTTATAAATACAATATAATTTTATATTTATTTTCATTGTGATTCCATTGATGACACAATTAGGTGAAAGTTCTAACTGCAGTCAGGTCTTATCACTTAACTTTTTTGCTATAACACGCTCGCTTTCTCACACATATATGATATATATATATATATATATATATATATATATATATATATATATATATATATATATGTGTGTGTGTGTGTGTATTACATATTACACATACATATATATGCATTTATATATATATATATTATATATATATTACATATATGTTTATAAATGTATGTATCTATTTATATATATATATATTTATATATTTATTTGTATATATATATATATATATATATATATTGTGTGTGTGTAAATAAATATATATATATATATATATATATATATATATATATATATATATATATATATATATATAAATATACACACACCCCCACACACTAGAATATGCTCCCATGTCTTATTAAGTAAAGAAATATAAATATACTCCTGGTCACCATGAACAAATTTACATCGAGACACTACGTCAAGAAGTTATTGGGTCCCTTGCCAGGCCAGATAGTACTAAATTGGATTCCTCTCTAGTTACGGCTCATTTTTCCTATGCCGTCATATACGCCGAATAGTCTTGCGTATTCTTTACACTTTCTTCTCTTGAATCATATGCCTAACAACACTCATAACCCCCCCCCCCCCAAAAAAAAAAAAAAAAGAAAATCTTCACTCAAGGTGTTCACTCCAATGTAACTGTTCTGTGGCAATTTTCTTCTCGATAAGGGTTGAAGAGAGTCTTAAGCTAAGGTAAGGAATATCCAGGAGAAGGAAACTCCAAAATCAAACCACTGTGCTCTAGTCTTGGGTAGTGCCATAGTCTCCGTACCATGGTCTTCTATTATCTTGGGTTAGAGTTCTGTTGCTTAAGGGTACACTCAGGCACACTATTCTATCCCTTTCATTATTTCCTTCTCCTTGAGGCTATTTTCCCTTTAGGAGCCCTTTTTCTTATAGCATCCTGCTTTTCCAACTAGTTTTGTAGCTTAGCTAGTAATAGTAGTATACAGATAATATTCCTGACGGTGCTGTCTCTGCTGTAGTATTTTCAGACGTCTGTTGTCATTACCCACCAAAGCATCGGTATTTAAGTTTTTAGTCTATGAGGGCAAAATTTGTGATGGTAAGCCTTTCTTGAGTAGATTGGAATAAATTCAAGAAATTTGGGTATTTTCCTATTGCTGATGAGACCCTTCAGACTTTAGTGCAACTAGGAGGAATGGGTGGGTGTCCGGAAGTTTCAATGTTGAGTAAAGCTAGAAAAAGCTGGCAGCAAGCCAGAAGAAAGAAAGTGGGTACGAAAGTAGAATATAATGCAATTATTGCAGTTAGGGGCCAAAGGAACACTGCAAATATTCTCAAGCACTGCCTAAAGTACACTGCACGAGGTGCACTGTCTGCATTACCACCATGCGATGGGTACAGGAATGGAAAAAGATAATAAGCTAAAGCAGTGGAGGAAAAATGTAGGAGAATCTATTTGGGAAAGTTTCATTCAAATCCCGACTAAGTCTGGAGACCACGAAAGGATGGTTGTATCAGGGTAATACAGTTAGCAAGAAAATCCAAAATATCTTGGCATTTATTTTATTATCTACATTATTATTGACTGAATATCGCTGTGTATATCCTACAGGACCGGACCAGAATACTGTAATCGGTGTATTCACGTAAGATAAGCTTTTTTTACCTACTGCTCTTCTAGTCTTTAAATTTATCCCCCTATCTCTTCTTACTCTTCATATACTGCCCCTATCTCCTCTTACTCTTCATATACTGCCCCTATCTCTTCTTACTCTTCATATACTGCCCCTATCTCTTCTTACTCTTCATATACTGCCCCTATCTCTTCTTACTCTTCATATACTGCCCCTATCTCTTCTTACTCTTCATATACTGCCCCTATCTCCTCTTACTCTTCATATACTGCCCCTATCTCCTCTTACTCTTCATATACTGCCCCTATCTCCTCTTACTCTTCATATACTGCCCCTATCTCTTTTTACTCTTCATATACTGCCCCTATCTCCTCTTACTCTTCATATACTGCCCCTATCTCCTCTTACTCTTCATATACTGCCCCTATCTCCTCTTACTCTTCATATACTGCCCCTATCTCCTCTTACTCTTCATATACTGCCCCTATCTCCTCTTACTCTTCATATACTGCCCCTATCTCTTTTTACTCTTCATATACTGCCCCTATCTCCTCTTACTCTTCATATACTGCCCCTTTCTCCTCTTACTCTTCATATACTGCCCCTTTCTCCTCTTACTCTTCATATACTGCCCCTATCTCTTTTTACTCTTCATATACTGCCCCTATCTCCTCTTACTCTTCATATACTGCCCCTATCTCCTCTTACTCTTCATATACTGCCCCTATCTCCTCTTACTCTTCATATACTGCCCCTATCTCTTTTTACTCTTCATATACTGCCCCTATCTCCTCTTACTCTTCATATACTGCCCCTATCTCCTCTTACTCTTCATATACTGCCCCTATCTCCTCTTACTCTTCATATACTGCCCCTATCTCCTCTTACTCTTCATATACTGCCCCTATCTCCTCTTACTCTTCATATACTGCCCCTATCTCTTTTTACTCTTCATATACTGCCCCTATCTCCTCTTACTCTTCATATACTGCCCCTATCTCCTCTTACTCTTCATATACTGCCCCTATCTCCTCTTACTCTTCATATACTGCCCCTATCTCTTTTTACTCTTCATATACTGCCCCTATCTCTTCTTACTCTTCATATACTGCCCCTATCTCTTCTTACTCTTCATATACTGCCCCTATCTCTTCTTACTCTTCATATACTGCCCCTATCTCCTCTTACTCTTCATATACTGCCCCTATCTCTTCTTACTCTTCATATACTGCCCCTATCTCTTCTTACTCTTCATATACTGCCCCTATCTCTTTTTACTCTTCATATACTACCCCTATCTCCTCTTACTCTTCATATACTGCCCCTATCTCCTCTTACTCTTCATATACTGCCCCTATCTCCTCTTACTCTTCATATACTGCCCCTATCTCCTCTTACTCTTCATATACTGCCCCTATCTTTTTACTCTTCATATACTGCCCCTATCTCTTTTTACTCTTCATATACTGCCCCTATCTCTTCTTACTCTTCATATACTGCCCCTATCTCTTTTTACTCTTCATATACTGCACAATTAGACCTTAACAGCTTCATTTTTTTTTCTTTGTATTAAGCATCCACACACTGCTTCCACGAAGGAAGTGTGTGTTTTTAGTGCAAGTATGAGGAAAGATGAATGATTGTTACTCTGTAAAGATATATGATTTATGTAAGAATTAAAGAGAGTAGATGTTCATGCAGCTGAGCCACAGAAGTGGTGAAATTGCTTGTATTATGTGGGAGGTTTCTTGCATTATATTCAACGGTTTGAAGTCGTTTGAGTTTGCATTGGTAATGTCAGAAACAATGGTTTTGAGAAAATAGCAATGCTAATGGGTCTAATTTCGTATTTTGGGTAAATTCGGTGTGTGTTTCACTAAACTGTATCCAATATTATTACATGTAATATTCCCATTTTAGTATCGTATTTATAATTAAAAACAACGAATTAAAATCTTATGCATTGTTTATATTCAAATCAGCTAATGTGGGTGTGGTTGTTACATGCAATGAGGAAGTTAGAATAAATGCATAAGATTGGTCTGCTAAGTGACGTGTCAGTGGAAGACTAGACGAATCTATGTTGAGAGATTGTCATACAATCTTGTTTGTAAGGGAATTAAGTGATGATGATGGATAAGGCCGTTGGAAGGAAAATTATTTACAATATTAAGAACAAATGATTGTGTACTGTATATTTGGGAAAAGAGGTATTGATATAAGAGATGTAGATGCAAATGCTGTGGGAATTCTAATGTAGATGAACGGATAGATTAGTGCATTTTGGGGCGGAATGTTAATTTTAAAAGAAGGGATAACTATATTAGTTATGAGAAAACTCGGAAGTAGGTTGAGATGAAAGGTTTGGAAGAGATGGCTAGATGGTATAAAAGGTATTTTAGAAAGGATGTCGTGAATATCCAAAAAGAACAAAAGTAAAAAAATACGGTTGTTGGGTGCAGTTCGTGTTAGGGGCTAGATTCATTGCTTGTGAGCTCTTGGTAGATTAAGAAGTGACTATTGGAAGTTGCAATTAAATTGGTACATCTGTGACATGGCAGACGATGAAACTTGAGAAACTTGACATATATAATATATATATATATATATATATATATATATATATATATATATATATATATATATACACACATATATATATATATATATATATGTGTGTGTGTGTGTGTATGTATGTATGCATGTCGTTACTGAGCCACTGCAGGACAGACCTCAGACATGCCCTTCCACTCCCGTCTGTTTATAGTATTATGCCAATCTACAGTATACCCTCACATTTTCTTAGCTCGTCAATACATTGTTTTTTCCTCTTTCCCTTGCTTCGTTTGCGATCTCTAGGGACACATTTTGTTATTCTTGTCCCTCTATTGTTTGTCATTTGCATTATATGTCCTGCCCATGTCCATTTCATTTTCTTACATGTTGTGAAAACATACTCTTCTATAGTTTGCTCTCGTATCCATGTTGCTCATTTTCTGTGTCTTAGTGTTATTCCGATCATTATTCTTGCTATAGGTCTTAGTTGTAACTAGCTTATTTTCTATCCTTTTGGTAAAGCTCCATGTGTCTGATGCCTAACTTAATACCGGTAGGATCATCCGATTAAATGCTTAGAGATAATGGCATTTTAGTTTGCATAATATCATTTTGTTTACCAAAAGCTCTCCATGCCATGGTTATCCTCCTTCCAATTTTGGTCTCATGTCCTGGGAAAACACTTACTTTGTGTCCTTTGTACGTGTATTCATAAACAATCTCTTGAGGTTCGTCCATAACCCGTTATTGATATTATTATTATTATTGTTGTTTTATTATTTTTATTACTAGCTAAGCTACAACCTTAGTTGGAAAAGCATGATGTGATCGTAAGGGCCCTAACAGCGAAAAATAGTCTGGTGAGGAAAGTAAATAGATAAACTACTGCAAGGCAGTGGAAGACCATGGTACCGAGGCTATGGCACCACCCAGGACTAGAGAACAATGGTTTTTGTGTGTGTCCTTTTATATATATACATATAT
>NC_090739.1:73142402-73152402 GCF_036898095.1 Palaemon carinicauda
CAAGACATTCAACCTCGCACCACCTTCCCTTCTCGTACATCTCATAACCTTACTCTTACCCACATTAACTCTCAACTTCCTTCTCTCACACACCCTTCCAAATTCTGTCACTAATCGGCCAAGCTTCTCTTCTGTGTCTGCAACCAGTACAGTATCATCCGCAAATAACAACTGATTTACCTCCCATTCATGGTCATTCTTGTCTACCAATTTTAATCCTCGTCCAAGCACTCGAGCATTCACCTCTCTCACCACGACATCAACATACAAGTTCAACAACCACAGCGACATCACACATCCCTATGTCAGACCCACTCTCACCTGAAACCAATCACTCACTTCATTTCCTATCCTAACACATGCTTTACTACCTTTGTAGAAACTTTTCACTGCTTACTACAACCTTCCACCAACTCCATATAGCCTCATCACATTCCACATTGCTTCCCTATCAACTCTCTCATACGCTTTCTCCAGATCCATAAACGCAACATACACCTCTTTACGTTTTGCTAAATATTTCTCGCATATCTGCCTAACTGTAAAAATTTGATTCATACAACCCCTACTACTTCTAAAACCACCCTGTACTTCTAAGATTGCATTCTCTGTTTTATCCTTAATCCTATTAATCATTACTCTACCATACACTTTTCCAACTACACTCAATAAACTAATACCTCTTTAATTACAACACTCATGCACATCTCCCTTACCCTTATATAGTGGTACAATACATGCACAAACCCAATCGACTGGTACCATTAACAACACAAAACATATATTAAACAATCTCACCAATCATTCAAGTACAGTCACACCCCCTTCCTTCAACATCTCAGCTCTCACACCATCCATACCAGATGCTTTTCCTACTCTCGTTTCATCTAGTGCTCTCTTCACTTCCTCTATTGTAATCTCTCTCTCATTTTCATCTCCCATCACCGGCACCTCAACACCTGCAACAGCAATTATATCTGCCTCCCTATTATCCTCAACATTCAGTAAACTTTCAAAATTTCCGCCCACCTTTTCCTTGCCGCCTCTCCTTTTAACAACCTTCCATTTCCATCTTTCACTGTCTCTTCAATTCTTGAGCCAGCCTTCCTTACTCTCTTCACTTCTTTCCAAAACTTCTTCTTATTCTCTTCATATGAATGACCCAATCCCTGACCCCACCACAGGTCAGCTGCCCTTTTTGCCTCACGTACCTTGCGCTTTACTTCCACATTTTTCTCTCTATATTTTTCATACTTCTCTATACTATTACTACAGCCATTTTTCAAAAGCCCTCTTTTTCTCTTCTACGTTTACCTTCACTCCTTCATTCCACCATTCACTGCCCTTCCTCATGCTGCCTCCAATAACCTTCTTGCCACACACATCACTTGCAATCCCAACAAAACTCTCTTTTACTAACTTCCACTCCTCCTCTAAATTATCAGTTTCTCTTACTTTCACTTCGTCATATGCCATTTTCAACCTTTCCTGATATTTACTTTTTACCCCCGGTTTTATTAGCACTTCAACCCTCACCAGCTCCCTTTTACATCCACCTACTCTATTCCCCCACTCTTTTGCTACAACTAATTTTCCTTCCACCAAAAAATGATCAGACATACCGTTAGCCATACCCCTAAACACATGCACGTCTTTCAATCTTCCAAACATTGTTTTAGTCATCAACACATAATCCATTGATGCCCTTTCTACTACTCTTCCATTTGTCACTCTTACTCATGTATACTTATTATTTTCTTTCTTTTTGAAAAAGCTGGAACTTATCACCATCTCTTGCTCAACACACACATCTGCCAGTCTCTCACCACTCTCATATCCACCTGGTACGCTATACTTCCCAATGACACCTTCTACCTCTCCAGTGCCCACTCTAGCATTTAAGTCACCCATGACAACTACATAATTCCTTCTACCCAGTCCTTCTACACACCTAGTTAATTCATTCCAGAACTCATGCCGCTCTTCTTCACTTTTCTCACTACCTGGCCCATAAGCACTAACAAACGCCCAACATTCCCTACCCAACCTAACCCTTACCCACATGAACCTAGATGATATCTCCTTCCATTCCACTTCTTTACCTGTCATCCATTCACTCAGCAATAAAGCCACACCCTCTCTCGGTCTTCCTCTTTCAATCCCAGACACTCTACCAGACATTTCACCAAACATCACTTCACCCTTTCCTCTTATCTTTGTCTCACACAAGATCAATACATCCATCCTTCTATTCTTAAACATACTTTCAATTTCACATCTTTTACTCTCTATCGTACTACATCCACGCACATTCAAATACCCCAAAACTAGAGCGCGGGGAGCAGTCACTCTCCCCCTAGCTCCATCTCTTTCTCGATGTCTCGCAGGATTAGATACAGGAGAGGGGGTTCCCAGCCCCCTCGTCCCGTCCTTTTTAGTCGCCTCTTACGACACGCAGGGATAACATTAGCGCTATTTTAATTGTTACGCCCCCACGGCCACAGGGGTATATATAAATATAAATATATATATATATATATATATATATATATATATATATATATATATATATATATATATATATAATAATTATTTACTGTCATGCTCGGTGGAGAGAGGGGTACCCTAAGAGGTGCACTTGGAAACCACTCTCCCACAAATTGCCGAACCAGCGTGTGCTTATGCGTGCGTATCTATCTGAATGTTTAGATGTCTCTTTTGACGGCTCGGTTACTCGAGTGTAATTATCAAAAGAGTAACATGGATGTTTTATATTCAAGTTTATAGGCCTATTACCTGAACCTAAATTAAATATGAGCAATTCCTTTGATTTAATAAT
Source organism: Palaemon carinicauda (assembly GCF_036898095.1). Lineage (NCBI taxonomy): Eukaryota > Metazoa > Arthropoda > Malacostraca > Decapoda > Palaemonidae > Palaemon > Palaemon carinicauda. Next base: position 73,145,242 of record NC_090739.1, read on the forward strand.
TTCAAGAGAATCATTTCCCTCTTTACTAACTGTTGCAAGCCTATTTTCTCTTTGGATTTGTTCTATTTTTTTTTTCTTAATTGGACCAATGCCTGATGTTAGTCGTTGTACAGTACCTCTTGATCTGTGCGATGATCTTTTTTACAAACACTCTAATCAAATATACCCCCAAAGGGTAACCCTTGACCACGGTTTAAAACCTTCTATGCCAAGCTTCTACAGTACACCATTATTATGTTCTTGGGAGGTTGTTTGTTTGCAAGTGACAAATGCTCCTAATAGTCGGATGAAATCGTTGGGATGATGTCCTTGGTTTTGTCTTGGGCTTCCTCATCGTGGAATTATACGTATACATGTCGCATAGATTTCTCTAAAATAAACAGGTTCAGCTTCATCTGAAATGTTATTTGAGAGACCTATGTATGCATCATGGGTTTCACTCAGCAATAAAGCCACACCCTCTCTCGCTCTTCCCCTTTCAATCCCAGACACTCTACCAGACCAGACCAGCCAACTGTCGTAAACTTGAGTTAATTTTCAATACTTTGTAAGCATCAGCAAGGCCATACTATCGAATATTTAGGTATAGTTTGATACAGGTGAAAAAAGTATCCGTTTATTATAGGATCGGGAAATTTTTCTTGGAGAACTTCAATGCAAGATACTCATACCACGGTTAATGTAGGAGTTAATTAGTCTTTTTGCTTCTGCAACTGAAATTAAATATTCTAATATTGATGAATATATTTGAATTGTTTTGCCATCATACTGCAACACATAGCTGGTAAAGTTTGCCTGTGAAATATGTAATGGCTTGTGCATATGTGATAAAATAATTGGGGGCAAGTTATAAATTTTCAAAACCAGATATCCGAGTCGGCTAGTCTTTGTAAATTATTTTTACTACAGAAAATTATAAATCCTCCTCCGATTTTTGCATTCAGTCTCACTCCGTGTCTCAGGCTTAGTGTCAAACAAGAGTGTCTTTCGTAAGTAAATGCCCTTTCTACTATTCCATTTGCCACTCTTACCCATGTATACTTAGTATTTTCTTTCTTTTTGAAAAAACTGGAACTTATCACCATCTCTTGCTCAACACACACATCTACCAGTCTCTCACCACTCTCATTTTCACCTGGTACGCCATACTTCCTAATGACACTTTCTACCTCTCTAGTGCCCACTCTAGCATTTAAGTCACCCATGACAACTACATAATTCCTTCTACCCACCTTGTTAATTCATTCCAGAACTCATTCCGCTCTTCACTTTTTTCACTACCTGGCCCATACGCACTGACAACGCCCAACATTCCCTACCCAACCTAACCCTTACCCACATTAACCTAGATGATATCTCCTTCCATTCCACTACTTTACCTGTCATCCATTCACTCAGCAATAAAGCCACACCCTCTCTTGCTCTTCCCCTTTCAATCCCAGACACTCTACAGACATTTCACCAAACATCACTTCACCCTTTCCTCTTATTTTTGTCTCACACAAGGCCAATACATCCATCCTTCTATTCCTAAACATACTTCCAATCTCACATCTTTTACTCTCTATCGTACTGCATTCAAACACTCCAAAACTAGAGTATGGGGAGCAGTCACTCTCCCCCCAGCTCCATCTCTTTGTCGATGTCTCGCAGGATTAGATACAGGAGAGGGGGTTCCCAGCCCCCTCGTCCCGTCCTTTTTAGTCGCCTCTTACGACACGCAGGGATAACGTTGGCGTTATTCTAATTGTTATGCCCCCCACGGCCACAGGGGCCATATATAAATAAATAAATAAATATATATATATATATATATATATATATATATATATATATATATATATATATATAATTATTTACTGTCATGCTCGGGGGGGAGAGAGGGGTACCTTAAGAGGTGCACTTGGAAACCACTCTCCCACAAATTGCTGAACCAGCGTGTGCTTGCGCGTGCGTATCTATCTGAATATTTAGATGTCTCCTTTGACGGCTTGGTTACTCGAGTGTAATTATCAAAAGAGTAACATGGATGTTTTACATTCAAGTTTATAGGCCTATTACCTGAACCTAAATTTTCCTTCCACCAAAAAATGATCAGACATACCGTTAGCCATACCCCTAAACACATGCACGTCTTTCAATCTTCCAAACATTGTTTTAGTCATCAACACATAATCCATTGATGCCCTTTCTACTACTCTTCCATTTGCCACTCTTACCCATGTATACTTATTATTTTCTTTCTTTTTGAAAAAGCTGGAACTTATCACCATCTCTTGCTCAACACACACATCTGCCAGTCTCTCACCACTCTCATATCCACCTGGTACGCTATACTTCCCAATGACACCTTCTACCTCTCCAGTGCCCACTCTAGCATTTAAGTCACCCATGACAACTACATAATTCCTTCTACCCAGTCCTTCTACACACCTAGTTAATTCATTCCAGAACTCATGCCGCTCTTCTTCACTTTTCTCACTACCTGGCCCATAAGCACTAACAAACGCCCAACATTCCCTACCCAACCTAACCCTTACCCACATGAACCTAGATGATATCTCCTTCCATTCCACTTCTTTACCTGTCATCCATTCACTCAGCAATAAAGCCACACCCTCTCTCGGTCTTCCTCTTTCAATCCCAGACACTCTACCAGACATTTCACCAAACATCACTTCACCCTTTCCTCTTATCTTTGTCTCACACAAGATCAATACATCCATCCTTCTATTCTTAAACATACTTTCAATTTCACATCTTTTACTCTCTATCGTACTACATCCACGCACATTCAAATACCCCAAAACTAGAGCGCGGGGAGCAGTCACTCTCCCCCTAGCTCCATCTCTTTCTCGATGTCTCGCAGGATTAGATACAGGAGAGGGGGTTCCCAGCCCCCTCGTCCCGTCCTTTTTAGTCGCCTCTTACGACACGCAGGGATAACATTAGCGCTATTTTAATTGTTACGCCCCCACGGCCACAGGGGTATATATAAATATAAATATATATATATATATATATATATATATATATATATATATATATATATATATATATAATAATTATTTACTGTCATGCTCGGTGGAGAGAGGGGTACCCTAAGAGGTGCACTTGGAAACCACTCTCCCACAAATTGCCGAACCAGCGTGTGCTTACGCGTGCGTATCTATCTGAATGTTTAGATGTCTCTTTTGACGGCTCGGTTACTCGAGTGTAATTATCAAAAGAGTAACATGGATGTTTTATATTCAAGTTTATAGGCCTATTACCTGAACCTAAATTAAATATGAGCAATTCCTTTGATTTAATAATTTCAAGAGAATCATTTCCCTCTTTACTAACTGTTGCAAGCCTATTTTCTCTTTGGATTTGTTCTATTTTTTTTTTCTTAATTGGACCAATGCCTGATGTTAGTCGTTGTACAGTACCTCTTGATCTGTGCGATGATCTTTTTTACAAACACTCTAATCAAATATACCCCCAAAGGGTAACCCTTGACCACGGTTTAAAACCTTCTATGCCAAGCTTCTACAGTACACCATTATTTGTTCTTGGGAGGTTGTTTGTTTGCAAGTGACAAATGCTCCTAATAGTCGGATGAAATCGTTGGGATGATGTCCTTGGTTTTGTCTTGGGCTTCCTCATCGTGGAATTATACGTATACATGTCGCATAGATTTCTCTAAAATAAACAGGTTCAGCTTCATCTGAAATGTTATTTGAGAGACCTATGTATGCATCATGGGTTTCACTCAGCAATAAAGCCACACCCTCTCTCGCTCTTCCCCTTTCAATCCCAGACACTCTACCAGACCAGACCAGCCAACTGTCGTAAACTTGAGTTAATTTTCAATACTTTGTAAGCATCAGCAAGGCCATACTATCGAATATTTAGGTATAGTTTGATACAGGTGAAAAAAGTATCCGTTTATTATAGGATCGGGAAATTTTTCTTGGAGAACTTCAATGCAAGATACTCATACCACGGTTAATGTAGGAGTTAATTAGTCTTTTTGCTTCTGCAACTGAAATTAAATATTCTAATATTGATGAATATATTTGAATTGTTTTGCCATCATACTGCAACACATAGCTGGTAAAGTTTGCCTGTGAAATATGTAATGGCTTGTGCATATGTGATAAAATAATTGGGGGCAAGTTATAAATTTTCAAAACCAGATATCCGAGTCGGCTAGTCTTTGTAAATTATTTTTACTACAGAAAATTATAAATCCTCCTCCGATTTTTGCATTCAGTCTCACTCCGTGTCTCAGGCTTAGTGTCAAACAAGAGTGTCTTTCGTAAGTAAATGCCCTTTCTACTATTCCATTTGCCACTCTTACCCATGTATACTTAGTATTTTCTTTCTTTTTGAAAAAACTGGAACTTATCACCATCTCTTGCTCAACACACACATCTACCAGTCTCTCACCACTCTCATTTTCACCTGGTACGCCATACTTCCTAATGACACTTTCTACCTCTCTAGTGCCCACTCTAGCATTTAAGTCACCCATGACAACTACATAATTCCTTCTACCCACCTTGTTAATTCATTCCAGAACTCATTCCGCTCTTCACTTTTTTCACTACCTGGCCCATACGCACTGACAACGCCCAACATTCCCTACCCAACCTAACCCTTACCCACATTAACCTAGATGATATCTCCTTCCATTCCACTACTTTACCTGTCATCCATTCACTCAGCAATAAAGCCACACCCTCTCTCGCTCTTCCCCTTTCAATCCCAGACACACTACAGACATTTCACCAAACATCACTTCACCCTTTCCTCTTATTTTTGTCTCACACAAGGCCAATACATCCATCCTTCTATTCCTAAACATACTTCCAATCTCACATCTTTTACTCTCTATCGTACTGCATTCAAACACCCCAAAACTAGAGTATGGGGAGCAGTCACTCTCCCCCCAGCTCCATCTCTTTGTCGATGTCTCGCAGGATTAGATACAGGAGAGGGGGTTCCCAGCCCCCTCGTCCCGTCCTTTTTAGTCGCCTCTTACGACACGCAGGGATAACGTTGGCGTTATTCTAATTGTTATGCCCCCCACGGCCACAGGGGCCATATATAAATAAATAAATATATATATATATATATATATATATATATATATATATATATATATATATATATAATATTTACTGTCATGCTCGGGGGGGAGAGAGGGGTACCTTAAGAGGTGCACTTGGAAACCACTCTCCCACAAATTGCTGAACCAGCGTGTGCTTGCGCGTGTGTATCTATCTGAATATTTAGATGTCTCCTTTGACGGCTTGGTTACTCGAGTGTAATTATCAAAAGAGTAACATGGATGTTTTACATTCAAGTTTATAGGCCTATTACCTGAACCTAAATTAAATATGAGCAATTCCTTTGATTTAATAATTTCAAGAGAATCATTTCCCTCTTTACTAACTGTTGCAAGCCTATTTTCTCTTTGGATTTGTTCTATTTTTTTTTTCTTAATTGGACCAATGCCTGATGTTAGTCGTTGTACAGTACCTCTTGATCTGTGCGATGATCTTTTTTACAAACACTCTAATCAAATATACCCCCAAAGGGTAACCCTTGACCACGGTTTAAAACCTTCTATGCCAAGCTTCTACAGTACACCATTATTTGTTCTTGGGAGGTTGTTTGTTTGCAAGTGACAAATTCTCCTAATAGTCGGATGAAATCTTTGGGATGATGTACTTGGTTTTGTCTTGGGCTTCCTCATCGTGGAATTATACGTATACCTGTCGCATGGATTTCTCTAAAATATTTATAAACAGGTTCAGCTTCATCTGAAATGTTATTTGAGAGACCTATGTATGCATCATGGGTTTCACTCAGCAATAAAGCCACACCCTCTCTCGCTCTTCCCCTTTCAATCCCAGACACTCTACCAGACCAGACCAGCCAACTGTCGTAAACTTGAGTTAATTTTCAATACTTTGTAAGCATCAGCAAGGCCATACTATCGAATATTTAGGTATAGTTTGATACAGGTGAAAAAAGTATCCGTTTATTATAGCATCAGGAAATTTTTCTTGGAGAACTTTAATGCAACATAACTCAAAATCTACCACGGTGAAAGTAGGAGTTAATTAGTCTTTTTGCTTCTGCAACTGAAATTAAATATTCTAATATTGATGAATATATTTGAATTGTTTTGCCATGCTGCAACACATAGTTGGTAAAGTTTGCCTGTGAAATATGTAATGTCTTGTGCATATCTGATAGAATAATTGGGGGCAAGTTATAAATGTTCAAAACCAGATATCCGAGTCGGCTAGTCTTTGTAAATTATTTTTACTACCGAAAACTGTAAATCCTCCTCCTGATTTTTGCATTCAGTCTCACTCCGTGTCTCAGTCTTAGTGTCAAACAAGAGTGTCTTTCGTAAGTATGATTAACTCTCAGCTTATTCGGGATTACTGAATAAATGGCAGAATTTGCTTTCGCTGGAAATTCATTTTACGGATACGATGACTAGCTTGTTGCATGGCTGATATAGATGGCATTTCAAGAGTACAGTTTCTATTTAGTTTTCTTTATAATTGCCTCTGGTGTTCCATTTATAGTCTTAGCATGACCTTTCAGATCATCAATAGATTGTAGTACCTCGTTTCTCCTAGCAAGCGGTGCATGAATATTCTTTAGGTATCAACCCACCTTGTGCATTAAAAAGCGGAACACCTTATGCGGGACTCAAGCCCTAGAATATTTTAATCAACGGCATGGTAGCTATCTAGCGTTTCATTTCATGAATCTCGGAGTTTGATCACAATATCTCGTATAAATTTATTTCTGTTGCACATGATGTTGAGTATTGAAGTTCATCACAAACATACATTATATATATATATATATATATATATATATATATATATATATATATATATATATATACACACATGCACATAAATGCATGTGTATATATATGTATATATATATATATATATATGTGTGTGTATATATATATATATATATATATATATATATATATAATGTGTGTGTATATATAAATGTGTGTATATATATATGTATATGTATATGTATATGTATATGTATATATATATGTATATGTATATGTATATATATATATATATATATATATATATATATATATATATATATATATATATATAT
>NC_090739.1:73157402-73174902 GCF_036898095.1 Palaemon carinicauda
AGTAAATTATTTTTATCTATTGATGATTAGAGGAATGAAAGATTGCCTTGATAGTATCTGGCAGATTTGAAGAATAGATTCTTCCTCTGGTCATACCTTGCTCGCATTACAATTTTCCTAATTGTTCATCAAATTGAAGTTAACCTTACATTGAACAATTGTAAATTAATTCACCCCCCCTCCTCTCTCTCTCTCTCTCTCTCTCTCTCTCTCTCTCTCTCTCTCTCTCTCTCTCTCTCTCTCTCTCTCTCTCTCTCTCTCTCTCTCTCCGTTTCCGGTGTTGTATTCAGGTTACTGTTGTCATATGGGGAGCTCCAGTGAACGCATAAGTAATTCCTTACAAAAATTGGTAGATAGAGCAAAAATGTTACGTCCCGTATGTAGATGAGAATTTATGCCAAACCTTCACAGAAATGAAATACAATCATGCCCTGTAGTACATTTTCAATTGGTGTCTTTTTTTTCAAATTTTGCGTGTTGTTATCAATCATGTCTTTTCAGCTGATTAGTACGGCCTCCATTGCACCTCTAGAGGACCGTGAACTTTAAATTCTAGAATCCTTGATTGCTTCAGGTGGGAGGATTTAGCCATTGAAACGCTGCCTTAGTTATTATTCATGTTTTTTAAGGTTTAATATTTCTTCTAGGCATATACTGTAATTTTCTTTTCTCCATAGACAATGCGCAATTTTTATTTCATTTTGTTAGTGCCCTCATAGGATCAGAAATATCCACGATTTCATTTCTATTCTCATCCTGATTTAACCTATCAAATCCTTTGATTGATTTAGCCAAGTATTACTGTTTTGTGTGTATAAAGTTTTAGCAAAACTTTTGATTTGAAGTAAAGCTTTGATATGTGTGTATCTGTTTCAAGATAAATGATAAGGTTCGATTTAAGAATAACATTGAAGGTAAAATTGAGAGTATGTATGTGCTTGTATACCAGGTGTGCAAATAGATGTATAGGGTACGAGAAATGAAAGTGTTTTATGGTCTATATAGCCCCTATATCCCCGACATACATTGAGAAACTACGTGGGGCATTACTCATAGGGGCCTTAGACTCATATCATATGGCCCAGGAAGGATGGTGACATAAATTCCACTCGTAAATATTCTTCCCCACTAAATTTTTACCCCAACAGTGAATATTGTTTTTATTCATGACTAAATAATTTTGATCCATAATAATTCACTTGTTTGAATGAATTTAATAGATAGTATGAGAAGTAGGGATAAAATGGGAACTACTGTAGAATGTGAAAATCACAAATTTTAAAAGTATTTTTTCCTAACCATGAAGCTGGAATGTCTTTAAAATTTACCGTTGTTGCTATAACTACCAGTAGCTGTTGGTAAGGCTCCTCTGTCAGGAAAACTAGTACTTCTGACCATATGCCTGGGATTTGCGGCGTGGTTGAGACGAGATTTCTAACTTAAAGGACTCTAGTTTTTAAAGGTAGGAACAATGCAAATTACATTTAAAATTTGAGGTTTGATCCTACACGAATACAAGTCCTAATCCTTTAATAGAAGTCTTCTTTAGGGTTTGTGCAGGAAGTTCCTAGGAAGCAAATTCTGTCTGGTTCAATCTCCCAGGAAATATTAGAGGACCTGGTCATGGGGTTAGTTATCCGTGCACCTCGGTAAGTAGCGTCAACAGATCTGGTTACCATTCAGCGTGCGGTTACCTAGGAGCTACTGGTATCATCATGAGACCCGATGTCAACCACCTTCAATAATCAGAATATCAGAATGAACTGAGGAAAAGTTTGTGTCCAGATTTTCCAAATAGTGTTTAAACGTGTCCTTGAATGCAGCCCAAGGATCTAGAACTTGGGAGCAGAACACATTGAGTTTCCTGTTCAGCCATGTGACAAAGTAGTCTATCACCAGTGATCCTCGGAAAGCAGGTGGTCTTTCCACCGCCTGAAGAATTACGGACTACTCTAATTCTAAAGCCTGTCCCAGGCAACTGAGCATGTCTGCTAGAACATTCCTCTTGCCTGGAATGAACCTCGCTGATAGCTCTAGTTTGTCAGCTGATGTATGCTACGACGGTAGTGTTATCGTTCATCATCACTACTGTGTCCCCTATAGAATTGTTGGAAAGCCTGTAGTACTAGGAATTCTCCCTACATTTCCAGCAAGTTGAGATGCAGGTACTTCTGCTCTGGGAACCATCCTCTGGGGCCCACAACTTCATGGATGTATCAGACAACAAAAAAAAATTTCTGGAGTTGAGTGTTGAGTGATTTTCTGTGTCATCTTATTCCAGTTGAACAGGATGTACAAGACAATCTTTCCTGGTAGATGAACTACAAAAACCAAACCAGGGGAACTCCCCCTGGTGTGGTTTTTGTTGTTCAGACGTGAATAGTCAATATTCAGAAATAAAGTGGCACTAGCTTAACCTATAACGCCTACCTAACCTGTCACTGAATTAGTTATTTCCTAGCGGTGGGGGGGAGGGGGCGCTTTTAATAGTTCCACCTTCATATACTTAATGCTTATGACAATATAAACTTATTTTTTCTTATAACTTCTGCTCATAAATTAAAGACATACCAAACAATTAAGAATGGTGACTGTTTTAAGTGCTGTTTGGTACTCAAATTATGAATATCCTACCCAGAGTGCAGATGTGGCCTCTTAATTTTAGCCTATATCTGTTAGTATAGTAAGCAGTAAGAGTACACTGTAAAAAGTTCAAGGTACAGAAAGGGTATAACGATTGAGCTGGGGTTTAAATACATGTAAAACACCCTAAGGCTCAAATATACCCCTCAACACCAGGAAAAAGGGTATTTTTTGTGGATAATATACCCTCTATTGTACTTTGTCTTAAAATGGGCTTGGTAAGTTTGTGTGATCATGTCATGAAATGAACTTTTACTCTGTATTAAATCACCATATTGTTACACTGATAGTGTAATGCACCAAAAAAGTTACGAACAACATATTGGTTTTGAGTTATGGATAGTTTTGAAGCAAGTTCCTACAAAATGCGGTACTTGGCAATTTGTATTGTTGCCGTCTCGAGATTCTTCGAGACCCCGGGAATTTGGCGGGAAATTTCAGTGGCGTCTGGACTCTCGTCTGCTCTGCCGTGAAGATGAATTGCTCCAATTAGCGTCATCGAGATTATAATATCTACACTGCATTTCACCTGTTAACTGCTAACCAAGGTAAGAACACTAACTGTCCATCTATGCAAGCATAGACAGTGGTCCCCAACATGTATATACACCGCCAACTCTGACTTGAAAGAAAAACGCCGGTAGATGCTTATAAAAAGGCGGCGGTTTACCATACAAATACGCGGCTATGTACGTCTCTGTTGCATGTCATAACTATGGTGAAAGAACCACAACTATTCGAGAATGACACTTACATTATTTTATTTCGTTTTGACAATGATTCTAAATAGCATATACCTACGTAGTGGTTTGCACTGAAAGATGGTTAAAACAGAGACGAAGCCTTTTGACATACTACTTAGTAGACTTTAGTAACTTCTTTAGTTATAATAATTAAATTAATCTTATATATATATATATATATATATATATATATATATATATATATATATATATATATGAAATTGCTCTTTGTCAACTCATGTACAGCTTTCTCTCGGATAGCCGTTATTAATGTGACGTCACTAGGCACGACAACTGAGACAAGTCCTTCCTCTCTCTCCCCAGGCGAATTCTTTCTCCCCTCTGTCTCTCGCTGACTGCTTTCCATAATCTCATTTAATTTTACTGTTATTATTATTATTATTATTATTATTATTATTATTTTGATATCAATATAAAATGATAATAATAATATTGCTATGATTATTATTATTCCTTTACTCTTTTTACTATTATTACTATTATTATTATTATTATACTCCTTATATTATTATTATATTGTTTTTATTATTATGGTTTTTGCATTGACTCTGGTATTTATGTGACCTATAACACTTTTTACCATAATTTTACGCATGATAAAATGTGGTATGTATGTTTCTTATTATCTGAAATGCTGCCTTGAATAAATTTTAGGTTACTCATCCCCATTATTTCTGCAGTATTTTAAAAGTCAAAACTACCATACTTAACATTATTTCCTACTTCAACGTTACGAATAAAAATTGTCAGACATCATCATTAGTTTTGCATTCAGGCTGTGATAGTCTAAAAAATCATTATTACTAACACCGAGGAAAATAAGTAAGAAATTATCATTAGTACTTAATTATGAGAGAGAGAGAGAGAGAGAGAGAGAGAGAGAGAGAGAGAGAGAGAGAGAGAGAGAGAGAGAGAGAGCGTGAGCGTCAAGCTGTCTGGGAGGAAAAAACCATAAACAACGTATTCAGCTAAACGTTAATAACTTTACGATTACGCGTAGTGGGTAAGCAAACACTGACGCCAATGATTTCTTAATCAGTTTGACCTGAGGTAGCATACAGTTAGGTATTTATGCATGATATTTTTTCCTCTTTTCTATATATATATATATATATATATATATATATATATATATATATATATATATATATATATATATATATATATATAGGCACACACACACTAACAAATATTTTCTTTTCACAGATTTCTGCGTACGGTTTGCTTTGCAGCTTCTGCCATCACTCTTTATATATTATATATATACTTTTGATTTTCAAGTGTAATGGAAATAATAAATTGATAAACCAAACTTTTAAAATCATTGACCTTATTACTTTATATACTTATAAGCTATAACTACACCTATATAATGGTGGAATAGATGTTAATTATAAAATTATAATTAATATACAAGGGTATTTATGTCGTATAGAATACCCTGTAAAAGGGTATTCTTTACCTACGATACACCCCTAAGTAAGGGTATCTCAAGTATATGTTATACCCTTGATATGGGTATATTGTAAAGGGTATATTATAGTTCTTATATACCCCGATAGGGTATGCTATTTTAACCACTAGAAATACCCCTTTTCTACCCCTTTTATACCCTTAATTTTTTAGAGTGTAGGCGTGCCACTAGTTGAGTGTTGTAGCCTATATCTGTTAGTATAGTAAGCAGTAAGAGTAGGCATGCCACTAGTTGAGTGTTGATAAAGTATTTATCACGAAATGGCCCATATTTTAGAGATGGTATAACCATTTATAACAGTGCAGGTAGCCTTTTATGTTTCTTCTGAAATAATTTGTCTGCTAGTATAATCCTTCCTTGCCCAAATTTTGAATACACAAACACGTCAATAATGTTGTGTGTCTATCACGTTCTCGCTTCTGAGGTCTTATACTGTATGCTAATTACCGTTATGATTATTATTATTATTACTAGCTAACCCTAGTTGGAAAATCTAAGATGTTATAAGCCCTAAGGCATCAACAGGGAAAAATAGCAAAGTGAGGAATGGAAATAAATTTGTAGAGAATTAATGAACCATCAAAACAAATGTTTTAAGAACAGTAACAACATTAAAATAAATCATATGTGAACTGAGAAAATAGAAATATATTGTGCCCGAGTGTACCCTCAAGCAAGAGAACTTTACCCCAAGGCTGGAAGACTATGGTACAGAGGATATGGTACTTCCCAAGACTAGAGAACAATTTGATTTTGGAGTGTCAGCTTAGAAGAGCTACTTACTATAGCTAAATTCTCTTCTACTGTTACTCAGAGGAGAGTAGCCACTGAACAATAACAGTGCAGTTAGTTAACCCATTGAGCTAAGAACAATTGTTTGGTGATCTCAGTATTTTGAGGTGTATGAGGGCATAGGAGAAAGCGGAAAGAATAGGCCAGAGTATTCGATTTATGTGTAGGCAAAGGAAAAATGAGCCGTAACCAGAGCAAAAGATCCAATTTAGTAGTACTGTCTGGCCATTCAAAGGACCCAAATAAATCTAACGGTAGTATCTCAATAGGTGGCTTTCGTCCTGGTCAACCCATGTGTTCTGTTTATGATGAAGAGATATGATGATACGATGTCCATGATTGACTAAATATGAATTAACCTTACGTCAAAAGGAAATGTCGGGGAAAAAGATAATCATTTAAAACACTTATTTCTTCCGTACTATTTTCTTTTCTTTTGCCATTTAGTAATATAATTCTGATTAGGAAAAAATTAATCCAGTACCCAAATCTGTTTAATACGGCCATGCATGTTTTATGTTGGCTTTCACCTGTAGATAGAAATATTATTGATTGAGAGAAAAGTTTAGACACTTCATATATAATATTCATAGTATATATACCACAGGTATTATCATTAATAGTTTTGTATGTATAAGACATATAGAACATGGATATTCAAAATTCTCGCTTAATATTTTATTAAGCTACTCTTCATATTTGCATATGCTTTGCGTGAGGTATCTTAGATTTGTCGATTAAGGACCATTTCCAATTCCCTTCCGCCCTCTTATCCTTGAGCAAGGATAATGGAGAAGCAGTTGGTCATAAGAAACTACTCCTAAGAGCATTATTAAGATAATACTAAAGACAATATTTAAGGTCAATATCTCAGAATGAAGCGAAAATATGAACCCTCTGGACTTGTCGAGACAAGGGACATTCGCAGGGTGGGGGTGGGGGTGGAAAGGCTTAGCCAGGTCGGAGGCAAGAGGGAAGACCGTTGTATTTTCTGGATCATTTTACTTTTTCTTTCATCTCCGCAATATTGCTTATACATTTTTTCATAAGCCTGTGTCTTATGAGGCAACTCCAGCCTGGGCTATTATGTCGTGGATTCCGGAGTCCTTGGAGGGAGAGCTATTAAACCCTGAAACCATTTTTTCTTGAATATGTTGATGCTTGCATCCTTATAATGATATATTGGAATGTTTTGTGTAACTTGCATCCACTGTGTTGTTAAACTTCAAAATTAGCATTTGCTTATCCTACCGTGATGAATAATTTTCGTTGTCGAAGGAATTTTAGGATTATTATTGAATATCAGGAATTCAGTGAATAATAATGAATGCATAGAGCTTTGCAAACAGTAATTATTATCCTTGCTGACCAAATGAATTCTTAGATATAGATTCAGATTAAAACTTTAGTGAAGCATGATGAAAGAGAATTTATACCTAGAATCCATGACGTTCATAAACAATCGCACGTGGACAATTTAAGAGGAGGTTTTGGATTATGAAAAAAGATTTAGGCGGAGTTTTTGGATTGTGAGACTATTTAAAAAGAGTTTTTGGATTATAAGAGACGATTTCAAAGGATCTTATGAGAGACTATTTAAAAGGAGTTTTTGGATTATGAAAGACTATTTAAAAGGAGTTTTGGATTAATAAAGACGATTTATAAGGAGTTTTTGGAGTTATGAAAGACGATTTAAAAGGAGTTTTTGGGTTATGAAAGACGATTTAAAACGAGTTTTTGGATTAAAAGAGACGATTTAAAAGGAGTTTTTGGATTAAGAGAGACGATTTAAAAGTTTTTGAATAAGAAAGACGATTTACAAGGAGTTTTTGAATGGTGAGAGACTATTTGTAAGTTTTTTTTTATTATGGGAGACGAATTGAAAGGAGTTTCTTTTTTATTATGAGAGACAATTTAAAAGGAGTTTTTGGATTAATAAAGACGATTTAAAAGGAGTTTTTGGTATATGAAAGACGATTTAAAAGGAGCTTTTGGGTTATGAAAGAAGATTTAAAATGAGTTTTTGGATTATGAAAGAAAATTTATAAATTTTTTGAATTATGGAAGACGATTTAAATAGAGGTTTGGGTTATGAAAGATGATTTAAAAGGAGTTATTGGGTTATAAGAGACGATTTAAAGGAAATTTTTGCGTCATGAAAGAAGATTTAAAAGGAGTTTTTGGGTCATGAAAGAAGATTTAAAAGGAGATTTTGGCTTATGGAAGATGATTTAAAAGGAGATTTTGGCTTATGGAAGATGATTTACAAGGAGTTTTTGGATGATGAAAGACTATTCACAGGGAGTTCTTGGATTATGAAAGACAATTAAAAAGGGGTTTTTGGATTATGAAAGACTATTTCAAAGGAGTTTTTGGATTATTAAAAACGATTTTAAAGGAGTGTGGATTAATAAGGATGATTTAAAAGGAGTTTTTGGAGTATGAAAGACTTTAAAAAGAGTTCTTAGATTATGAAAGACCAATAAAAGGGTTTTTTGGATTATTAAGACTATTTCAAAGGATTTTTATGATTCTGAGACGATCTAAAAGGAGTTTTCGGGTTATGGAAGACGATTTAAAAGGAGTTTTTGGATTATGAAAGACGATTTCAAAGGAATTTGCGGGTTATTAAAGATGATTTAAAAGTTGTTGGGTTATGAAAGACGATTTAAATGGAGTGTTTGGAATTTGAAAGACTATTTAAAAGGAGTTTTTACTTCATGAATGCGTATTATTTTCCATACTCTTTTTGTGTACAGTATCTTACAATCATAAGAAAATCCAGCTGAGTAAAGTAAAATTTTAAAGGATTGATAATGTATGAAAAGGATAGTATAAAGAAAAACATAAGGCTAACGGTAAAATGAGATGAATTATTTAAATACACATCAACACACACATGTATGTGTATATATATATACACAAACACACACACACACACACATATATATATATATATATATATATATATATATATATATATATACACACATAATGTGAGTATTTCATCTTCTAATTTTTATTCATAGTGCAACTGATAGATTTTTTTGACAGTTGCACTTGGGCGCTGAATGTCTTTCATGTTGCCATCGAGGGGCCATTTAGACTATTTCATAGATCCAGTCCAGATGATCTCATTAGTAAATTTGTTTTGTTTCAAAGAGAGATGAAAAAGCTTGTCTAAAAGCAGTAGTATGTTGAACACCTATACTGATGTATAGATTTTCGTCGCAATGCCTACAAATCATCATTTTAGAGCACATCCTACTTCTAATGTCCTCTTAGTTGTACATATACAAGGCAGTCTTTACAATGGATTTAGGTTTTAAATTTGTGCAAGAGATGATATTGTTTCAGAAGTCACAATTCTTGATCCCATTGAATTTTGAAAGTGGTCGGCATCAGGTGATTTCAAGTGATCCTATATTTGATCCAGATTTGTTCTGGGACATTATACTACTTATTGATGGTTGACCTAGAAAATGCAAAGTTAAGTCTGTTAATATAAATGGAAAAATATTCACTAATGGCCATAACCCCCCAAAACTTAACTTACTGATTAGTTCATCTAGTCACTAGATGAACCAATCCGTAAATCTCAAGTTTGAGATGTAGTACTAGATTCTAGTATCACGTCACACTCTTGATTTGCCGTTCATAAGAAGCATTGTTGCAGATTATCCGTCGCTAGTTACAAAATTCAACTATTACCCTTTACTTTAAGCCTATTTTTTAGTGCCACTTTTTCTTTGGTTACTGAACTTAACAATTCATTTGTTAATGAAGGCATGATATTAATTCCACATACCTATAGTATGTATATGTATGTGTGATCATTTGTTACAAACACACGTGTAATGTCAACCACGAATGGAGTTTATCTAATTTTAACCTTGGAATCCACCGAAAAATCTGTTGTGATAAATGTTTATGCTGGGCAAGTTGATTTCAAGTCTAGTACAGATTCCTGAATTCGACAGGAATATGTACAGTGGATTTGGAATGAACTTAGTCTCCCTTGATGGCTTATTGGTAAGAGTCCACCGCTGGGGATTATTTCGACTCGGAGGCTTCAGGAAAACATGAAAACCGCCAATGTATAGTTCCGTTTAATATATGCAGATGTCTGTTTAGTCTCCTTTTTTCCCCAATGACTTATGTCAGACCTACAGTGTTCGAACGGTCAAAAAAAAAAAAAAAAATATTTGAAAACCACCAGAATATTTAACAAAATTGATAATTAGAAACTTCAAGATTGTTTTAATTGGTCAATAAATGGAACATTTCGCGATTTATTTTGAAACACAAGGAGGATATTCCCAAACCTTCACAAGAACACGTTTCACCCTTGTAAAGGGTTCGATGTAATTTATTCAGGGCTGTTACTCTTGGTCCAATGTAGCCTAAATAGTACGGGGTATGGCGGAAAGGGGGCGAGGACACATTAGAACAACGTCGATTTCATTATTATACTACTAGTTTTTGTCATATGGAAGCAGGCTTTGATGATTATATGAGGAACATTCTGTAGCATTAGTGGAAAAGATAACTGAGAAAAAATTATAGAATATAGTGGATGGCTAAAATCCTATGTATAATTTTACAGTGCCGTACCTGATGTTTAAATACTAGAAAGTTCTAAGTTGTGGAAAGATTTTCTACCATTGGTTTTGCCTACTAAATGCTTAGACTAGTAAAAGAACCGACTGAGAAACCTGGTAAGTGTCCGGGAACCTTTAACTGTATCCGTGACGAGAGCTGAATAAAATTAGAAATGTCCAGTTTTTTCAGGGTTTTCTCTTTCCAGCGTTTTGGGGCTGTTATCTAGCAAGTTCAACTGCAGTGACTTCGATTTTGAGTTTTTTTCCTCAATAACAATCGATAGATGAAATAATTAGGCCAAAGTTATACCAAATTTTCGTAAAATGCCATTTCTACTGCAACTGCACCAAGTTTTCATAGTTTACTTGTACATAGTTAATCCAAACCTTATATATTTTATTATATGATTAATTGATTTTCGATGGCGTAGTGTTCACCATAAGTTGATAATAACGAAGGCGAGCAATAAAAAAAAAAATCCGTCAAACATTGATAGAGAAAATTTAAATAGATAATGTTGTTTTCCTGGATAATTGGGTTGATAATGATGGAATAATTAGCACGTATTAGATAATTTCTGATTCGCTAATCTCCCACGCGCTGATTCACTATCTAATATTTAACAGTGCCCTAAATTACGTTACCATTTTATTTATTTCATTGAATCAAATATTAGCCCTTTGTTGCTCCCAGTATCTAATTTTTATCAATCGAGAATTTTAGCATTGTGGAGCAAGTGTTATTTCTTTGAAATTCGTACACATGTAAACTCGTGAATAATTTCTGACACTGTTTTTTTTTTCCATTAATACACCTTAAAAATAAGTACTTTGAACACTGGCGATTTTACAAATTAATGTGTGAAGTGGCTCATATTATTGCTGAAGGAACCAGCCATTACATTAAGAGAACCAATATCATACTTATCCTTTATTCATATACCCTCAAGTATAGTGTATGGAATGATGTAGGAAAGAAAGAAATGAAGACCTGACAGAGAGAACCCTCTTGAGAAACCTTACTATTACCATGGCACTGTAGGGAATATAGTACTTTGGGACGAGTTATTTTTTGCTCTCTTAGTATTTGATATGCCTAGTACGGTTTCACTCAACATTTTTGAAATTCCAGTCAATCCTGGAACTAATAGGCATATTTTTTTTTTCATAAAATATAATTACATTTAATATGGGTTTGTGTGGAAGACAATAAAAGGCTATTATTTTGGAAGCATAATTGGGGGCAGAGCACAGCTTTGGAATAGCTTTACAGACTCGCGATTCCTGTAAAATTTTATATTTTAGATGTGGGTGCCATAAGCCTTGTGTGTCATATTTGAACTCTATAATCTCTCAATTTTTTTTTCTTGGCCCAGTGTAGCATTGTTTGTTTGACATACTAGCCTACATCCACAAGTACTCCACTATACACTCAGTGATACCATAACAACAAGTACACTTATATTTTATAGCATATTTCATATGTATATTTAATTTATCGTCTACCCCATACCTTGTTCTTTGCTGATGTAAATATTTAACTTGAATTTTATTGTGTAACATATACAGTATATATACAGTATATATATATATATATATATATATATATATATATATATATATATATATATGTATATATAAATATTTATATATATATATATATATATTTATTTATTTATTTATTTATTTATTACACACATAGAACAGCCCTTACTAGTCCACTGCAGAACAAAGGCCTCAGACATATCCTTCCACACCCGCAAACTTTCTTAGTTCACACAATATATCATCTCTTCCTCCCCCCACTTCATTTATAATCTCTAGGGAACGATTCTATTATTTTTAATGTCCATCTATTATCTGTCATTGTCATGTCCATTTACTTTTCTTACATCACGTTAGAATATCCTCTACATTCGTTTGCTCTCGTATCCGTTTTGCTCTTTTTCTGTCTCTTGGTGTTATTCTCATTATTATTCTTACCACAGCTCTTTGAGTTGTAACTAGCACATGTTCTAAGGCTTTGGTAAGGCTTCTAATTTCTGATGCGTAAGTTAATAATTAATGTTTATTTAATGTTTATTGTGATATCCTTGATAGTTACGAGTTTCATTTCTTTGCAGTGGCCCGTTGAATATCATCCTACACTGCATATTTCTTTGTTCTATTAAAGCGTCATGTCACTTTTGAGAGAAGTTAATTCCATTTTGTAAGACGGACGTTTGTTGATAGAAACTTCTAACCGTAATGGCGGGAATGAGGGACATCTTTTTATTACTAGAATTGGCTTATTCTAAATGTATTCAATTGATTTTTATAGTCTTGTCTAACTATTAATGTTTAATTTCGTTCATAGATTTGGCTACCTTGTGTGCTTTCCAATTTATACAATGCTTACAAGAAGAGGGATTAAACTTGTGTACCAAATTCGTATAGATATTGGAATAGGCATTTTATTTGTTCGTTCAGTTTTTATCTTTTCAAGTCACATATTGTTCATTTACTGTTAAATCGTCACTGTCAAAAGACTCATGAAATAAGAAAGGTCTTCAGCTTCCTCTTGAAAGCCTGAATGTCTTCGATCATTTGAATGTTTCGTGGGAGCTTATTATATAGTCTCGGGGCCGCATATTTAAAGGCTCTGAAGCCCAAAGTGGACATAAATCTAGGTTCCAACAGTTTGAAACCATCTATAACTATTCTCGTGTCGACACGATTTGTTGGCTGCACAATATGTAGCAATTCTCTTAAGTATCTTGGACGACCAGTTCTCATAACTTGGTGGGTTGTTGTACCTATTTTAAATTCAATCCTTGCTTTAATCGGCAGCCAGTGTAAATCAATTAGTATAGGGGTGATCCTTTCTCTAGGTGGGACACCTTTTATCAGTCTTGCTCCTCTGTTTATTATGTTTTGTAATTTCTTGAGTTGGACTTTTGGTAAATTGTTGAAGATAGAGTTGCAGCAGTCAATCCTGGTAATAACACAGTTTATCACAAGTTTCTTAACAGAATTTTCGTCCAGGTACTTTTTTTTTATAAATGCAATATTTTAGATGATAACCAGCACTTTTTATTACATTATTTATTTGGGGATTTAGAGACAGGTTACAGTTAAGAAATACACCTAGATCTCGAACTTTACTAGATTTCGGCACCGAGTCATTATTTATGTTCATTTGAATATCACCTAAGTTTCTCACGCTGTTTCTCTTGCCCCCACCACCATGAATTCAGTTTTGTTTTCATTTAATTTTAGTTGTCTAAATGTCATCCATTCTCTAACACTATCAAGGATTCGGTTTAGAGTTTCAGTAGTGTCATGTATATCATTTATGGAGAAGTAAAATTGTGTCTCATCTGCAAATAGTGTAATAGCCTTTGTAGCGTTTTTGATAGACCAATAGTATAGATGCAGAATAAGTACACTTCCCTGGGGTACCCCTCTGTTTAAGGGTTCATATGATGAATAAGATTTTCCAATTTGTACACAGTAATTTCTACCAACCAAGTAGTCTTTTAGGTATTCAAAAGCTTGATCTTCAATGCTGATGGGCCTTAGATCATTTAGTAGCAGTTCATGCACAACTGTATTAAAAGCAGCACTGAGATCGAGCAATATTAAAATACCACATTTATTATCATCCATCATTTCTAGCATATCATTTACAACAGAGCAGATGGCTGCCTCCGTAGAGTATAGTTTTCTGTAAGCAGATTGGTTGTCAGGCAAACCTTCTATTACTTTTAAGTGGCTGACTAGTTGTTCAAGAATTACATATTCAAGCACTTTAGAGACAAAGGATAGATTTGAAATAGGTCTGTATGAGCTTAATTCCTGGTAGTCCCGTGCATTTTTCAGAACTGGTGTGACTATAGCCATTTTCTCAGATTTAGGAAACTTATATTCATCAATGCTTGCATTTGCTATTCTCATTATTATTTCGTCTAGACTAGAAAAGGCTCTCTCCAATTACTTCAGATATTGGCATAGGATCGATCGCACGGTTTGTTTTCTTTGCTCTCCTGTCAGTAGATTTATGATTTGAGTTGCAATTTAAACACCTGGCCTCAAGTGCACATTCTCCATACTAAGATTTGGACCAAATACCACACATTTCTTCGATTTTGTTACCTTTAGACGGGTGTCCAAATTTAAAGCAATTAAAACATTGCAGTGGCTTCTACTTGGATGGTCGAACTTTAATAATTTCATTTTTTTATAATAATATTGAAAGGTACCCAGCATTCTGTTAACTAAGGATAATCATTGTGTATCTGGGACTCTGTGTACTTTCCATACATTTAGTGGACACACTCCACCTCCTTGTAAATTCATACAGATCTTTGTTAAAAACTAATCCCCTCCCATGGCTAAAATTTAGGTGGGTTTTGACATCTAACGTAATATCATCATCACTTGTTTTTATGTTGGACAGTATTACGGATTGTGTCCATGATTTGAGCAACATTGTCTTTATAAACTCGTAAACATGGATTCCATTGTTACCAAGGTAACCAATCCATCATGCGCTGCGTCAACCAGCATATACTGTTTTTTGTTTAGATTCGTAAAGAACTTATGCCTGGTTTTCAGAGCACTATCCTTTGTGATTTTAAACAGGTTTGGTAAATTTGTAAGCTTGCTTAGTTGTTGTATGTTAAACATTTCAAAACGTACATACTGTGATGTACGAGTTAAGTGTTGAATGGATTGTCAGAATTGTCAGTATAATTTGACCATTCAGATTGAATGAAGTGTCCCGAGAATCCAGAGCCACTGATTTATAAAGAACATTTGTTCAGTAAGATGAAATTCAAATTAATTGCTGTACATGATTTGCTATGACATTTTTTGTACTATATGCATTGATTAGGCTACACTAGGTTTTATTTCCCCTTATGCAATTTCTTGAATTATACTGAAACTGAAGTGGAAGCCATTGTGAAATATGGGTATCAGCATTTGTGTCTCATGAAATTAATTTTGACATCACAAAATTATCACGTGTGAGTTATAAAGCAAGATGTATAAAGCCAGCCGTCAAAATGATCAATAAACATTTTATAGTTATCACTTACCGTGGTAATTTAACATACAAAGGCTACGCTATTAATGTTTGATGCCTTATTGATAAAGTGTATTAATACTCCATCCAAAGTAAGACAAATTAACCTAACCTAACCTATCTTATCTTAAGTTAACTTAATATAACTTGGTGAAAGTAACTTTACTTTGCCAGTGCTTGAATCCCCAGTATCTAGGTAGGGGCTCCACCCACAGTCCCATTCACTTGAACACATGCAATTTGTCATTATTGCCTTAGTACTGCATGGAATTAGTTATCTTATCTTATGTTACAATGAATTAATTGAATAAATTTAGACTTTTAGTATTCCAGCAAGGATCGTTTGTTTATTCAAGATGTTAGTAGTTCTTCACTGGTGTTAGGGTCTTTGTATTTGAATATCATTGTTGGCCCATTTATACTGCTCTTGAATGAATACAGTGGAATTCTAGTTATCATCCAGACAATACATGGGGTGACATCTGACATAAAATACATAATTTTTGTACTGTCTCAAGGTAGCTATATACCTTTTAGGTTACATCACTGTTACTATAAATTTAGTATGTATCAGGATTGTCTTGACGAGGGAAATTTATAGTATGGTTGACATTAGTGCAGCTCAAGAAATAGTATAGAATGCCGCCCCTGTATTATCTTAGGCAG
The DNA here is from genome assembly GCF_036898095.1 of Palaemon carinicauda. Classification (NCBI taxonomy): domain Eukaryota; kingdom Metazoa; phylum Arthropoda; class Malacostraca; order Decapoda; family Palaemonidae; genus Palaemon; species Palaemon carinicauda. The sequence continues at coordinate 73,173,411 of NC_090739.1, forward strand.
TCATGGTGTATGGCTTCCATATGCATATTCTCCATAGTAACTGTGTGTTGTAACAGCTAAATTGGAAACTTATCTGCATTACAATCAGAAGAGCGAGAATTTAAACTTAACTCACATTCTGAATAGTTTTAATGTGTTGAGATCCTTACAGACGTTGTGAAATAGGGATTTTTTTTTTTTTTTTTTTTTTGTGGGGGAGGGGGCGTTGGGTGGGCCCTGTCGGTCTACCTGCTGATTTATCACCAGTTGCCCTCCCATGTCCTATAGTCTGTCAAATTTATGGAGCGACTTTGAGCGTTGTCCTTGGTCATTACACTGTTTCCATTTATATCGGAACCCAGTTATAAACATTATACTCTTAGTTATCATGTCTAAAGGGTCACCACTTGACCACCGCTTGATCCATCTTAGAAATTATAAGTTGGGTAAGAAGAACTTTGAACAAGACCGATCTTCGAAAATTATTAAGTTCTATAGAAAGGAAGGTATTTAATACTTAAGACGATATAGAACTCTCTTAGACGTGTTCTATTGTAATAGCACGATTAAATGTACGACGTTTACAAATATTTCATTGATAGAAACGTTAACGGTCCTATGCGCATCGGCAAAGCAGCTCTTCTGTCCCTCCTGAGGGGCTGGGTTGGGGGAGGTTGTCATACCCTGATGAGAAGGGCCTAATGTTTAAATATTTAGCAGTCATATTGGCAGGTCACGAATACTAGTGTGTGTGTGTATATATATATATATATATATATATATATATATATATATATATTATATATATTATATATATATTGTGTGTGCGCGCGCATGACTCACTCGCTCGCAATTATTTCATGACATTCCTTGTCAAGGACAGAGAACAGTTTTCACCATTTAGTGTAATTTGTCATCGAGTTTATTTATTTTACTGAGAAGCGAGCAGCTCGTCTCCGTCCGGTAAACGTACGCTACTATACTGGAAAAAAATCAGTCGGTAATGAAGTATTTCCTTTACTACTGTATTGTTTGTAGATGCCTTGAATGAAAATATCTCTTTCTCTGTTTCAGTGACTCAAATATACTCATTTATCTCTTTCTTTGTTTTAGATACAAATTTATTGGCATAAGTTGTTATTTAAAGCTTCAGTGTAACCGCCCCTGTGGCCCAATGGATAAGGCATTGGCCTCCTAAGCCAAGGATTGTGGGTTCGAGTCCCACCAGGGGTTAGTGGGTAACTTTTTTTTTTGTTATGTATTGTACTCCAAGTGTTGGAAATAAGTCCTGTATCCTTAAGTGTTGTTTCATTTAGAGTTACGTCGAAAAGAACAGCTTGCAAGAGGCTGAAAATATTTACCAACGCATGTTGTTTCATACACCCCCTCCTTTAGAGTATTTGTTTAATAGTAGTTTGTCAGCTTAGTTTAATAGTCCTTTTGTTGTTTAATGTCCCCTGTTCCATTAACCAACAAACTGCATTCATTATCGACATGAAAAAGATTCGGTTGA
>NC_090739.1:73180439-73182939 GCF_036898095.1 Palaemon carinicauda
AATCAATGTAGTTAGTTAAACCATTTGAACTAATTTGTTTAGCATATAGTCATTAATATTATATTTGATAAAACATACAGATGAAACTATATGCTATTATAGAGGACGTTCCTTGAAATCCTTTAGGGGGAAAAGGGTCGAATGGTTTTTTAACCGACTTTCTTCGCATATCTATTAACCATGTTTCTAAAAATATGATGTAAGATTCGTCTCTTTTGTTCTTTTTTATAGGTTAAATAACACCTAAATAAATGTATGTATTATTTATAGGGTATGCACAGTAAAAAATTAAAGTCGCTCTATATATATATATATATATATATATATATATATATATATATATATATATTTATATATATATATATATGTGTGTATGTGGGAAATATGAATATTTTTATGTATATGGATGTAAGAAAATTCATAACTCTTGCTTTGTTTGTGTAGATATGAATATATATATATATATATATATATATATATATATATATATTATATATATATATATATGTATATATATATAATTATATATATATATATATATATATATATATATATATGAAATATGAATATTTGGATATGTACATGGGTGTTGGAAAGCGTGAAAAGGCTTGTTTTCATTAGTAACCCAATTACAATTTATACCGTCTATGACCGTATTTTGTGTGATGCCAATTTATATCGATTAATTTGAGATGGAATCTTGCTTACATTGCATTACGTAAACAATTTTATTCGTAATTGTTTGGTCATCTGATGTTTCTAATGGCATAGGCTCGTTGCAAATATTCTTTGCTAGCATTGTTATTTTTTCATTAGGTTACTCATGATAAAGAAAATATATAATTATGAAATAGCAGAAAGATAGACTGGTGGTTGCTCTTTCGGTTGATATTTTCAAATTTAATGAAAAGTTTACATTAAGTACCAAAGAAAAGTGAGAGGGTGTCAGTAGAGAAAAGAGAGAGGTTTTCAGTAGAGAAAAGAAAAAGGTTTTATGTATGTAGCAGTGAAAGAGAGAGAGAGGAGAGAGAGATGAGAGAGAGAGAGAGAGAGAGGAGAGAGAGAGAGAGAGAGAGAGAGAGAGAGAGAGGTTTTCAGTATATAGCAGAGAAAATTGAGAGGTTTCCAGTAGAGAAAAGAGAGAGGTTTTCAGTATGTAGCAGAGAAAAGTAAGAGGTTTTTAGTAGGGAAAAGAGAGGTTTTCAGTAATTAGCAGAGAAATGTGAGAGGTTTTCAGTAGAGAATAGAAAAAGTTTCATGTATGGAGCACAGAAACTTGAGAGGTTTTCAGAGAGAGAGAGAGGAGAGGAGAGAGAGGAGAGAGAGAGGTTGGAGAGAGAGAGAGAGAGAGAGAGAGAAGTTTTCAGTATTTAGCAGAGAAAAGTGGCAGGTTTTCAGCAGAGAAAAGAGAGATTATCAGTATATAGCAGAGAAAAGTGAGAGGTTTTCAGTATGTAGCAGAGAAAAATGAGAGGTTTTCAGTATGTAGCAGAGAAAAGTGGCAGGTTTTCAGTATTGAAAAGAGAGGTTTTCAGTAAATAGCAGAGAAAAGAGAGAGGTTTTCAGTAGAGAAAAGAGAGAGAGGTTTTCCGTATGTAGCAGAGAAAGGTGTGAGGATTTCAGTAGAGAAAAGAGAGGTTTTCAGTATATAGCAGAGAAAAGTGAGAGGTTTTCAGTAGAGAAAAGAAAAGGGTTTTCAGTATGTAGCAGAGAAGAGAGAGAGAGAGAGAGAGAGGAGAGAGAGAGAGAGAGAGAGAGAGATGAGAGAGAGAGAGAGAGAGGAGAGAGAGAGAGAGAGTTTCAGTATATAGCAGAGAAAAGTGACAGGTTTTCAGCAGAGAAAAAGATTTTCAGTAGAGATAAGTGAGAGGTTTCCAGTAGAGAAGAGAGAGAGGTTTTCAGTATATAGCAGAGGAAAGTGAGAGGTTTTCAGCAGATAAAAGAAAGAGGATTCCAGTTTGTAGCAGAGAAAAGAGAGATTTTCAGTATGTAGCTGAGAAAATAGAAATTTTCAGTATGGAGCAGAGAAAAGAGAGGGGTTTGCAGTAATTAGCAGAGAAAAGTGAGAGGTTTTCAGTAGAGAAAAGAGAGGGATTTTCAGTATGTAGCAGAGAAAAGTGTTTGTCAGTATGCAGCAGCGAAAAAGATTTTCAGTATGTAGCAGAGAAAAATGAGAGGTTTTCATTATGTTGCAGAGAAAAATGAGAGGTTTTCAGTAGAGAAGAAAAGTTTTCAGTATGTAGCAGAGAAAAGTGAGAAGTTTTCATTGTGTAGTAGAGAAAACTGAAGTTTTCCGTGTGTAGCAGAAATTGGAGATTTCAGTGTGTAGCAAAGAAAATTAAGAAGTTTTCATTATGACGCAGAGAAAATTGTGAAGTTTTCAGTTGTGTGGTAGAGAAAATTGAGAAGTTTTCAGTATGTAGCAGAGAAGATTGAGAAGTGTTCAGTATGTAGCAGAGAAAATTGAGAAATGTTCTGTAGGTTGTAGAGAAAATAGAGA
>NC_090739.1:73187939-73380439 GCF_036898095.1 Palaemon carinicauda
CTTCTGTCTGGAGTACTGATTATATAATTGTTATTATTGACATATTTCTGAATTATATAAGGACCAGAAAATTTATGTTGGAGAGGAGAACTAGAAGTAGGGAAATATACAAGTACAAAATCCCCTTCTTTAAACTTACAAACTTTAGTTTTTAGACCAAAATTTTCCTTCATTGCATCTTGACTACTTGTTAAGTTATTAAATGCAAAATTATGGACTATCTCAAAATTACATTTCAATTTATCGACATACTGCCCCACAGTTACGTTATCTAAGGTATCATTGTTCAACATTTTATCTTTTAAGTACTTGTAGTGGCCCCCTAACTTTATGTCCAAATAACATCTCAAACGGTGACATACCTAAGGAATCATTAGGGACTTCTCTAATTACAAATAATATTAAGTCTAAACTCTCATCCCAGACTGTTCCAGTCTCCATACAAAATTTTTGAAGTAATGATTTTAAGGTCTGATGGTGTCTTTCAAGAGCACCTTGTGATTGTGGGTGATATGGTGATGCAAGAATATGTTTTACATTAAATTCCCTCTAAGTTTCATTGAAAAGGTCACTTGTGAAATTAGTACCCCGTCCACTCTGTATTTCTTTTGGGAATCCATAAGTGGTGAAAACTTTAAGGAGGTGTTTCACAATATTTCTAGCACAAATGTTACCAAGGGGAATTGCAACAGGGTATCTAGTGGTAGGACAAAGTATAGTCAAAATATATTGATTACCTTTTTTTGTTTTTGGCAATGGGCCTACACAGTCAATTATGACTTTACTGAAAGGTTCGTGTGGTATTACAATTGGTATGAGGGGTGCTTTGGGAATTACCTCGTTAGGTTTTCCAACTACTTGACAGACATGACACTCTTTAACAAATTCAAATATATCATGTTTCATACCTGGCCAAAAGAAATCATTAGCTATACGTTTGTAAGTCTTTGACACTCCTAAATGGGAATCTGCTTGATGAGCAACACTCAAAATATTCTTACGTAAAGTTAATGGCACTACAAGTTGTTCTTTATTAGCCCAGGTATCATTAGATGACAGCTTTCTAGGTTGGTACAGCCTAAACAGGACTCCTTTATCAAAGTAATAGCCAGGTACCTTAGCTTCCTTAGTGGAAGCTTGTTTAAGTGCATTAGTTAAAGTCGCATCTGCTCGTAAGTTTATCAAATCAGATTTAGTATAGGGAATGTTTGTCTGTACTATATCTGGAACACCTTCATTCACAGCTTGTATGGCTTTTGCCCTAGTTACGACACCAACAAAATCCTCGGTCTGGTCACATTGATCGGTATCTACTGGTCTCTACTTCCTCAATGTCATTTTCACCTAAGTCGCTAATGAAATTACTTTCTTCAATTACATGTTCAAAGATATCTAAATCATTAGTGTTACTATCCAGTGGCTGATTATACAAAATAAGGTTAGGTAAAGTTAGTTGACCAGCTAAATCATTCCCAAGTAATACCTGAACATCATGTACAGGGAATGATGTGTTGATAACAGCAATATTTACTTTACCAGATACATATTTACCGTTTAAATTGAGCTCTGCTAAAGACAAACTGTTAGTGTGACTTAAATCCCTAACTAGTACCTCTTCATGAAGCAAAGAAATTGTAAGCACTGTGCTATGTAAAATCATGCTTTGGGTTGACCCAGTATCACATAAGATTCTTACTTTAACTGAGTACCATTGGGAATTGTTACTGTACCCTCTGAAATATAATTAGCAAACAAGGCATCACTTTCAGGCGTACTACAATGCATAGTTCCTTTGCCTTTTACGCTAAATTTACTGTTGTTATATTTACCAACATCGGGGCAGGACAGCTTAGAGCCAAAAAACTCAGATTTCTTACAGGTTGGGTTTTTACATTCATTTATGTCATGACCTTGTTGTTTACAATATGAACAATAATTAACACCCCCTTTCTCACCACTGAACCCTGTTGCTTTGCCTTGCTTTACAAACATCTCAGTACCTTTGTGTGTTATGTGTATCAAGAAAAAATGGTCAGCTAACATAGCAGATTTCTTTAAATCCTCTTCCTCACGGTCAGCAATATGTATTCTAATATTTTGTGGCAGTTTTCTCATGACTTCCTCAGTCATAATCAGGTTAATGAGTTCCTCAAAATTATTAACATTGGTAGCCTTAAGCCATTTATTAAATAATCCTAGTTTTTCATTTGCAAATTCATACCAAGTTTGAGCATTTGATTTAATGTATTATCTAAATCTTTGTCTAAGACCCTCGGCAATTACCATGTATGCATCTAAAATAGCTTGCTTAATTTCTTTCCCCTACCAAATTACTAACCACTAATAGCAGCCTTACCCTGGACTTTGGATTTAATTAACTAAACCCATTGATCTACTGGCCATTTCATATTTGAGGCAATATCTTCGAAATTACGGTTTCTGTAAATTCAGGGACTAACTTTAAACTCTTGGTCAAGTCAAACTTGAGTGGTGATTAGATTCTAGGTCCATTAGTCTAATATGTTGTTCTATACTAATCCTACTTCTTTCAATTTCCATATTCTGAGTTAGACTAGCTTCATGGTCTAATCTAGCTTTCTCCATTTCTAGGTCATACTTTTTCCTTTCTTTATCTATGGCCAACTTTTTTCTTTCTCTCTCATTATATACCTCTAACTTCTGTCTTTCTCTCTTAATATACCTCTAACTTTTGTCTTTCTACTTCTAACTTTACTTGTTCTAACTGTATGGCTAACCTCATATGCTCAGTGTCTGAGCTTTCTTTCTTAGCACTCATGAATTTCCTAGCCTCGTGTTCTACACTTTCCTCCTCTACAATATATTCTAAAATGACATTTTTTATGCCATCTTTCCTGTCTCTTGAACTAACAGTTACTTGAAACTTAGCTGCCAAAGCCAACAATTCACTCGTTTTAGCATATGGTAAAATTACAGTTTCAACCATTATGGGGAAACTGGAATAAAAATATATTTGTTGCATCAGAAATAGTGTAGTTCCAACGGATTTAACGTTTATTTTGACCGCAAACCATCCGATTTAGAGATTTACTATGTAATTGGAGTTAAAACAACGAGTTTTTCCGGAAAAATCAGTGTTTGTAACTGTGTTTTTATTGTTTTTGTTTCATATGTTGTAATGCAGAAAGACCCTACTTCATCCCAACAATTATGGGGGACACCAGGTGGGGACCGGGGTTTCGGGGGGTGGGGGGAGGCGTCAAATGATATTTGCAATAAAAAAAATTGTTTATGTTAGAAAACAAATCCTGAAAGCTGTTAAGTATACCACAGACCTTAATCTTTCATCACAAACCCTAAACCTATCCCTAAACTAAACCAACTAACCTAACAAACCCCCCTAACCTAACCTTTAACCAACTAACCTAACAAACCCCCCTAACCTAACCTAGAAGGACCCCGGTCACAGACCCTAGACCTACCCCTAAACTAAATCCGCTAACCTAACAAACCCCCCTAACCTAACCTAGAAGCCCCCGGTCTCCGACCCTAGACCTACCTAAACCTACCCCTAATCTAAACCAGCTAACCTAACAAACCCCCCTAACCTAACCTAGAAGGACCCCGGTCACAGACCCTAGACCTACCCCTAAACTAAACCAGCTAACCTAACAAACCCCCCTAACCTAACCTAGAAGCCCCCGGTCTCGGACCCTAGACCTACCTAAACCTACCCCTAATCTAAACCAGCTAACCTAACAAACCCCCCTAACCTAACCTAGAAGGACCCCAGTCACAGACCCTAGACCTACCCCTAAACTAAACCAGCTAACCTAACAAACCCCCCTAACCTAACCTAGAATGCCATGGTCACAGACCCTAGACCTACCCCAATCACCAGTTAACCTAACCATCCCACCTAACCTAACCTAAAAGCAGTGTCCTTCCTAGCTCCTTCCTTACCTACCTGGGGGTGGGAGGGGCTTCGCCCCTTCCTGCGACCCTTCTTTACCCTGGGCTAAATTTAAATATATATTTTTTAAGTCCCTTCTTACCTTAAATGGAACCTGACGATGAAGATGTGGAAGGTTGTGGTTGAGCCTCTTGTGAATCATCTATACCTATGGGAACACGTTGTGCCTCAGATTGTGGAGGATACTATTGGCTGGCTGTAATAAAAAAATGATGGAGCAGCTCCTCCTCGGCGTATTTGTGTGTAAAAATAAATCTTGATAAATACTGCCTGAATTATTCACAACGGTTACCAGGCCGTTGTATCCACTCCTTCAGCTCCCGCCAAAGACGTTCAATATTTTGCGTATGGGTGTCGGGGTTTGAAGGATCCACAAAATTTTCTGTATGGTTAACAGTACGGTGATTGTATCCGAGAGACTGCAGAGAGTTATAAGCCCGTCACTTGTCACTAACAACAATGCTGCCCCGTTTAATGTACTTCTGAATTGAAGGGATGAGGGTAGCTGCATCACGCTTCCGTGGTAATGGGTCGATTAAAGGCACAATAAATTTTTTTCTGGACTGCCTTTCAATACCCCCGAACACCTATATGTCACTCAGAGGCCTACCACGGTCATACTTACGTTTTCCAATATGAGATTCGTCAATCTCAACGAGTACACCATCACCACCAATAGCCTCTTGATTGTCGAAATTATATTCAGTCACTTCTGAACAAAAGCTTCTCCAGTCTACACTAGTAGAAGGAGATATACTAAGGCCCTTAATAACAAAATGGTGGTCCCAACACTTATGCAACCAATGATTAACAAATAAAATTAATTTTCACGGGTGAAGGTGGGACCCGTGAAGAAAGTTTCCCTTATAGTCACTAACACTATAATTGCACATACATCTTTTCCTCGTTTTAGGTATTTTTACTGATTTTGTACAGTACCATAAATGCCTATCCTCACGGAAAAGTAAAGGTGAATCACATTTACCACACTTAACACTTATGGGTAATACTGAATGCTCGCTAAGAAACCTATTCACAACCTCTGGAGTACCATTATAACTTCCATGAAAACGAGCGATCACCTCAAAATACGAAGTGACATATATTGCACACCTGCACCGGAGGATCCATGACAGTTAAGTAACGAGAGTGCTGAACGTATAGAGACCGGCAGGTTTCAAAATTGAAAACAAACGACAATCAGGCGTCTCCCACAAGGAAATAGGAAAAAAACAAAATACTATCGGTTACAATGGTATATTGCACGAAAAACAGATCCTTGGGATAAGAATGAGAGTTAAAATGAATCGTCCAATATTTCCGTAAGCCTTTCCATACGATAGTTTCTACAAAAAATTTCTTAACAATATGGCCAGGAATGAATGATAATTTGATTAAGCGTGAACATTGTCATAGACGAAAACAAATTATAAGGGGAAAAAATAGCCAACGATAACTCTTGAAAAAAAAAAACTCTAATTTCATTGGAAGAGCGACATTTCTAGCAGGAAGCCAATAATAACTCTTGAAAAGATCCCAGTAGTATTTTGATTGGAGGAGCGACATTAGTGGGAGGAGGAAATGCGCATTCAAGCAAATATTGTCACATTATGCAATGGGGAGGAGCCAAGTAAGATGAAAACAGATATACAAACTAACAAGAGCTACCTTGCGTGCCCATGGAAAGATATACACTAAACTTAGAAAAAGCGAAGACCTTCAATACCTGAAATATTTTTTTTCTCTGTAAGTATGCATTAGCGACAATGTATTGAGAAGAAGTGTTTTGTTATCACGTGCTTTACTCGGGAAAAATAATAATACCTAGCATATACTATAGTGTTGAGTTTTCCTTTAGGGTCACTGAAAAATAAGTCTATTGAAAACATTGCGACTGAAAATCCACAAGAGAACGTAGCAAAGTCAACGAGAATTGTTCCCAATAGCATAAACAATTACAGAATATGTAATATATATCACGTGATGTAATACTGAACTATTCATCCATTACGCAAGTCGGGTAAGAATAAATTATTATAATAACTGGTACAAAACCGTACTAAGGAAGCAAAATGAAAAGTTAACACTTGGATGCTTCGATAAAGTAGTAAATATAATTAACGGTATAAAACTGAACGAATGAAGCGATATGAAAAGCAATAATACTTAGATGCTTCGAATAGCGTAGATACGGAAATGTCAGGCCAGTCAAACTCCAAACCTACTCTATTACACGGCGCTAAGGTAATATGATGCCATGATGTCATAAAGACAAAGTTTCTAATAATATTTCTCCCAAAACTATTTGAAACAAGGCGAACCAATGTAAATGAACTCTGTTACTTTCTACGTTAACTTAGATAGGACCGCAGCTATAATAGCGATATCCGAAAACATGAATTGGAATGACTTGAATGTTGAGAGAAATTGCTATAAGATAAATAGGAGAAAAGAACCCACGCAACATACTGTAATAGATCTATTCGATAATCACAATGTATACAAATTTAAATTATCGTACGTTGGAACATTCACGGTGACTTTAACAGTCAGTACTTTGGTAGTTTAATCAGGTGTGTTTACCTGTTTCAGATCCCGGACAGGCCCCCATTTATTATGAACTAAGCCTTAGCCTAGCCTGTTACAGCGTATAATAAGAACATTTAAGAAATATCAATCAATGAAGGAACGTGTAAAATAACAAGCAATTACATTGACATTTACGTTTGTAGAAAACAATTCGCAAGTTAAACCCACACAAATATATGAACCAATGATCGAACACACAGACAAACAATTAAACAAACATCTGAATTAAATATACCAATGAAACACAAAATAAAAGAAAACACACTGACACATTAACAATAGGAAGATAATTGTCCTACACTGTGTATACAGAATATGTTGTCGTTAAGGTCGCCTGAGAGCGACTCTGCCCTCCTCAAAATATTACAAGCCAAAGTAAACTAAATGAACAAGGATAATTAAATGACGAACAGTAACGAAAAAGATAAGATTGGCAATGATACAAAAGGTCAACAAGAAAACAAGTGTTAAAAACCTAGTGGTAAGAAGGAGTACCACTAAAAGAATAGATATATACAAGTGACATAATTGCAGAGAACGGAGACATGGTATACATAATATCACAATATATATATGCATACAGTACAGTATGTGTGTTTTTGGTGTCAGGTCGTATTCATTTACATTTTATGATTATCGGTATTATTACAGGTTGAGCTACAACCGTAGTTGGAAAAGCAGGATGCTATAAGCCTAAGGACCCCAACTGGGAAAAATAGCTAAATATGGAAAGGAAATAAGGAAATAAACTACAAGAGAAGTAATGCACAATTAAGATCTTATAAGAACGGTAACAATATTAAAATAGATCTTTCGTATATAAAGTATAAAAACTTCAAAGAAACACAAAGTAGAGAAATTAGTATAGAGTGCCCGAGTGTACCCTCGAGCAAGAGCCCATATCAACAGGCCATAAAAGTCCAATTTCTACAATTGAAATTTTGTACTCATCATCTTCCAACAATTTTCATGTCCACACCAAACAAAATTCAACTCGCTGATATAGCTGGAGAATTATTATTATTATTATTATTACTTATTATTATTATTATTATTCATAGTTAAGCTACAACCCTAGATAGAAAAGCAGGATGCCATAAGTCCAAGGGAAAAATGATCCAGTTAGGAAAAGAAATAAGGAAATAAATAAACTACATGAGAAGTAACTAATAAATAATATAACATGTTTTAAGATCAGTAACAAAATTAAAATAGATCTACATATATAAACTATGAAAAGAGACTTATGACAGCCTATTCAGCATAACATTCACTGCAACTTTGAACTTCTGAAGTAATACCGATTCAACTTCCCGAGTTTCATAATCTGGTCACAGCTGGAGTGAAACTTTTGAGAATACAGTTTAGTTTGAGCCTTAAGAGGGAGAAGGCATGATTGTTAGAATTAGCTGCATTACCTAGCACAGGATAGTAAAGTCTGAGAAGATCTGAATGCAAAGGATGGTCAGAATTATGAAAAATCTTATCAACATGCATAAAGAACTTACAGAACGACGATGACAGAGATTAATATCTAGATCATGAATAAGAAATTTAATAGACTGCAAGTTCTTGTCCAACAAATTAAGATGCGAGATTCAACAGTTGAAGGCCAGACAAGAGAATTATAACACTTCATGATAGATTGATCACCGGAAATATTAAATTACTTTCTCAATAAGCCAATATTTTATTAAATTGAAGAAGAAACAGACCGAATGTCTCCCAAAAGTAAATTTGCAATCTTAAGAGTCATTTCATTAAAAAAAATATCAATGCAGAAATTTGGATGTTGAGGATCCACTGTTTTCGACCTACTTACAATCATACTTTAACGTTTGTTAGGGTTCAACTTCAAGCTCCATGATTTACACCATGCATTAATTTTAGCAACATCTCTATTAATGGATTCGGCAACCCTCGATCTACATTCAGGAGATGGAATTGAGGTAGAGAGAATAGCTTTATCTGCATATATAACAAGTACTTTTCAAGGCCAAACCATGTAGCACATGTTTAAAGCATTATAGCCCCCTGCTTTTCCAACTAGGGTTGTAGCTTAGTTATTGATAATGAGAATGATTTATTGAAAACAAACATTTGACAAAAATAGAAATATTGGTAAAAGACATGAGCAACAATAGATAATCTAAAAAATATAAATGGAAATTAAAACACTTAGGAGTGATCTAGATTTAAATTCAATTTAAACTTTTCTATGTAAAATGTTTCTAGCCATCTTAGCTCGGTCTCAAATTGAGCTTTACATAAAAAACTAAAATTTAAGATGATTAAAATTGTTGTTACAAACTCCATGACAATGTTCTCTTATAGAGGATCTAGAAAGCTTACCTAGCGGTTGAAGGGGTCCTCGAACTAATGCCTCTATGTTTAAAGGTTCTGGTAGACAACAGTTTAGTTGAACTACCCACATATTCTGAACTACACTGGTATTGGGACACACACATTTATAAACAACCATAGAACATAGTTCGCTAGATAAAGAATCTTTAGTCTTGAGCAAATTGCCTATCTTAAAATTATTGAAGAATACCATACTAATGTTTATATTCTAAAAGTAGGTTTTCGTTATATGCTTAGTTTTTCTTTCTATTATATTATTGATTTTCTTCCATATATAAGGAAATCGGAAATATACAATCAGGTGTTTTTATTCGCAAATCTGGTAAAACTATTAATGAATTTACTTACTTTTACGGGTTTATTTCTCGCCCTCCATCAGACACTAAAAGTCTGTTCAGGTGGGCCTTGGTGTGTGAAAATAATTTCTTTCCATTTAATATTTTGCTCTGTATCTTATCAGTTATTTCGCTAGCATTTGTATTCAGGCTTAATAGTTTTCAGGTCACTATTATAACACTTTCTAAAAAGATAAGTCTTCAGGTTTTTCTTGAAAGCTGCCACATTTTTGCTCTTCTTGACATCAAGTGGAAGGTCGTTGAAGAGTCTCGGTGCAGCGTAACTGAATGTTCTTCCTCCTATTGCATGATTCACACAAATTTCGAATAGTCTATGTGGGTCATCAGCATGTCTAACTCTTACAGCGGCGCTGGTAGCTTCAGGGTATAGGGACCAGGCAATCACTAAGATATTTAGGCTTATCACTTGTAAGTGCTTTGTGAGTCAACAAGCAAATCTTAAATTCAATTCTAGCCTTAACAGGTAACCAATGTAGATCAATCAATGCAGGAGTTATTCTCTCCCATAGTTTAATGCCTTTTATCAGTCTAGCCGCCCGGTTTTGCACATTTTGAAGCTTTCTTAGTAGTGTATTGGGCAATTTGTAGTACAGAGAATTGCAATAATCAAGCCTTGATATTACGCGACTCATCACTAAAATTTTTGTACTGACCTCTGTTAGATATTTTCTAATAAATGCTATGTTTCTCAGGTGATAGTTACACACTTTCACTGTGTTCACTATTTGGTCCCTCATTGACAAATTACAATCTATCAGTACACCCAAATTTTTCACAACAGGCACAGTCCCAACATCAGCATCACCAATTTTTATACTTTGAATTAACTGGTAATTCTTCAAAGCCACCTTTGTGCCAAAAAACATACATTCTGTTTTATCATCATTTAATTTGAGCTTTTTCCTCTGCATCCATGTTTTTATTTCAGTCATTATCTCATCAATTTTCTTCTCTGTATCTTGTGTTGTTGAGATTTAAAGGTAGAACTGAGTATCATCTGCATATAGTTTAAAGCCCACTTTTTGTTTTTTCAAGATGTGTGATAGCTCGATAGTTTATATGTTAAACAAAATGGGGCCCACAACACTACCCTGTGGTACACCCTTCATAAGAATTCTCTCACTGGATCGGTTTCCAGAAACTTCTACAATAGTCTTCCTGTTCATTAAGTAACTTTGCAAAAATTTCAGGGCTTCCTCAGTCACTCCAATAGACTTTTAAGTCGTCAAGTAAGTACTCGTGCACAACAGTGTCAAAAGCAGCACTAAGATCTAATATAATCAAAATTCAACACTTTCCCTCATCAAGAAGACCTATCATATCATTCATTATTGAGCATAAGGTAGTTTCTGTAGAATGATTAGCTCTGTAGGTCGATTGATTTTCCGGGAATACCTCTAACTCATCAATGTGCGCCCATAATTGCTCACTTATGACTTTTTCAATAACCTTCGACATGTAGGATAAATTTGAAATGGGCCTATATGAATTTAGCTCATTTACATCACCTTTACCTTTGTAAATTGGTTTGATCAACGCAGTTTTTTCACAGCTAGGAAAACAGGATTGTGATATACTTAGGTTAATTATGTTCAGGTAAATATTATATACAACTTGCTTGTTTGGAACTTCACTTATTGAACTGTTTGGGAAAGGGTCGTTTCCACAATATGTATTCTTCATCTCTCTCATAACCTTTAACAAGTTGCACATATTTATTTCCTTAAATTTTATAACTTCTTTTACTCCTTCACTGGCATTACTGACTGTCCTTCCAAGTGATTTTGGGGGAAACCTCTATAGATTTTATCAATTTTTTCATTGAAGAAAATAGCAAATTTCTCTGCACATTGTCAGGCAAGACATATTTTTTTCTTTAATCCCATCAGATCATCTAGGTTTTTGTGAAAGTCCTTCATGTTATTGGTTTTTTTTACATTCGCCGTTGTAGAATTTTTTTTTTTTTTTCTAACAGGATGTTATAGTCATTTCTGGCTTTATTATATAGATTTCTGGCTTGTGAGGATTTGGCTCTTTTCCATCTACCTTCCATCTTACGTCTGTGTCTTTTTGCCTTTAATAGCTCACTATTATACCATATAACATTTTCGCGTACAACTATTTGTTTGCTCTTTATGGGACACATGGTATCGTACATTTTTCCAAAATTGTCGTTATATTTCTTGGTATAACACCCAACACATTCTCTATCTACCATATGTTCACATTGTATGTTCTCACAAGACATTTGCCCTACACTAGCTTCAATAAAATTCTCAGCATCAAAATTTTCCCCATTCGCTGTATGTGATCCATTTTTTCAATACTCTTATGCAATTTATATTAACATCAAAAGTGATGAGTTTGTGTTTTTGAGATCTCAAAGTCTGGTTCCACTTCAAGGTTTCTTATTAGGTCAGAATCTTTCCCACATATGACCAAGTCGAGTATATGACCACCTACTGACGTTGATACTTAATAAACAGTGTGTTTATTAAGTTAAATATCTCAAATACTTCCTTGAGTTCTTTAGTCTTATAATCGTTTTCATCATTTACCCAACAATTAAAGTCACCACCAATTAATGTATTTTTAATATCGTCCACCACACCCTCAAGAATACTAAATTCTTCATTGAATTTCCTCATATTACTCCCTGGTGGTCTATACAATGATATTATATTCAATACCTTACTGTTTCTTGTCAGTTTTAAACAGATATATTCAAACGTTTCAAATACTATTTCATTCATGATAGAAACCCTAGAGAAGGTTTTCGACACGAAGACACCCACGCCTCCAGTTTTATCCTTTGTTGGTACGTGGTAGAAATCGTGAGTACACGGCGTCATCTCCTGAATCTTTGAGTTATCACTAATATTTCCCTGCAACCAAGTTTCCGTTAATAAGCATAAATCTAATTTCATTTCATTATTAAGATTTCTAATCTTTATGGTTTTATTCCCCACCGATTGAATATTTATCAGACCACACTTGAACAATGGGCTAGACTCCATGATCGGTTCTATTCTTTATCCTGGTAAGCTCCTCCTTGTATACTTTACAGTTTTCAACATATGTCTTATGATTCGTATCATTGTAATTGCTCATTGTGCAGTTATGACACTTTTAACGTATTTACACTACAAACTGTGGTTCGGTGTTCTTGGCTACACTTGGCACATACCTGAGTCTTGCTACAATTATCAGCAGTATGACCAAATTCCTGGCATTTATAGCACTGAAATACATTGTAGGAATCATAAATTTTGCAGCATCCTCCAAGCGTGGTATATACTCTATCGTCCCTTTTACGGAAAATTTTCCTGATAGTTGGACTACACTTTATAATGACATGTAATTTACCGCTTTGTCTTGATTTAAACTTCTTGATCAATTTAAAGTCCTCTTCATTTTCACATATATCATTCAACCATTCATTCTTCTCCATTATACTGGCAATTGTATCATCTTCATTTTCATCAATATTGCAGACTTTGATCTTCGGTTTAAGTAGATCCTTTTTATCTACTTCTACCTTAATGTCATTCTTGACCTCTTCTAAGTAATTTTTAGCCTTTTGTAACCCAGCTTTATCCGCAAAATTAACTACCAAGTGGCCTTGTTTAGAGGTTTTGACCTGTTCGACATTCGTGGTTATTTTCTTCATGATTGTTTTCTTGATCTCTGAAGCCTTCGTATTTTCCTTTGTAGAGTTTTATGACCAAAGTGTTTTTTGATTCCAACTTACTTGCATATGTGATCTTGGTCACATTCTCTTGTTCGTATTCCATAAGTTTCTCTTTCAGCTCAACAATTTCTTGACGCATATTAGTGTATTGAGCAGTTATCATATCCATAAAACCAGACATCTGTTGTTGTACATTTACCTTCATCTCTTCTATGTTGATGCTTAGCCTCGTTATGTTCTCCCATGATTGCCTGACCCATGAACCATTGGGATTTGCAGTCTCAACACATCTTGGACATTTATAAATGATGTTCCTGCTTTGTAAAACAACACTTGTGCCATCTCTTAAATTAGAGCAAGCTTCTTCATCATGGTACCATCTTCGGCATTCATCGCATTGTATCTCATCATCCACATAGGACTCACAGTGCCCACACATGCCATGATTGCCTCCGTCATCACATTCTTCATCAGCGGCGTTCAATTGTATGCTAGTTGCTGCCATTATATTTTCCTCTTTTCCTTGGAGTACCGTGTCGATTTCGGTCACAAATAGATCGAGATCATTCACGGAATTAAGTTTTTTTTTTTCGTTTCTAAGGAAGGGCATATTGAATCATTTTTCAATGACTTTTCAAGTAGCCCCGCCCCAACACAAAAATGCTGGGTCAGGCCTTTCGCTACAGACCTCGCATATAAAGGAAACCACTGACTTTTAACACTATTTCACTAATATCAACGTCAGTAAACACCCACAAAAAGATATTTCATAATATAAGCAACGAGACACACAATGATTCCGTTTTAAGCCAGTTTCGATACAGAGCATTAAAACACACGTCCACACCCGCGGACTCTCAACGAAACCAATTTGGTTATATTATTTTGTACTTTTTTTTTTGTAAAATAAATTGTCTTGGTAGCCATTGTTGTTAAAGAATTCCGTTAAGAATGTTATTCCTTTATGGAAGTTCAAATAATTTGATAACTTATATGCTCTATTAATGAGAGTATTGATACTGTTCATTTTATATTTTTAGTTTCATTCACTTAAGAAAATTAAAACCAAGACCAGTGAAAGTGGGTTTCCTGTAAACTTCCATCTCTTTGTTAAGTTCAGAAGTTTTTGTTACTAGTACGTCCAAAAATGGCACTTTTCCTTCGTTTTCCTCTTCCATCGTGAATTTGATAGGATCAGGTAAAGATGAGCGACCCCAGAACTTCCCGGGTAAAGATGAGCTACCCTGGTAGTAAGATATGTGTTTCAAGAGGATTAATGAAAAAAAGAAAGGAATGAAAAGCATATTGTAAAAAATTTAACACATTAAAGATTGCAATTCACAAAAGATACAGTACATTAAAAAGAATTTATTGAAAAAAATTTCATTAAAAGAATTATAATTCGTAAAATTGCAGGACAAGCTTATTTATAAAAAAAGAAAAAAAAAACAATTACTAAAATTGATATTGTTCAGATATTGTAGAACAAAATTAAGTTGAATACATTAAATGCATGTCTCTCACGCCATAAAAATTCTTGAATGTACGAATGCAAGAAATCTGTTACATAAACGTTTGTTTTTTTATATTCTATTAATTTAACAAAATGGTTGACAGTTTGGCGTGTAAAAGCAAGGTTTCTTGAAATATTAGTATATGCCTAGATCGTTGATCGCGGTAGCACTGCCTTCTAAATTATGGGCAATAATGTTTCTGTGCTACAGTTTTCTACAATCTCCATATAACCTAAACTGGGGGATGTGCTTGTATCAACTAACCTAAACACCCAAATCTGTTCCTGTGGCCCACGTCCTCGATGATATTTAACGTTGTGTGCAAAACATGATTCATCGAACTACTGGACCAATTCCTTCCAACTTTATTGGATGTTTTTCAAAATATCTTATATATATTTCTCGAAAAAAAACTATGTATATCAATTACTGTCACCTTTAGAAAGGTAAAAAAAAAACCATAGTTTTCTGGACGTTTGAGCCATTGCACCACAAATATATTGCATGTACCCCCTTTTGTAAAAAAATCTTAGACCGTGCAAAAAAGGAGTCTTTTCAAATATTATTCATTGTCTTATATTTACTGCAATTTTTCGCTTGACATTACCATATAAACTGATCTTGAATCGAAGATCGACGAGTCCAGTTCATTAAAACACCACAATCACTGCATTTTGTTCTCAAGAGACCATTCCCCTTCTTCCAGTTTTTAACAGGAAGAGTATCATCTACCAACAGTTTTAACAATATCTTGGTGAATCCGTCGATTCATTGTGGTGTGGTTTCTTCAAAATATCACGATTCTAGGTATAGTAAAAAACTTAACCTATACACAGTTCTATCTATTCCATGTTCAACAGTTATACAGTATTATCAACAACTTGTCACAATACCGCTAACAACTTGTTACTATACCACTAAAAACTTTTTTAAAATAAAAATAAATTTGTCATAATAATAAGTGCTTGTTTTATCATACTATTATTATTATACTTTTTGTTTAGTAATAGGCTAACTAGTTATCTTAGGCTTAAACTACCAACACCCTAATCTAAATCTCAAGTAAAGATGAACTACCCCAAAATTTCCTAGGTAAAGATAAACGACCCCAAAATTACTCAAGTAAAGATAAGCGACCCTGAGCTGGTGAGGGTCGCTTATCTTTATCTGATCCATTCGATATTAATGTGTTGAGAGTTCAAATAATAAAAAAAAAATGGTTGAGTCATTCTTTTGTTTAAAAATATCATCCACATGTCTTCTATACAAAACAGCTTTAAAACAGGACAATTTTCTAACCACCCAGTCTCGTGAAAACAAGAAAATATTGGCCAAAGTAGCCGATATGGGATTACCCATAGCTACTATGAGATTCAGGGCCTCTGTAACACGGTTTTTTTGGACTTTGCTCCTTATCAAAGCATCGGGTGTAGCTGAAAGTTGACATATGTATATTTTACAACCACACACAAATTTTTTCAGCATTATCAATAACCTAAACCCGATGGTTTTAATTTTTATAGAGTAAAAATGATCCAGCCGACGCCATGGCCAGTGATACCGAGCCAAGAGTCGAAAACATTCATTATGTAAGCAATGTAAACACCTTTTGACAAAATTTTGCCCCGCCCATCCACCAGACACCCATTCACCTTCTTCCATCTGCTCTGAAACCCATAACAGTCAAGAATGGCTAACAGGATTTGGAATTGCCCCCGTGGTTGCAAACCTGCATTTGTCTTACGACTTGCAACTTTATACAGTCATGAGAAAGCCCTTGGCCATATCTATTATAGCCTGAATAGGTAATTATTCAGTTTCTAGTATAAATCCAATGTTTATGGTCTGATTTGTATTTAGCGTAACATGATTATAATACTTGTAATGTCATTCAGGCTTTTGAACATTTCCATTAACTATTCACTATGCCACCGAGAGAGAGAGAGAGAGAGAGAGAGAGAGAGAGAGAGAGAGAGAGAGAGAGATTTTATGTAAACAGTCTTTATATAACTTTTTTTGTTAAAATAAGATTATTGTGCTAAAATCTCCATCAGACCAACGGATCATCCGATATAATTTTTTTTCTTCTTCTTAGGCCGTACGAACGTGCTGGCTATGTTTTGGGCATGACTGCATTTTGTAAATAAATCATGAATAGTTTTAGGAGTTTTATTTGTACATCTAATGGGAATCTATAGAAGTAAAGTGAACATAATTCATTTATCCTTTAAAATATTTACTACATGTAGCAAAACAAATAGTAGTAAAGATGATAATGCAATGAAGGAATGATACCATACTTTATCTTTAGCTTCAACGTCGGCAATAACATACCCAGTTGCCATAATTTGTCAGCTTAATGAAATAACCTATCATCTAATGTTAAACTTAATTTCTGAGGAGGCCATGGCTTATTGCACAGTGAAAAAACATGACAAAGACTTTATGAATGGCGGAACAATACATAGATGTGGGTGGGGTATCAGTGCTGGCGTAGTAATACTACTGTAGCAGTACTGCCGCAACAGTAGTATGCATGAATTAAACGTTTAGGCCAACTGCTGGGATCATTGAGGATCATTTAGCACTTCTTACAACTACTCGAGAAATGAGTTTTTATAGCCAGAATTTGAATTTTCTGATCCAACAATGCCCATGATAGCCTTCAGTGTTATCCTGATTCATAACGAGGCCAAAGTGGGTGGAGTCTTATGAAGTCATCATTCTGACGATAATTATTGGTGAAGGTTTAAAGCGAAAATACGGTACCGGCTATCTTTTTTTTTTTACAGTAAATAGGTAGGTAGATAGACAATGAATAAAAATTGCTTGACATTGGATATAGCAGTTATCAAATCAAGCTGGTCTACTACGTTTTTGAAAATTACCAACTATTCCATACACTTTGTCAATCTGATTG
Organism: Palaemon carinicauda; assembly: GCF_036898095.1. Taxonomy (NCBI): domain Eukaryota; kingdom Metazoa; phylum Arthropoda; class Malacostraca; order Decapoda; family Palaemonidae; genus Palaemon; species Palaemon carinicauda. The sequence continues at coordinate 73,205,326 of NC_090739.1, forward strand.
TGACCTATAAAGTAGACTGTAATTTCTTAGGAAACTTATTTTGGGAGTTAGACAAATAATCGAAGTGTTTTTGTATTTATTAACATATTTTGTTCGTTTGTTCATTATGACAATTCTCAGTGGAGAGGTTTCAGAGTTCATAAAGGTGTACTGCTTTGCTTTTATTTACACTTTTGTGTTATTGTTGGCAGAGGTATAGCCTTCGTTACGTATAACCAATCATCGATCGAGAAAGAGAGAAGAAATGCCGTCATAAGTTACGTAACGAGTGCGTTCGAAACCTTTTCTCTGAGTAAGTTGGCCCGTCTTCAAAAATCGTCACTTTTACTTAATAAAGTACCAAATTGATTCAACCTACGTAATGCAGAATATAGTCAAAATTTATGTGTAGATATAATGTGCATTCTGAATAAGCGTTATATTTATGAAATTCATAGAAAAAAAGTTATTGCGAAAAAACCGTGTTACAGGGGCCCTGAATCTCATAGTAGTCCATTTGTAATACTCTGTTAAAAATGAAAAGTGAATCTTGAAGGCAAATCATACAAACTTCTTTACCTCAGTCAAGGCATTTCTGTATAGCATTGGAGATTTTAGGTAGGGCATAACATGCTCCAAGGCCTTTATGAAAGCCAGATTGCAGACTAGAACAGATGATTACCATCAGCATACCTATTTAGTTAGACAGTTTGCAATAGATGTTCAAAAAGTTTAGATGATCTAGGAGGTATGGAAATTGGGTGGTAATCAGGAAACACATTTACCTAATGGAATATCATGTTAATTCTCCAACAAGTGCTAAAAGAACCTCTTCTTTGCTAACTTGCAGAAAATAACAGACAGCTTAGGAGACAAGAAAACGGCATTCTTTAAGAAAAGGAAAATATAATTTGAGTTTATACCTCGATAAACATCAAAGTCCATCAGGTGTCTTAATTTTACAGGATCGGCAAGCTAAACTGGTTAACAGAATTGAGGAAGATCAAGTTACTTATTACTGTTTAGTGTTAAACACATGAGCCAAAAAGGTTGCGTTTTCCTTTGGACAATGACTGACGTAACCATCTGGTTGATGGAAAGTTGTTGTTTTTAAGTCTACACCAATCAGATAAATGGAATTTTGCAGACTGCATTGTAACTGTAGATGGCAAATACTGTCCAGGTTTAAATGTTTCCTTGATTTATAATTATATATATTTTTTCTCTAGTTGTGTTTGCATTTGTAGAAGCCAACTGCAGATTTATTGTAATTAGAGATAGGATTATATGGGAAGGAAGGTTAAAAATATACTTTTCGGGAGACCGATTCGAAATAAGGATTTCTATTTTTACCCAAAAGAAGTTCAAGAAAATTGTGTTACCTCGCGTAGTTGTATGTTACAAAGCCTTTAGGCGGACAAGACAATACGCAAGAGGAAACCTTATCCACCGAACTATGCTCGTCTTTAAAACAGAAATGCTATTTTTAACTATAGACTGTCACGTTATGTTGATTATTTCAGTAGTAATGCTGACACGCACAGTTAGTTCCATAGCAATTTAATCAAGTAACGAAAACTGATTTGGGCTAAATGAATAAATGTATAGTTACATTATGTACTGTGCATGCTGTATACCTAATTATGGTGTGCATTACTTGATGTTATGCATATAATTAGAATTGGTCTTTGTACTAGGCATAAGTGAAACAAATGATTTTTCTTACCCGATTGCTTTAATTCATTTGAAATTTCTGTCCACACACTTTCCCTGATAATTATGTCTTTATAATGCCCATTTTTAGCATCATAAAGACATTTTTGATTTCGCACCACCTCGATTATTTTGAAATCGTCCATGACAATCACTAGCAGTCGCGGCTGGAACTTTACGATTGGAGCCTCGTCACTCGAACCGCTTCGGTTCTACGGTTGCAGACGTGTTTTAGGAAACCTCATTTGATAAAATGGAAAAAATGGCAGATTGGAAGTCGTAAGGTTACAGCCTTACGGCTGTAGACGCTTCATCCGCTGCATTGACAAAGCACCTTTACAGCTCTCTCTCTCTCTCTCTCTCTCTCTCTCTCTCTCTCTCTCTCTCTCTCTCTCTCTCTCTACATGTTACAATCTTACGTCCGCACAAGCTTAACCGCCATTCATATTCTCGAACTGCTATCAGATAAGGCCAAGCGTTTACATGCGTTATGATGTGAATGAAAAGTGCAAACAAGAGTTGAAAACGTCGATGATAGGCACTTGGTAAATACGAGAGCAATACGAGTGGTGAAGGGAGTCGAGATAAACATTCGTTAGACTGTTGGAACAATGACATTAACAATATGTTGTTACAAAAGGAGAACGAAGCCTTTGGTGTTCATTGGATTTCAGGCCTAAACAAAACAAGCTTTCAATTGTTTCATCGTCCTACGCTTGACACTCGTTTGCATCTCAAATACAAAAAAAGATGAGATAATGAATAATGAGAGAGAGAGAGAGAGAGAGAGAGAGAGAGAGAGAGAGAGAGAGAGAGAGAGAGAGTCTTTTGGCTTAAAGCAAGATAACTTTACCGGTTCTATCTTGATTGTTTGGAAATACCCGAGGACAGATTGGTCTGTGTGGAAACTGTGTATCGTTATTGTAGCGAGTATTATTTTTGTAATATGAATTATGAACGTGGATTTCAGAACGGTTCTTCACTTCACAGTTTGTTTGAAGAAAAGTAATATATATATATATATATATATATATATTATATATATAATGTATATTTATGTATTATATATATATATATATATATATATATATATATATATATATATATATTACAAGTTATCTCATAACCCCTGTAATTCCGGGAAAATAAGAAAGCCATTGAAAATATAATGGTGTAAGATATTCTCAAGATTACGCAACGATTATTCATATTAGAGAATGAAACCTTTCTACTAATTGGTCTTCTGTAAAGAAATTGGTTCTTTACAATAACGTAGTAAAAGAAAGATTTGATTATCTAGATATTTTAATTTCTCTAAGCACCCTTAACTTTAGTGACACTGATGTTTGTCTAAAGAATTATATACCTCATGTTGTAAATATTTGTTTGGCATTTATAAATTTTGCATACGTGTATAATTGTATATGTATATGCACATATGCTCTACTGTCACTTGTTTTTGGGTTGTGTGTGTGTTGTTTGTAAAACGTGCAAATATGTGTATGTATATGTATGTTTGTGCTTATAAGGTTATACTTTGTGTATAGGCATGTATATATGTGTTAGTATATACAGCCGACACGAATAGGTTTTTGTTTATACGTTAAGTAAAATTATTTAAGAAAAATGCATACCAATATAAAACAATATTAGGTAACTATCGAAAAGCCCAAAGGGAAAAACACCTGTACATCTGAACTGCACCTTCTACCATCTCACCTTGCTAATGGACCATGAGCTCCGCCCATGGAAGACACCATGAATGGCAGGGCAAGAGACAGTGACATTGCCATAACAATCAGGACAATGTCCGACCTAGAGACTGACCACATATACGTATGATCAACTCCCAAGCCCCTTCTCCACCCATGCCATGCCCGAGGAGGGCCAGGCAATGGCTGCTAATGACTCAGTTGATTGAGTTGATAGACCTATAGGGTCCTCCAACCACGAGTCTGGCGATTGCCAGGCAAGGACGTAAGCAACAGGCCACCACAATCACAATTTTTCTGACGTTTTGTTTTTTTGAATGCGTGTATATTGTATATGTTCGTACCCTTACTGTACCATATATATTGTAGTTATTAATAATTCAGTCCTCTTGAAGATGTCATGGGACGAAACTAGTTAGGATTCATTATGTACTTTAATTTTCCTTGTGGCTTATTGCATCTGAGCACTGTGTTCCTGTAAATTTTACTCACCCATACTACAAACTTTATATTTACACTGTATTTGTGTGTAATATATGTAAACATATATATTCATGTACGTATCTAATGTAAATATAGTGTATTTATTTATACGTCTGTTGTGTATATGTAATATATATGTGTATATATATATATTTATATTTATAATATATATATATATATATATATATATATATATGCATGTAATATACATGTATGTGTATATGTAATATTTGTGTAGACATTTCTCTATATTATTATTACTTGTTAAGCTACAACCCTAGTTAGAAAACCAAGATGCTATGAGCTCAATGGCTCCAACAGGGAAAATAACTCGGGGAGGAAAGGAGATAAGGAACTAAAGAAACTACGAGAAGTAATTAACAATTAAATAAAATGTTTCACGAATAGTTACAACATTAGAATAAATCTTTCAAATATAAACTATAAAAACTTTGAAGAAAAAACAAAAGGAAGAGAAATAAGATAGATCAGTGTTCCCTCAAGCAAGGGAACTCAAGCTCAAGACAGTGCAAGATAATGGTACTGAGGCTATGACATTACTTTAGACTAGAGAACAATGGTTTGATTTCGGAGTGTGCTTCTCCTAGACGAGCTGCTTAGCGTATCCAAAATCTCTTACCCTTATCAAGAGGAAAGTAGCCACTGAACAATTACAGTGCAGTAGTTAACCCCTTGGGCGAAGAAGAATTGTTTAGTAATATGTGTTGTCGGGTGTATGAGGACAAAGAATAATCAATTAAGAATAGGCCAGACTTTTCAGTATATGTGTAGGCAAAAGTAAAATGAGCCGTAACCAGAAAGAGGGTTCCAATTTACTACTATCTGGCCAGTCTAAGGACCCAATAACTCTAGATGTACTATGTCAGCGGGTGGCTGGTGTCTGGCCAACCTACTACCAATATTTATATAGTTACACACACACACACATATATATATATATATATATATATATATATATATATATATATTATATATTATATATATATTTACTTGCTAAGCTACAACCCTTGTTGGGAAAGCAGGATGCTATAGCCCAAGGGCTCCAACAGGGAAGAATAGCCCTGTAATGAAAGGAAAAAAGGAAAATAAAATATTTCAAGAACAGTAACAGCACTGAAGTGAATATTTCCTACATAAACTATAAAAACTTTAACAAAACAAGAGGAAGAGAAAGGAGATGGAATAGTGTGCCCAAGTCTACCCTCAAGCAAGAGAACTAACCCAAGACAGTGGAAGACCGTGGTACAGAAGCTATGGCACTATCCAAGACTAGAGAACAATGGTTTGATTTTGGAGTGTCCATCGCCCAGAAGAGCTGCTTACCATAGCTTATGAGTCTTCTACCCTTACCAAGAGTAAAGTGGCCACTGAACAATTACAGTGCAGTAACCCTTTGGTATATATATGTTATTGTATTTTTGTAATACACATTATATATATATATATATATATACATATACATATATATATACATATATATACTTATATATACATATACACACACACACATATATATATATATATATATATATATATATATATATATATATATATATATATATATATATATATATATATATATACGAGAAAGAGAGAATGGTTTTTGTCACTTAAATTTGAGAGAGAGAGAGAGAGAGAGAGAGAGAGAGAGAGAGAGAGAGAGAGAGAGAGATTTTCTTTCTGTATTCAGATCTTGTTCAGATCTCGAACATTATTTGATTCATGTTATTTGATAGGACTCTGGGTGGGGAAGCCATTTATCACTCAAGTATAAATTATAGGAAAGGCCTGTAGTTGCCTTAGGAAACTAGTTTGAATCGCATTTTGGGAGAAAGGAAGTTTCGTTGGAGGCATACTAGAAAACTGAAAAGTGGGTGAAACTTTGGTATGGGGGTGACGTTTAAGTAATGCCTACAGTTCACGACATGAGGTGTACTGATGACACTATCATCATACTGAGAGGTGCAATCAAAATCTGAAAGTGATTAAAGTTCCTACTGGCCGCATCATGAAAGGCGTTGTTTACCGCACTCTATGGTTTGGTGAATGACGCTCATTGAAATGAAATTTTTGCTTGCTTATGATGCACATTCGACGAAGAAATGCAATGCTCTCTTGAAAGTAACAAACACCATTTTATCAAATATGTTGGTTACGTTTGAATTTTTCATATATGTTAGCGACAAAGATGAAGTAGTGTTAAAGAACAAATCATAAAATCATACCTTATCTGGTAATGTTTTCCTTAAATGTTGCAGAATTAAACGTCCTATTTTAAGTTCATAACAAAAGGATTTTTTTAGTCCTTATTGTTGTAAACTTAACAATATGGGGACATTGGGAATAGTGTTCAGTTCTACATTTAGTGCAGCTCTTTGATACAGTTGGTCTACAAAGAGCTGGTGTTCACGATCACGATTTTCACCTCTGTGAAACAGCACCAGGTTGGATATCATTGTTTTGAATAACATATTGATTATATGGCAGTAAATGAAAACTAAGGTAATTAGATCTAATAGTGACGTGCTCTCTTTCAGAATTACTCTTACAAAATAGATATGTGAAAATATACAAGAAAAATCAAGGAAAGTTTTCCCAAAACCTTGAAATTTTCAATAGAAATAATCGTTATATGATTTGGATAAGCAAATTGCATGGGTAAAATTCATTGCAGTGTTCCCATGCATGATTAAGAATATGAAACCTATACAGCACCAGCATTTAAATACTGTATAATTTGATTAGCCTAACTAATTACCGGACAGGAGAGTATAGCCAAGGGATATAAAGACTTGAATGTGATCTATTACCCTTGCAAAGAAAGTCCATAAGGACTGCCACATGTACGTGGAGCTGACACTGCTAATGAATTACATTTGTAAAAGATATAAAAAACAGGTATCTAGAAAATAGTTTAGTCTAAAACATTCAATAATTAATTATCCTAGAGATTTATAAATTTGGTATACTGTTCTTGATTGACTACACGACCGTAGGAAGAATTTTGATAAGAAGAATGTGGATGTTGTAAATTGATATTTTTTAAGTGGCTCTCTCTCTCTCTCTCTCTCTCTCTCTCTCTCTCTCTCTCTCTCTCTCTCTCTCTCTCTCTCTCTCTCTCTCTTAGTAATGAGGGCTGTTGACATATAAACGTTATGTTGCACATTAACAAAAGAAGTATACGAGAGTCAACTGTGACGTTATTACGCAACAATTAAAGCTGACGTCTGTTGCATGATCATCCTCATCGTTCTAAACTGCCTGATCTCATGCAGAGTTAAAACCATGACACCGAAGAAATTTAAATAAGGAAATTAAAATGACCAGTTGATTAATAGCGGGGCTCTTCATATATCTTTGGAGTGCGTGAGTTTGGCAAGGACGCCCACGATGATTGAAGGGTGATTTTTTTTTTTCAATTTTGTTTTGGATGGTTTTGCTTGGCGGCTACATTGAGAGAGAGAGAGAGAGAGAGAGAGAGAGAGAGAGAGAGAGAGAGAGAGAGAGAGAGAGAGAGAGAGAGAGAGAGAGGGAGGGAGGGGGGGGGGGGTGGACGGAAAGGACTGGGAAATCTGTCCGGAAATCGGGAGGAAACGCGTTTCCACACTGATTAAGGCCAAGAGGAAGTTCTCTTGGTGGATATGGCTGGTTAGGTGAAAGCACTGATGTATGCAGTAACGCCCCGTTAGCCGTTTTATTTCCTCTTGCGGAAATGATCTCGGATAAATATCGATTTGCGATGACACTTGAGCATATTATGCACTCACAGTTGATTTAAATAACCACGCACCTCTCTCTCTCTCTCTCTCTCTCTCTCTCTCTCTCTCTCTCTCTCTCTCTCTCTCTCTCTCTCTCATAACGGGTTTGTTTGTGAGGTATTGACCCATCTCGTCATATTTTGAATCATATACGATCAGAGTGCCTGGCCGTATGGCGTAATTTCATTTATGAAAATCGGCCTGTATTTAAGATATTGTTTTTTCTCTTTAAAATGGTACTGGTAATCCACTTGAAAGAAAGAATACCTCACTTAGTTGCTTGGCTTCAGGATGGAACATTATTTTCCTTTTTAAAACCTTTTGACGGGGTATGATGGCTCTCGAACTGGGAAATACTTTTTTCCCCTCGACTCAAAATGTCTCAAATACCTTTTTTTAATTTTTATTGCTGTAACCTCCTCTCATATTTATCATTTGTCTTCCACCTTGCTGTCCATCCTCTCTTCCTCATTTTACTATCTAGATTATTGGGAAGGGATACAATAGCGGGGATTGGTTTTTTTTTCGAATCCAATCGTAACGAGGTAGTACCCAATTCAACTTTGAAAATTATCTAAAAAAATTTGAAGGCATGATATTTGAATGTAAATTCACCAGGTCTAATCACCTTGATGCTTAGAATTGAAGGTTATGAATTTCTTAAATGGTTTTGAAAACACTTATTTCTGATTTTAGCCGGGGTGGTAAGTAATTATTATTAAGACAGTATGATTCTCTTTAGAACAAATTATGAGAACTGGATGTTGTATATAATGTGGGTCTTAGCATATCTCAGCTGCATTTAGAACTTCGCCTGTCGTGGACTAAACTTAAACATGTAGACAATTTTATGTTTCCTTTAATGTAGAAATAAAAAGAAATTTCACAAAAGTTAATTTATCAGCTTAACCAATCAACATTCACAACAATACTGTCTGATATACTTTATTATTATAAAGTGAATGAAAAATGTTGGTCGAGCTGGATAGGAACAAAACATTCCGAGAGACAACTTCCTCAGTGACAATGACACCATCACTGAAGAGGTGATGCAGAGCCTCTCGAATCCACTGTCCATTAGCCCCACTCTGCTATTCTGAAAACCTTAAATAAATGATTTATGGATTTTATCGAAATATCATTAAAATATGGGTAGAAAAGCTCTGTATATAAAGCCAGACCGATGTCAAATGTTAGGTCGTTAAGCGAAAAAAACCTTTACATAACTAAAGCTATCTTGACACTGCAATATCTCCGGAAAACATAATTAATAAAGGAAGGGCAATGATATTGTGGTAGGTAAGAAATACAGGCTAATGTAAATCATGTTACCCTGATTCTTAACCCAAAAATAAGTTTAAATTTTCTAACCCTTAGAATATAAATAAACGGACTGATTTTTTGGACTTTAAACCAAGTCAAAATATGGCAATTCACCTTTTATAATATTTATGAAACATTAGCTAAGGACTTTATTTTTTTATGGATCGAGAGCAAAATGGAAACCTTAAGCAAAATTGTTACTTAAGTGTGTCTTAAATCACCAGATAAATACTGCATCTCACATTCAGAGTGACATACCTCAAGCACATCCATTCCAGCGAATATTGCGAAGAGAGCTATGTATGATGATTAAAGGCGACTCATTGAAGTTGGTTGATGCTTTTCAGACAGGAGCCGTCCCCGGACTAGGTTCACTTAGGTCCTCATAGTTTCATACCGTCCAAACCAACACGAAAATGAAAGGGCAAGAGGACATTCATACCCCCTATATACGCCAGAGAAAGTAAAAAGTTCTTCATCTTTACCAGACTGTACCTTCCTTTCTACTTTCGCTCGTTAATTCGGAAAATGTTGTGACAAAAATGAGTACTATTGTTAAAAACAAACATGTGGTTTTCCCCCACTACAAACAAAGGCAAACAAGTCACCTGAACCGATGGTTATTTACGTAAATAACAATATAGTTTAGCATGGGAAAATATTATAGAAACTAAATTTAAAAATTCCAAATATCAGTTTTTTTTTTTTTAACTTGAAACCCTAAGACGCTAACTCAAAAAAGTTACTTTTATTAACATGTTGAGAGCATTTTTATGGATACCAACGAATTGCTTCTTGATTGTTAATATATGAGTTTGGTTTGTGGTACATGTATAATAGAAGTAAGTGTGCCCTTAACTCCTATTTCAATTCTTTAAAAAAAAAAAAAATCCTGGAAACCCTGAGAAATCTTAGGCGCCAAGATCATCAAAATCCTCTCAGATTGAAGTAAAAGATCAAGTTGATGACATTCCTCCAAAAAGGAAAAATAGTCGGGAAATAAAGTATTCGAGCGACACTCCTTTGGTAATACCTGTAGTATCCATATGTGCAAAATTAGTCATAAAGATAGATTAATTCTATATTCTGTGAGCATGATTCTAAGATCATATTAAGTTATATACTGGTGGCTCAAAGTCGCAGAATGGTGTAGGAGTATATTCATTGATATATCCGAGATGGTAACTGTGCATTCGTGTGTTCACTGTTGAGCACATTCTAGGATGCTGTTCAAAATCAGCGTTGGAAATTTTGGAAAATATGTGGCTGATAAATGTAGATTCTCATGTTTGGTGGATGAGGATGCTTTGATGGAGGGAATTGGAGAGGGTGGATCAAGTAACAGACCCCTTGATGTAGGGATAACGATGGGAAAGAATATGATGGAGATGCTCTTGTTGGGTAGTACTAAAATAGACTCTTTAATGAGATTTAAATTTTGTTTTTATTTGATTCATAATTGTGTGTGAATGGTATGTAGTTTTGAGTGAATGAGTTTTTTTTTTTCAATATTTTAAGTTTAACGCATTTAAGTATTTACTCGTATTACGGCGCTGAATGATTTCACCGGTTAGTTTCTGGCGTCTGGACTAAAATTCATAATCGAATCCAATCCAAAACTGACATTTGGTTGTGTATTGGAATCTGTCGTTATTTTGAGGCCTGGTTAGAAATTGATATAGTGAGACATTTAAGTTCCGAATGCTTAATCTTTCTCTCTTAAATTGCATCAGTCCGTCTATATAACTTGCAATTAGATATTTAAGACGTAAATGCCTTCACAATAAACTATATTAACTGACTGACTCAAATGTTCCTCTTGTGAAGAATTTGTTGTAGCATCATATAATTGAACTAATCAGGTCTTATTATCCAAAGAAATTTTCAAGAATAAACATTGAAATTTTTGAAGTGATTAAAAGTGTTTCAGAAGTGTGTCAGAACTAATGTCACACAAAACCTTGTGCTCAGCAAATCATGCTATTGAATCTATGGATTATATGAAGGCGGTATAAATATTTAAATATTTAATTCATGCTCATATGAACATCTCCACTATTTTTTCTAATGTCTACAAGTTAGCTAAATATTCCTGTTCTAAGTTACTTAAAACCTTTTCAAGATAGATCTTACTAGGTTAATGATACATGTCCAATCTGACACTGATAGATTAAAACATTAAAACAAGAGTTGCATTGTGGTGTTTTCATTCCAAAAAGAACGAGACTTGAATTAATATCCTGTCTTTGATACGCTCATCTTTTATTGAGATTGTTCAGTTTTCAACCTCCTCTGTATATCAAGTATTTAGAACCAATCCTTAATGGAAATTGTGCCGAAATCTCCAACATTGAAGATTCGCTCACTATTTTTTAATGAGTTGCAATACTTTGAATAAGGTTTACTATAGTATTACAAAAAGTTTTTAGGTTTAGCCTTATGAGGGTCAAGGATGTAGTCACTGGTCAGACTAACTACTTTTTATAATGATGGTGTAGTGTTCGAGAATATTAGTTCAATGGTTGAAGATGACTTAAGTGATTTACTTCAGCCAAGAGACTTCTCTCAGCTCTCGTATTTTATTATTTATTATGTTATTAAGGGTTCTTGGTTAAATAAATGCCTGTTAATTCAATAATTTCCACTGTTTTATTTTGTATTTAATTTTGAAATTAGCAGTGTCATGCATTTTGAACTATTCTTGTTTACTAGATATGTTATGCATTTGGAACTATTCTGGTTTCTTGAAGTAATTGTTGGTATTTGGCTTTTAAGTATGGCAGGTTGTTTCAGTGGATAGGATTTCTCAAAGTATTATTTGTTAATCTGTTCATGGGTATATTTTTATTTGCTAGGGGTCGTTTTACTTGTACTTGTTTTTTTATGTTGTATAATTTTTAAGAATATGATTATATTTCTGCATTTCTATGCTTTGACTTATAATTTTACATCTTTGTTATTTATGATGGTTGAGCTGGGCATTGAATATTTTTCATATATTTAAGTAATAAATACATTGAAGAAATGTACTTGAATGCCAAGTATAGATACTTTTTATGAATTTACTCATATTTGAATTACCTTATTTTGATTAATTACATTAGTATGTACACGTCGAATAAACAGTATTTTTAGAATTTGTATTATATAATTCATGATTAACATGAACGCTTGACAAGGGAACATCTCTGATTGTATAGTTTCCTTTTTATAGAAGAGTCGCGCTTGACGGGTGGAACGAGGCTCGTGACTCATAACATGTTCACTGGTCACGTTGCCAAATCACTTAGATTGTCGAACAGGGGTTTTGTCCTAAACAACTAAAAAAATTATATATATATATATATATATATATATATATAAAATTATATATATATATAAAATTATATATATATATATATATATATATATATATAAAATTATATATATATATATAATGTGTATATATATGTAGAGAGAGAGAGAGAGAGAGAGAGAGAGAGAGAGAGAGAGAGAGAGAGAGAGAGAGAGAGAGAGAGAATTTTATTTTAAAAGTAATTTCAAAATTTACTATCTTTGAATTGCATTAAAATAATAGCGTCTATGACTAAATTTCTAGGTAGACGAAATGTATTCAGAATTTAGTTTTAAATGTAAATGTATTTAAGACATTAAAATTAAAAACCCAGGATAGTTCAAGTGTGTCACGTGTTTAGATATAATTTGCTTCGAAGCGAAAGAGTCATGACGAAAGGAAATTTAAATCTGGATAAACAGGTTATCACCGGACGGAGAGAATCATTTGTATCTGGTCCATTAAACTCCAGTTATACAAGAAAAAATTTAATGTTTTGTAGTCCTTTCTCTTAAGATGAAGATTTCGTGGTATTAATGTATAACAATCTGGAGTACATTTTCATTCCTGAAAAGTATACGTTTTATGAATATCATGCATCAGAAAATTGTAAAAGATAAGGTTTAAATTTTATGGTATAGATTTATTAAATGAAGCTCTACAATGTTCATTAATTGCATATAAAACTTCAGAATGGAAGAGAGAATTTCCCATGGTGAATTATTGCTCTCGATACACCTCACTTGGTGCACTGTAGGAATTACTAAATTATCCTTGCAGCATTCCTTTGGCCCCTAATTTCAACCACGGACAGCCTTGAACTTTACGTAAGTTCCAGCTTCCTATTATCCATCTTGCTGTCTAATATCTCTTAGCTTTTACTTTATAGCGCATTGAAAGCTTCCCTGTCTAAGTACTAAGGCATGTTACCCAACATATGTAATCAAATGTTATGTGTGCAGTACATTTTTTTTTCAAATATGTCTAATCAACTTTAATTTAGATTTGAAAGAAGAGTACATCAAGAGCAGAGAACTAAAGTATATTCTGTTGTTTCTATAGAAATGTCCTCCTGTTTTAGATAGTAAGAGGCCCATAATGTTAAGCCTGAATATGAATTTTTTTTTATGGTGGGTGGGTTTTTTCTGGGAATCACTTGAGAGATTTCATCCCATCCATCAAGGAAGTCATAAGCACTTCTATAAGATCGCTTTATATACAGAGCAAGTTGTAAAACCTATATTTTCTATTGATTTGTTGTAGATCAGTATTTTTCTCTTGCATTAATAGATCACGTCAAGACTATTTTTGTCCTTGTTTTGGCGTCATATTGAGGTATTAATGCACAATATCCATAGATTCATCCTTTATTGTCTTCGTTTTTTTTTTCTTTTTTTTTGGCATATCTTATATCAACGTTTTGAATATCAATATTGTTTCAGTCCGATGCCGTTGTAGACCCCAACATTTGTAGATCATCAACCGGCATTAGGAAAAGGTCTAATAGGATCAAAATCTTACTCCTGAAGTCAACTTTGGTATAGGTTTACTACTTAATTTGTTATCATTGGAAAATGACATCTGCCAATTATATTTGTGGATTCTAACAAACTAATACTAGTGCCGAGTGCCGCCTTAATGCTACCTATTGCGTATCTGATGCTGCTGCCATATACAAGACTAGTGATGTCGCACTTTCTTTTGGTGGCCAATGGCGCTGATTATACGAGAGGATGTATTGTTACTGCAGTAGTAGAATAGCTAAACAAGCTGTAATTTGAAAGGAGTATTCAAATGTTCAAATTACCGGACATACTGTAGTCTGATTCAGAACTAAATTACATTTAAGAATTTCACGTTTCTATGTATTTGATTTGAGGAGTAATTATATTAAAATGTACACTCTACTGCAATACTTAAAGTTATGAACCAAAGGAGAAATTTTAGTGTGCATAATTTTATCTTATCATTATTGTTGCTTTTGATATTACTATTTCAATCCGAATTGCAACCCTAGATGATTACGATTTTCCATCTTCCTGAAATAGATAAATATATATTTGTTCCATTTTCTCAATATACAGTGTGGGAGGGCACATCCTGCCCTTATTATGAGGCTGACGATGGGAAAATGGTTGTTTACAAATGTCTAATTAGTTGTTTTTATTATATACTTCTCGACAAATGTTTGACGAGACCGAATGCCAAATAAATAAACCCTAGTTGCCGTAATTAGTCCTTTGGAAAACATGCTATGATTGCTATTTGAGCTTTCATGGCTGACGTGAACTTGTGAACCATATCTCAACGAGCTCCATCATCTATCTCGCGTCTGTTTACGTGAGCACACCACCAGAAGCTGTGTTTGCTCGGTAACCTTATCACGGCAGAGGATGTTGATGATACAAACACGTCTATCATGAATTTCTCTCTCTCTCTCTCTCTCTCTCTCTCTCTCTCTCTCTCTCTCTCTCTCTCTCTCTCTCTCTCTCTCTCTCTCTCTCTCTGTCGATTAGATATTTGGTTGGGCGGTAGGATAATATTAATCAAAAGCTGAATAGTTTGCTAAATTATAAAATGACTGGTCCAGGAAATGGTCGCTTTCACGTTAGAAAGGTTATCGCTAGGGGCATAAGTTGTCCTTGGAATATAACATAAAAGGCATGTGAGCATTATGAATGCTTACAAAAATAGAATGGAGCGATGATACTGTGTGTGTGTATATATATATATATATATATATATATATATATATATATATATATATATATATATAAAGTATTTATGTATGTATGTATATGTTCATATGTGTATATATGTATATATGTGTATATATATATATATATATATATATATATATATACATATATATATATATATATATATATATATATATACATATATATATATATATATACATATATATATATATATATATATATATATATATATATATATATATATATGTATATTATAACGTATGTGTTTATGACCTTCATGTCAGTTTTGTATGTTGTAAAACTTGGAAAATACGACATCTGATGTTAAATGTTTCTGTAAACCAAAGATTTCGGAATAAACTTGAGTCAGTGGTGACGGTGGTCCGGATATCCGGCCGTTGTGACACAGGATATTAGGTTTTGCATTGTTTTCTTTTACTTTTGAGAGAAAAAAGAGAGCGAGAACGATTATTGGATGCGGTTTCGCACCGAAAATGATTGACGTTGGACGTCATAATTTTTTGCCGAATGTTTGATCAGCTTCGACCTTCAGCTTCTTTGCCTGGGGGTTTGTCATATGTGACCGCCTGCTAATTCCCATGAGGCGGAAATGTTATCATAGATAATACTCTTGTGTAGTTTACTCTCTCTTTTGGGACTAACCTGACATCTTTATGATGGCCTATATTATATAATTTTTCTTCAGGGCAACGCTCTTAACTTTTAATAATATATACTTTTTTATCTTTATGACCTTTAGAAGAGACGTGCACCCTTTGTAATTTGCTCTCTCTCTCTCTCTCTCTCTCTCTCTCTCTCTCTCTCTCTCTCTCTCTCTCTCTCTCTCTCTCTCTCTCTCTCTCTCTCTCTCTCTCATTAAGATATACAACTACACCGTTAAGTTGTATGGTTATATTTTGCCCCTGAAAGTGATACGGAAGGTTAATATTAGATTGGGTGAGAGGTTTGTAGACGAGTTTGTTATGAAACAGATGTGTCAGAAGTATGAGGGTAAAGGTTAGACACTTCATGTCGTTGTACATAGAGCTAGAAAAGGTTAATGAAGTAATGGGTTAGGGGCATTGTTAAGGATAATCTGTGAGAACGATTGATAGATTTTATGAAAGCCAATCGTGAAGTTATATATGGTTATAAGAGGGTTTGGTGTAATTTAAAGATTTGGATATCAAATGAATCAAGGTGGACTAGGAATTCCGAGAAAGGATGTTTGGGTTAGGTGCAGAAATGTGTAATAACAAATGGGTGTTGAGAGGATTGTTGAGTGGTAGGTCACAATTTAATATCTTTTCCGGTCTAGTGAAGATTATTTGAGGTGAATAGAAAAAGATACTATGGGATTTTTAAAATGTTTAAAAGTTTAGAATGGGAAAATTGATAACATTTGAGGGTAAAAGGAAAACAGGCAAGAATGGGCAGAGAATGTTAATGTGGAGTGGAGAAAAATATAAGTGGATAATTTTGTTATGATGTGTTAAAGTAATTTTTGTAGCCCATTTGGAGTAAGACTGATCGAAAGATTAAGAAATAAGGCAATCCGGTATTGTGGTAAAAAAAAAAAAAAGTTAATTAAACGGAAAATTGATAAGGGGTTTTCGACAGGGTTTGGTCGTGTGAGGAGAATGAAAGTCGAGGTTGGTGAAAAGTGTATAGTTTGAAACTATCTAAGAAGGCCTAGCAGTTATGGTTATGACCCAGAAGATTTGTAGGTGCAGCTACTAAGACCAGAATGTTGCATTTTTTTTTCTTTAATGATTGATCAATTGATTGATTATTAGATATGACATCGTAACAGCAATGGTCATTGATGCCAATAAACTTAGTTAATGATCATTATATAATTCTTGTCTCAAATTATGATCAGATCTTATTAAATAAATTAGTCTCCACAAGAAACTGAGACAATCCACATTGCATTCAGGTCCCAAAATTTTTTATAAGTAAATACCTCTGCTATCCTTACAATCGTGAAGATGGCGCAATCTCTCGGTCAAGTAAGTTGGACATTCGGTTAATATATGCTCAACAGTCAATGGCACCAATTAATCTTCACAGAATGGCTAATGTTCTCCACTCATCAAAAAGTTGTGTTAATCTGATATGACCAATTCTCATTCGGCACAGCACCACTTCTCTTGACCTAAGTATGTCAAAATATGCCCCTGCGCGAGATGAATTTACAATTTCACTCATTTTCTGATTTTCCAATTCAATAGATTACAAGTTTCTCCAATTGTGGACTGAATTACGGGGTACGTATCTGCTGCAGGTACCATTCAAGTTATTTATTATACACACATGAACTGCCTTTTGCCAGAGAGTTCACTACTTCATTTCCCTTTATATCGACATGAGGAGGAACCCAACAAAATTTAGTATTCTTACCTATATTTCCTAGGATATACATCCATTCAAGAATTTCTATTAATATTGGATGCAATGAATTAAAATGGTTCATTCCCATTAATACACTTAAGGAGTCGCAAAATATAACAATCTTTATGAGGTAGCCAGAAGATTTCTTTGGCTATCATTTAAATAGCCTAGCATTCAGCTGTAAAAATGGATTGATTAAAATTTGGAAAACACCCTAAATCCAACAACAGCGCTGGACTTGGGTCCATCTGTAAAGACGAAAACAGAGTCCTTATGGCATTCTATATGCCCCAAGGAAGTAACTTTCATTATCTATTTAGATGGTTCTCATTTTGAATTTGAAATATATTTTACAGAAATCTACTGAGGGTAGATTTCATTGAGGGACTATAGAGTACTCTGCAGGTGAAATTTTATTCTTAGGGATTTCAAAATCCTCCAAGGTTCTGAAAGCTCTTTACTCTAAAGATTTAGGGTATCTAGACTGGTTTTCATAAAAAGTAGTATATTTCACATAAAAAACAGTTTCACATAAAAATTATATTCTACGTTGAAAATATTTTCACAATGTAGTATATACTACATTAAAAACAGTGTCACATGTAAATGACTTTGGCAGCCTCTGAAGTCTAAACCAGTATGAGCCAGCGATGACAGGCGGTGAAGCTCCAAAGGCATTTACACAAACATCACTAAAAGACTAGACGGAGATGACTTAGAAAGCTTCACTGACTAGTCGTATTCCAGCATTGTGTACGGAGTCTAATAGTGCCATTGTTGTTTTTTTGTTGGTGAGGAATATATTTCACATCCATATGCAACTATAGAAGCAATTAAGTCTTTATAAAGAACTAGGAGGTGCTTTCAATCAGCACCCCAGGTAGTATTGGATAAAACTAATTAGATTAAGCGACTAGATACATTTCACTTTCAAATTTTAGATATAAGTCAGGGTCCGAATGAACATCTCTTATACGCCAAAATTGGATCGCCACTGTTTTCGAAGTTGAAATCTTAAATCCTCGTTTGGCAATCTGCTACCCTATTAATAGTTAGCTTAATATTTCTTTCAGCAACAGCAATTCGTGATGCTGCAAATGAGATAAGAGAGGTATGATTTCATGTGAGATTACTGTCCTAATACCATTTATGGATAAGGCAAATAATATTACACTAAGTACACTGCCACGTGTTCCACAAGGCAGTGTACTTAGTGTTCTTAATTATGAATTGATGAGGATATATTTCCTACTCTAACTTTAAACCAACTGTTATTCAGAAACGATCTAACAAACATTGGCAGTTCGCCTCTCAGGCCAAGTCAAAGAAAATGGATATGTGTTGCTTTATGCTGGTAAAAGCTTTACAATTTCATGCCTCTAATCTTGCTAAAACATTAATCCAGGATCACATTCGTCTGAAGCCACATAATTAAAGATTAATAAGTCCTTTCTGTTCTAAAACCCATACCAATCTTACGTTCACCATCTTTTCCATTAATTTACATATACATGATGTTGTTGCAATTGGTCGATAGCTGGTCATGATTTTGCTATCTTTTCCAGGTTTCAAAAAGGCTAAAATTATACAAATGTTCCAGATGTTTGGGAATAAACTCTTTCACAATTCTATTGATGATACTCAGTAAAAAATTGTAGTTTCTATGGGTAACTGTTTGATCATTCAATAGGTGATATCAATTCCAGGAGCCGAATCATTACATGTAGGTAAGGCTGATGAAAGATTTTTCATGCTAAAATGCAAATTATATGATTCTATTCTTATAGCTCCAAAGTCGAGGGGGCGATTCTCTTCTTGTATACATTATTGGTAATACATAAATGTAAGATTTTTGAAGAGATTTTTTAAAAAATCATCTGTGAATGCTTCACTTACATTCTCTGAATTTTGTAACATTTGACTGTTACATTCAATTACAGTTAATAGTAAGGGCAAATGTTTTCCGCTAATCTTTCTTATTTTTGTCCAGAGTTCCATTAAGTTAGTCTTCCAATTAATTTTTGATTTAAAGTTAACCCAAGTCTGGTGCTTAGCCTGTTTGATTTGGTATCTAAGCTTGGCTCTTGCTTTCTTATAACAAACTAAGTACTAATTGCAAGGGTGATGCTGATATTGAGTAAATGCAGCTCTATTAGCTTTACAAGTTATTTGACATTAACTGGTTTTCGTGTAAACTGACCTGTAGTTGGAGGAATTGACTATCATTGGCAGCCATAATGACTATTAAAAATCGGCTTCCTCCATAGTCCATTTCTTACGGTGTAAGCACAGTAAACAAAGCGCAATTAGCTTTATCAATTACCCATCGTGGAGTTCTTGGTGCAGCTATTTCATCAACTAATTTGATTAGGATAGGAAAATGGTCACTCCTAATACCTTCATTCATTACTTCCCATAAAAAAATCCAAAAAGCATGAAAATGTGATGGTGCTCCAGTATTCAGAACAACAAGTTCTTTCTCTTCAATGACAGGAAAAATTGGATTGCCTCGGGAGTTGGAAATATCCCCCCCCACACATAGGATGTCTCCCGTTAAAGTTTTCCAAGAGTAAAAATGGCTAAGAAAGCTGATCCATCAAGTTACCAAGTTCTTGTTTCAGGTTTTAGTCAACTAGATTGGGTGGCACATATATGGAACATATGGTGTATGCTTATTTTAAATGCATTTGTACTGCTACTGCTTGAAGACTTGTTTGTAAAGGAATCTTATGGATGACATCTTGTCGTATCAGTAATGCACTCCCACCATGTCTACCTTCGTCTTCCTGGACTTCATTATGATGGAATAAATATTCTCTGGGATGTTATTTATTTTGGTTTAGCATTGTTTCTTGTAAGGATAATATGATTGGAAAATTTTCCTTAATTAGTATTTACAAAGATTCATATTTAGCCCTAAGGCCTTGCAATTCCATTGAAGAATCGTAATCGGGAGTTTGCCATTCATAGTGCAAACAATGTTTTATTTTTATTTAAGCGTTTTATCTTAGGGGCATTTCTTATGAGAAAAAGTTTTTAATGTCGATTCTTTATCAATATTTCCGGTCGGTCTACCTTCTGGTGTTCTTTCCCTCTTCTAATTTTCTTTGATATGATTGTCAGTTATTATTATTATTATTATTATTATTATTATTATTATTGGCTAAGCTACAACCCTTGATGGAAAAACAAGATGCTATAAGCTCCAATTAAAAACAGTAACAACATCAAGACAGATATGTCTTATATAAACTATAAAATGACTTATGTCAGCTTATTCAACATAACAAAATTTGCTGCAAATTTGAACTTTTGAAGTTCTACCGACTCAACTACCTGATTAGGAAGATCATTCCACAACTTGGTCACAGCTGGAATAAAACTTAAAGTATACTGTATAGTATTGAGCCTCATGATGGAGAAGGCCTGATTATTAGAATTAACTGCATGCCTAGTATTGCAAACATGATGGAACTGTCCGGGAAAATCTGAATGTAGAGGATGATCAGAATTATGAAAAATCTTATGCAACATACATAATGAACTAATTGAACGACGGTGCCAAAGATTAATATCTAGATCAGGAATAAGAAATTTAATAGACGGTAAGTTCCTGTCCAACAAATTAAGACGAGAATCAGCAGCTGTATACCAGACAAGAGAAAAATACTCGAAGCAAGGTGGAATGAAAAAATTCAAACACTTCTTCAGAATAGATTGATCTCCGAAAATTTTAACACTTTCTCAATAAGCCAATTTCTTTTGCAATTAAAGAAGACACAGAGCTAATAAGTTTCTCAAAAGTAAATTTGCTGTTGAGAATCACAACTAAAATTTTAAAAGCGTCATACAAAGTTAAAGAAACATTATCAATGCTGAGATCTGGATTTAGAGGAGCCACTGTCCTTGATGTACTTACAATCATACTTTGAGTTTTGTTAGGATTCAACTTCATGCCCCATAATTTGCACCTTGTACTAATTTTAGCTAGATCTCCATTTAGGGATTCAGCAATCCCAGATCTACATTCAGGAGATGATATTGATGCGAAGAGTGTAGCATCATCTGCATATGCAACAAGCTTATTTTCTAGGTTAAACCACATGTCATGTGTATATAGTAGGAAAAGTAATGGGCCAAGAACACTACCCTGAGGAACACCAGATATCACATTCCTATACTCACTATGGTGCCCATCAACAACAATTCTTTGAGATCTATTGCTTAAAAATTCAATAATGATGCCAAGAAATGACCCACCCATCCCCAACTGTTTCAGTTTGAAAACAAGGACCTCATGATTAACACGGTCAAAGGCAGTGCTAAAATCAAGGCCAAATATACAAACTTCCTGACCACAATCAAGGGATTTCTGTTCAGCATTGGAAATAGTAAGAAGAGCATCACATGCTCCAAAGCCTTTATGGAAACCAAATTGCAAACTACGGAACATGATAACCTTCAGCAAACCTATTAAGACGTTTCGCCTAACGACTTTTAAAAACATTTGATAATGTGGGAGTTATAGAAATTGGGCTGTAATCAGTTCGACTTGAGCTACCACAAACACATTTACATAGTGGAGTACCATTACCCATTTTCCAACAAATGCTAAAAGCTCCTCTTCTTTGCTAACTTGCACAAAATAGCAGATAACTTTGGAGCTAAGAAATCTCTAGTCCTTATAAAAAAAAAGGAAAAATACCATTTGGGTCCACGCCTCCATAAGCATCAAGTTCCATCAAGAGAGCTTTGATTTCACGAGATCGAAAAGCTAAACCACAGTACTTAGTTTAGCTCCAGGAAAACAAGAATGAGGAAGATCAAGTTTCTTATTACCATGTTTACTCTCAAATACATCTACCAAATGGGTTACCTCTTCCTTTGGACAGTGAGTGACAGAGCCACCTGGTTTAAGTAAAGGAGGAA
Source organism: Palaemon carinicauda (assembly GCF_036898095.1). Classification (NCBI taxonomy): domain Eukaryota; kingdom Metazoa; phylum Arthropoda; class Malacostraca; order Decapoda; family Palaemonidae; genus Palaemon; species Palaemon carinicauda. The sequence goes on from NC_090739.1 coordinate 73,227,692, forward strand.
CTATTGCATCTACACCAAAGAGTGCAGATTTAAGGGTAGTCCACCACTTATGTTCCTGGGATGTATCAGAAAGGGTTTCTTTTATGGTTAAATTGTATTCCCTTTCAGTTGAAGCACAAACTATCTGAGCAAAAGCTTTAAGCTGAGTATAGTTATTCCAAGTCAAATCTGATCTGTTACCCTTCCAAAGATGATAGGCCTCCTGCTTCTCCAAATAACCATGTCTACAATCGCCATTGAACTAGGGTTTGTCCTTCACTCTGTATCTTAGCACACGAGGAGGGATATTCCTATCAATTATGTTGACTAGATTCTCATTCAAAGGGGCAACAGGGTCAACACTACAATTGTGACCAATTCAACCCTAAAAGATCACTCAAAATCCCATTTCAGTCTGCTTGAGATTACATATAAATCTTACATGAGTATGATACATCAGGGACAGCCTGCTTAGTCTTCACTACTAATGAAATCAAAGCATCATCAGATGTCCCAACTAGAGAACTAATCTTACATGTTATAATGCCACGGGAGTCGGTGTATGCGAGGTCCAACCAGTTACCAGACCTGTGAGTAGCTTCACTTATGATTTGGTCACAGCCTAATTCAGAGGGTAAGTCTAAATCTCTTAAGCCTTGGTGATCAGTAGGAGAAACATAATTCAACCACTCCTTTTGGTTAGCATTGAAATCCCCAACAAAGTCAAAAGAGGCCTTTCTATCATCTTGTATTTTAGCCATAATGGTAAGCAGACATTCCCAGATATAATCATCCATGTCTGGATTCTGGTAGATCGAACGTAATAGAAGTTGTTATACCTGCCACAAACTTTTACCACCTGAATCTCATGACATCCGCATTCATAGTAGGGCTTAAGAGAAGCCCGTTTCAAAGTTATCAGCTTAAAAACCGTTATAAGGAGCCCAGATAAATGCTTCATATTAGAAACCAAAATTTCTGAGCACAAAAGAATATTATACTGTCTTGACGCAACTTTAAGGTCTTGAATATCTGGATGAAGACCATGAATATTGCAATACAGTAAACGACATTGACGAAAAATAGGACAAACTGCTCCCGGATTTCGCTCAATGTCTCCAGACAGCATAAGAATTAATGGTAATGAAAAAGATACATTATAATTAACAACTAAATTAACAAAAAATTAACAAGAATGATAAGAAAAACAATGTTTCAAGGAAATATAAATAAAGTTTCAGGTAATGGACTCTCTTCCATGTTGGTATTGTCCAATGATGTGTTTATGTCAATATTTGTTATGCTTTTAGTTGGACTTACCAACTTTTCTAATGATGCAGGTTGCTTTAGATTAGTTTTATTCTATAATTCAAGCATATGTTCTGAGCTTTCTTGGAATCCAGAATTTTTCTTAATCTTTTATTTTTAATATATATATATATATATATATATATATATATATATATATATATATATATATACAGTGTATATATATATATATATATATACTGTATATATATATATATATATATATATATATATATATAATTTTATATTATATATATATATATATGTGTGTCTCAACAATATATACATACATATATGGTTTTATATATATATATATATATATATATATATATATATATATATATATATATATATATATATATATATATATATATATATATAGTGTGTGTGTGTATTGTGTATCTGTAGATATTACGCGGGTGAGAACTGTGGGATCATATTTTTAGACTTTTTGCTCTCGAATTTTAAAACTTATATTTTTATTTTTTACCTTCTATGATCTTTAATTATAAATCTATTTTTTCCTCTAGAAAATACTGTACTTATGGAAGTTTTAATGGTTAATCTTCCTAGAAATATTTTTTATAAAAGTAGTAGGTTTCATCGTAAGTCAATGACAGCGGCTTCACTCCCACTTCGAAGAGGTATCATTTCAGAAATTTAATTCCGATGTTGAATGCTGAGGATGTCATCGGGGGTCATCGAATGTCGTCTTGCTTTATTCATGGCCGACACATGACGAGACTGACGACCAGGCCGACAGAATAAGACCTTGGAGTTGCATCTCGACCGATATTACAAACAACTTCCGAGTGAAAGGCAACGCTGATAAAATCTTTCAAGTTTCTCTTTCCCTAAGTTTCAGACGGGTTCTGGAAGTCCTTTGTTGCGTCATGTGTGAAGTTGTCTTTGTTTTTACTGGGTGGGGGTAAACCTAGATTTGTTCTAGGTATATTCATGTAACTATAATGCTTTATGCACTATGACTACTAATGTTCTTTTTAAAGAAATTCTTTTTTAACTGTATGGGAACTTTCTTGTTTTTTTCTCTTCCATTCACATTTTCTTGGAATTTGTGTTGAAATGTTGAATTAGTTTTTGTAGTATCACAGTAAACTTGAAATTATATAATATTTAGTGTATTTTCTTCTTGTTATAAGTAGCAGTTAAGTATGCTCCATTGCTCTTAATAGAAAAAAATCATCCCAATTAAGGGCTTTTGGAACTGCTTCGGTATTTCGGTGCTTGCTTACCTTTTGACATATGTATCACCCCAGTCAAACTCCTAATACTGCCCTGTGAGTTTCGCCATTGGGTGGGCACTCACAACGCAGGCCGTACTGGCTCTGCTCTAAAGGATCCGGACAGAAGCCTGCACAAGTAGAGCTTGAATTTCAGAGACACTGGTCCACCTTGGATGCCAGGCACCAGTTCCACTAAACAGAGTATGTAGAAAAATGTTCAGAATAATAGTATGTGAATATTCACATGGATTAAATCGTAAAGGAAATATATTTCATTAACATTCTATTATTCATCGTAGTTATTATTACGGTGGTGAAGTAGCCTAGGTAGAAATGTTCTAGTCCTACTCAGCTTCCTTAAATCTGTAAAGATGATAATTGGTAAAGCCTAAAGCTCCTTCATTATTTACTATTACAGCTTCAACCTTCATAACTATAATTGTGTGTAAACTTTCGGAAGCATCACATTCACTTATCTTGGGCACAGCACCAGACAATCTTTCAGTGTGTTATATTTCGCTCTAGGCCAGAATATTATCACTGTTTGTAGCTGATGTACTATCTGATTTGGATGTCTCCTGTAACAATTCAAAATTGTCCCACGTAGAATGTAGACAGATTAGTATTTTTGGTATTTACTTCATGGTACAGATGAACGCTATTAAGTGTTATGTATATCTGCTGATACATAATATCTCAGTATTGTTCACACACCAACCAATAATGGAAAAATAACATCGCCACCAGGCATTATGGTAAATATACTAGCCGCTGCACTAGGTTTCCAATTATTTGGCACTCCACCACCAGCGATGAGACTAAGGTTGTATGGGTGATAGTAAATATAAATCAAATGGGCAATGGACTAATGAATAATATGGAAGGCTGCATTGTAGGAATCCTAGATGCTGTGTCATCAACTCCTAGACTTGTTGTACTCATTCCACTTTGTGAGAGATAATGGTGTGATCCTTATTAAAGGGCAAACTATTGGTATTGGTGCCCTCAAATGTGAAATTAAATTTACCGTGGTCTTGGTTATGTCTTAACATACACTTTAAATCTACATACGGAACACCTTCCTGATATAGGACTGATTGACCAGTCAACACAAAGTTGCCAACACTGAGACTTGGACATATATGTGGTATGAAACAGTGCCAATGTTGCTGCTATCGGGTTTGCAACATACTGATGGTACAGCCGTTTTTACCTTCACCATGAAGCCAATGCAACATGATTTGAACAACTTGCCTTCAATATGTAAGACATTTTAATTACAGATAAATAAAAGAAAACTCAAGTCGTAGTGCAACAAATAAAACCAAATCAGAATATGCCTGCCTTCACTGCTGTTGATACACAACTGCCTTTGGTAGTATTGTTTTACCCACTACAGAGATCGATGAAGATGTGCTGAATAGAATAAACAGTGTTTCGTGTACTTTTGTCAGGCTCAGGACCAGCGTTTTTTTTTTTTTTTTTTTTTTTTTTTTTTTTTTTTTTTTCTCTCTCCAGAATAAACAGTTGAGACTAGCCAATTAAATAAAAGTACATAAATTTATTTTGATCTCAAATGTTCTCTGTTGGTCGGAAACTAGAACTCATTTGGACGCCATCTCAAGCAACAGGAACATTTTCACATTTCCTGTTTAAAGAAAAATATAGGCAGGACCTAGAAAGACCTGATTCCACACAGATTCTGAAATTAAGTGGATTCACAATCATAGAAGCCAATGTCAATAAAGGTCAATTATGATATGGATAAATTTTAAACTTCGAGAAGCGTTACATTCCAACAGCTGACCTGGAAACCCCTGCCAGCGACCAAATTTTCTGGAGAATTAAGTGTTAACAACCAGCCTGCGCAGTGCATCTCGCCTTAAAAAGACAAGACAAGAGATTCCCCGCATCTTTTTTTAGTGTGTCCTACGTGGCAAGGTCTTTAAGTCTTTAAGATTGACTTGGTGTGTTGAATCAATGCACACAAATGGCGGGAATATTGATATTACATTTAAAATGTATTGGGGAACTTTGAATGTCATCATTGGTAACGATGAATGGCTATTAAATTAGCTAAGTTTTTTCGTTTACTTGTATGAATATATAACGTAATCTAAAAGTATTATTTTATACTATATGATATCCTTTGGCAATGGTGAAAATGGGTTGATGTACATTCCAAGTACAAATCCGAAATTTGACAGTAATATGTACAACAGAGTGGATTAGTTCTCATCATTCTCGAGTGGCCTGAGTCTATATTTTGTTTCCGCTCTGAATTTTAATTTCCAATCCTGGTCCGGGTAGAAGTGCTTATCATAAAATTTTTTTTCCAACGAACCCTTTATTCATGAGACAGTGAATTCGATATTAAATACTATTCGCGGCTCAACATTTCAGTCTGAAAATTGCGTGGTTTTAAAGAGCCCTATGGTTAAAATTGTGGGTAGAGGAATTTCTCTCTCTCTCTCTCTCTCTCTCTCTCTCTCTCTCTCTCTCTCTCTCTCTCTCTCTCTCTCTCTCTCTCTCTATATATATATATATATTTACACATATATAATATATATATACAGTATATATATGTGTGTGTGTATATATATATATATATATATATATATGTATATATATATATATGTATATATGTATATATATATATATATATATATATATGTATATATATATATATATATGTATATATATATATATATACAGTATATATATATATGTATATATATATATATATATATATATATGTATATATATATATATATATATATATATATATATATATGAGTATATATGTACGTGTATATGTATATAACTACATATACTGTATATGTTAATGCATACATGATTTTTAAAAGGTATTGAAGTGAATATGAAAAAAGCGGCGGACATAACTTGTGAAACAATTTCTTTGACTTTTGTCATCAACGTCATGAATAATGATGTTTACAGGACATCCGGTATATGGGAATGACGCCAGTCTCTCTCTCTCTCTCTCTCTATCTCTCTCTCTCTCTCTCTCTCTCTCTCTCTCTCCCTCTCTCTCTCTCTCTCTCTCTCTCTCCCTCTCTCTCTCTCTCTCTCTCTCTCTCTCTCTCTCTCTCCTCTCTCTCTCTCTCTCTCTCTCTCTCTCTCCCTCCCTCCCTCTCTCTCTCTATGTGCTTTGAAATTAGTTTTATCCTGATGACAAGCAAGTCCTTTTAATACAGGAGATACAGCAATTTATCAGAGAAGTAGTACGAATAATGATACGAGCACAAAATTTTATACATTTGTCCTCCAAGTGATCTGGACGATTGGCTAATTGAAAATCTAAGATGGCAGCCAGATTAGTCACCTGTAGTCGTTTTGCATAGGAATCCATATATACAGTAGATCACGCAAATCGGACGAATACAAATATTCTTATATTTTCAGGCCTACTTAAGTAGACTTTATAGTTTTTAAAGCAAGATAAAATTTTTACAAGATTTTGCTGTTTTTTTTTTTTTCCAAGATGACAACCAGATTGTCTGTCTGTCTTTTAGCAACCTTTGCACTACTATGTTCAAACTATGCCACTAGTCTTTCAGATTCTGCTGTTTACATTTCCAGCTGCAGATTGATGTGCAGGGCAGCACTGACTAAGCACTTGCATCTTTTTTTCAGCTTTTTTCACAAGAATTCCTTTTCGCTTCTCGACAGGTCGCTGCAGTAGGGGTTAGTATTGTCCAACATATATGCCATGTGTCTATTTTTGTATCCTCTATTTAGCAGGACTGCTTGAGTCTGGATTGGAGATGGTTGCGTGGCCCAGATGATCCCAGCCGTATGCTTTGCATGCTCTCTGGGGGCTGCCTATGTTGGTGGAATCGAGTTGTGTGACCTCTGCTTTCAGGCAGAGAGATCTTTATCTTGCTTCATCCACGCTAGCAGCTGTGCTTGATCTGTCGTACATGAGGGCAACGAATCTCGCCCGCATCTACAGGGTCAAAATCATGAGTCACTGTTAGATGCTGGCTGAGATTGTGAATGTTCTTTCCCATAAAAGGCAGACTTGTCAAATCCAGTGAACGGATAAAAGGATGGGATCCCTCCAGCTTTCTCGAGCCCTATTACAGAAACTTGACTTATGGACTGGATTCCATCGAATCTTGGCTCCTTGGTCAAAGCCAATCCACATTTTATCAAAGACCTATTTTCTGTAAGGATGGTAGCACAGATATTGCTTTGACTAGTACATCCATATCATTGACCTTAACCCTTTGGTGATCTGAGCCTGGCCATGACAAAATTTCAGTCGGGCTCATGACGTTTGGCCAGGGAGTAATGAAGTAATGTGTCAACCTAATTATCCTAATGTTTCTTAGCATAACTAACAAAGGAATATAGACAGTAAGAACCTTAAAATTGTATTAAAAAGCTGAATAAATTTTCTATACTGTATACAACTTAGGATTACATGATAGGATGGCACCAAAATGTGTCATTGGATCGTCAGAGGGTTAATCATTGCATCCCTGTTGTGTGCAGATATTCGAGTGCCGGCTACTTCATGACTTCATGGGGGCCACTGCATCTAGAGACGACTTTGTTTTACTAATCTCATCCCCTCCTTTTGTGACGTTGAGGGTTAATCCTTTCACCAACCTGTACATGTATAATAGACACTTCCTGTATGAGATACAACTGTAGTCAGCCCTCCTTATTCACGGAGGTACGAGAATTCACTAATACATGCTGCCCTAGGTTGGGTCACCACCTAACCTAACAAATCGCTGCCCATTGCCTTTGCTTGGTCAAATAATACACTAAGTAATCCACTGTATTACCTGATATTCTTTATACTTGGTTACTATCAGTCATCATCATCATCATTTCCTCCTACAGCTATTGACCCAAAGGACCTCTGTTAGATTTCGCCAGTCGTCTCTAGCTTGAGCTTTTAATTCAATACTTCTCTCTTCATCATCTCCTACTTCGCACTTCATAGTTCTCAGCCATGTAGGCCTGTGTCTTCCAACTCTCTTATTCCCTTGTGGAGCCCCGCTGGAATTTTGGTGAACTAATCTCTCTTGGGGTGTGCAAAGAGCATGCCCAAACCATCTCCATCTACCCCTCATCATGATCTCATCCACATGTGGCACTCGAGTAATCTCTTATAGTTTCATTTCTAATCCTGTACTGCCATTGAACTCCCAATATCCTTCTGAGGGCTTTGTTCTCAAATCTACTAAATGTATTGGAGAGTGTTTCATTGTCATACCATGACTTGTGTCCATAGAATAACGCAGATCTCATTAAACTGAATAATTTCAGGCGATTTGATTTCCAAATTTTACTCAACCTACCCATGGTCTGATTGGCTTTTTTCAGTCTTTCAATAAACTTAATTCTAAAGACCCTGAGTTGGAGATCATAGTTACTAAATACTTGAAGGATTCTAGCTCAATAATCCTTTCTCATTCCAATGATAATTCATCTCCTATTGCATACTCCATTCTCATCACCTCTTTCTTCTATTTTATCTTCACCCCAACCTCGTGTAATATTTCATGGATTCTGGTAAGCAAGCATTGCAAATCCTGTGGTGTCTTCTAACAAAGACAGCATCATCAGCATACTCTACTATGGGTTTCACAGACAGTGCAAGTGCGATTTTTTGCAATTATTCTGTAACCAACAGTCGTATCAATACGAGATGTTGCTATAGGGTATTACACCCAGTGAGAAAATTTATAGGGGTATAATGAATCGTTAATTATTAATTATAAAGACACTTGCCCCTATGCCAAAGGGCAAAATCTCAATCATCCAGTCACAAAACCGAACAATAATATACAGAACCTCTACCTCCACCCCCTCCCTCCCTCTCCTTTCATCCCTCACCTGCTCTCCCCCCTGCTTCAAGCTATCTCTCTCCACCTCCACGCCATCCATCCCTCTCCGTTCTTTCCCTTCCCTTCATGCTCTCTTTCTGAGAAGGTAGCTTAAGTTGCAATTTATTTTGTATGAATTTTTTTTATATCAAGCACTCTTATCTATCTATCTATCTTATCTAATTATAATATTTATTGTTGTAGATATGGAACAATTCAATTGGTTGTTACCTATCAGATGACTGACTGCTTTATTCACTGGTTTGCTCATCTCTCTCTCTCTCTCTCTCTCTCTCTCTCTCTCTCTCTCTCTCTCTCTCTCTCTCTCTCTCTCTCTCTCTCTCTCTCTATGGTATTGGTTATGTAAATAATTATTAGATTGATAGAAAAAAAATCGTAAAAAAATATGTTTAAATCAAAGCAACATTCAGAGAGAGAAAGAGAGAAGGAAAGACGTAGGGCAGGTGAGGGAAGAAAGGAGAGGGGAGGAAGAAAATGGGGGTTGTAGGCAGGCGGAGCTCTTCCAACCTGGTGTTCGTTTTCTTGCTTGGCTAATGAGTTTTGCCTCTTGGTATAGGTACAAAAGTCTTTATTATTTACAATAAATGATTCATGATACTCCTATAAATTTCCTTACTGGGTGTAATACCCTATAGCAACATCTCGTATTGATACGACTGTTCGTTACAGAATAATTGCAAAAAATCGCACTTGCACTGTCTGTGAAACCCATAGTAGGTCTGCTAAATTCCTATCGCCAATCCAGTCCAATCCTTCTCCACCATCTCGAACTGTTCTATGCATTAAAAAATCCATGAGGAGGATAAACAACATTGATGACAACACATTCCCTTAGAGTACTCCGCTGTTCACTGGAAATTCATTTGATAAAACTCCATTAACATTAATTTTGCACTTGCTATGCTCATGAACAGACTGAATGAAATTTACTTAAAGAGGAATTCCGTAATAACTCATGACTCTCCACAAAATTGGCCGGTGCACACTATCAAAGGCTTTCTCATAGTCCACAAATGCCATCAAAATGTGATTTCTATATTCTACACATTGCTGTACAACATGTCTCAAAATGAAAATTTGGTCAGTGCAACTTCTACCTTTTTTAAAGCCTGCTTGTTCATCTCTCAGCTTTTCATCAATCTTTCTCTCCAGTCTCTTTAGAATAAGCATACTATATATTTTCATAACAACTGACATAAGTGTGAAACCTCTGTAATTTTTGCAATCAGTCAGGTCTCCTTTTTTTTGCTATTTTTACCAATGCTCCTAACTCCCATTCTTCAGGTTTTGCCTCTTCATGCCATTTACTACAAAATACTCTTGTAAGTATTCTGGAAGTCGCTTCATTTTCAGCCAGTATCATCTCGGCAGTTATTCCATTGTATTCCCGGCCTTTCCATCTCTAATTTTTTAGGATAGCTTCGACTTAAAGCCCACTTAATTCATTCATGGGAACATTAAAGTCTTCATCATTTTCAGGTATATCAATCAAATTATTTCCTTCGTATCTTTTATTCATAATCTCATTAAAGTGTTCCATCCAACTCTGTATAAGTATTGTATCACGGTTTGAACACAGTTCAGTAAGTGTTCGTAAGATTGCGGTACACACAACATTATTCATAGCTACTCTTACAGGTGAATAATGTACTGTGACAAGAAAACACTGTTGTTCCTATCTAACACAAAGCTTGCTGATACTATAGTGTATATTACTGTAATATATATACAGTACAACTTAATTAGTTGAGGTAAAACTTTTAAATGTTCACTGTTTTCGGGTGGTCCACTACGCCCTTCAAACTCACCGTACATGTAGCCTATGCCTATAATGATATTGTAAAATACATTATTTCATATACTGTACTGTCCAGTAGTTGATATAAGAATATCAGTCAATGAATACACTAACAAAATGAAAATTAAAAGACTAAAATTATCAGTAAAACGCAACTAACTTTTCGTATGAAATTCTACGCCGTAATAATGAAGCACGATGCAACTTATTGAGTCATAGTAGGTTGCCAGGGCTCCAGACACTCATTGAGATACTACCTCTAGATAGTTATTGGATCCTTTGATTGGCCAGACAGTATTATTATTATTATTATTACTACTACATGCTAAGCTCTAACCCTAGTTGGAAAAGTAGAATGCTATAAGCCCAGGGGCCCCAGCAGGAAAAATAGCCCAGTGAGGAAATGAAACAAGGAATGATAAAATATTCTAAGAACAGTAAGAACCTTGATATAAATATTTCCTATATAAACTATAAAAAAATTAAACAAAACAAGAGGAAGATAAATATAGAATAGTGTGCTCGAGTGAACCCTCAAGCAAGGGAACTCAAACTCAAGGGAGTGGAAGACCATAGTACAGAGGCTATGGCACTACCCAAAACTAGAGAACAATGGTTTGATTTCGGAGTGTCCTCCTAGAAGACCTGCTTACCATAGCCAAAGAGTCTCTTCTACCCTTACCGAGAGGAAAGTAGCCACTGAACAATTTCAGTACAGTAGTTAACCCCTTGGGTGAAAAAGAATTGTTAGGTAATCTCAGTGCTGTCAGGTGTATGAGGACAGAGGAGAATCTGTAAAGAATATGCCGGACTATTCGGTGTATGTGTAGCAAAGAAAAAGTGAACCTAACCAGACAGAAGGATACAATGTAATACTGGTATGCCAGTCAAAGGAGCCCACAACTCTCTAGCGGCAGTATCTCAGCATGTGGCTGGTGCCTTGGCCAACCTACTACCTACATAAGATATCTATCTGGTTACGGCTTCTTTTGTTTTTGCGTACACATATATGGAATAGTCTGGCCTTTTCTTTCCACATTTTGTCTTCATACACCTGACAACACTGAGATTAGCAAACAATCCATCTTTACTCAAGGGGTTAACTACTGCACAGTAATTGTTCAGTTGCTACTGTCCTCTTGGTAAGGGTAGAAAAGACACTTTAGCTATGATAAGCAGCTCATCGAGGACACTCCAAAATCAGACTATTGTACTCTATTCTTTGGTACTGCCATAGCCTCTGTACCATGGCCTTCCACTGTCTTGGGGTTGAGTTCTCTTGCTTGAGGGTTCACTCGGGCATGCAGTTCTATATTATTTCTCTTCCTGTTATTTTTGTTGAAGTTTTAATAGTGATTTATGAAAGATTAATTTAATGTTTTTAATTTTCTTAATATAATTAATTTTGATTTTTTATTACTTCTCTTGTTTTTTATTTCCTTGTTTTCTTTCCTCACTGGGCTATTTTTCCTTGTTGGAGCCCTTGGGATTATAGCATCTTGCTTTTCCAACTAGGGTTATAGCTTAGTTTTTAATAATAATAATAATAATAATAATAATAATAATAATAATATGCACAGGTTTTTACATCACTTACATTCTGCACAAAAAGGAACGAAGGTGGAGAGCACACGTGAGAAGAGATGATGTAAGACTAAGGCTGAGTGAGCAAGAGATGGGGTATTGTGCTATGGGATGAGAGAAATTGCAAGATAGATGCCGGGTGCAAAGTAGCGGGGTTGGTTTGAAATAGTCAGGCTGCGAGAGTATTTATTGCAAAACTGCAAATATAGGATTTTTTATTTATTAGGTTATATGGGCCTCTCTATCGCAAGTGACCAAATATGAGAAGATAGAACTTGCAAAGACTGAGGGCTGATTGTAGGGTCTTGCATCGTGCCTATACCTAGTCTGATCTTTCATCCAATGTCATAAGTCTCATGCAATCTTTACAGCATTCACATCACTAAAACCTCGTTATCCTTTGTTTTGCTGGCACGTCCTGGCCATTTAGATAAGGCTGCCCAACTGATTTGGAGTTAGTTAGGCAGCATTTGGGATACTAGTTGGTTGTTGCAGTATAATGCCAACATACATTTACTTGCTGACTCTGACCCACATGCTGAGTTTCACAGCATTGGTGTCACCAATGTGTCTCGGTAGTGGCCGACAATCACTACTTGTGGAACTTCTTGACCCCCATTCACTTGAAAGTTTTGGAGCTAGATGTACTCCATCACACGCATACCTTGCGTGTGCTACCCTCTTCCAGTTTAGCCGGTGAGTCGGAGCCAGCTACCACAGATATGCTATGACAAAATTAGCTAGGAAAGTGTCGATGAGCTTTACAAAAGGTAAAATCTTGATAGTCGTGTATCGGTTTATATTATAAACAGTAAATTCTTAGGAAAGTGTGTATTGTGTGTTTTTAGATATTAAATCTACTTCAGTAACCATAATAGCATAGAAATCCACATCTATCTAGATCATGCAACTTGGACAACTATAAATGCTTTCAACTTTGGGTGGCTAATTTGCCAATCATCTTAAAAATTGGCTGCCACATTGGATTTTCAGTCAGCCAATCAGCCAGATTTGATTGGTATGACTTGGAGTTAAAGTTTGTCAAATTTGATGCCTGTATCATCATTTCTATGATTATTTTGTCATCTTCTACCCAGATTTCATAGTAAATGATTGCTCTTTTGAATAACGTTATTAAATCCTATGTAGAACTCTACAGACCTATGTAGTTATCTCGTCTTATTCTTATAAGTAGACTTTAATTAATCCATACAATTTAGGTTGTAACCTAAATATATATTTTTCTTAGAGCTCAATACTCATATTATGCGACCACATGCTATTTACATATACGATGCATCATATTATAGGCTTCAGTGCTTTATCCTTTATTTTTTTTCTTGTTTTGTATTTCTAGATATGGAAGCTGTTACTACGCATATACTGTAAGAAAATAGCTAAAGTGCCAATTTCCTAAAAGAAAGTATAATACCTTAGAAAAGGAGGAATGAAACACTATATTATTCAGAGGTATTGGTGTCCAGAGTGAGAGAGAGTTTTAATACCACTTTTTTTAGGAGGAGGATTTTTACTGTATTAGATTCGAACGTGGTACCTCTTGCTTCTATAATTTTAAATCAAAATCTATATTATAATCGGTATAAACAAGTTTAACAATAGATTATTATTTTTATTATTATTATTATTATTTACTAGGCTACAACCCTAGTTGGAAAAGCAGTGTGCTATAAGCCCAAGGGCTCCATCAGGGAAAATAGCCAGTGAGGAAAGGAAAAGTGAAATAAATAACATTTTAAGAACAGTAACAAAATTGAAATAAATCATTCATACATACTGTAAAAACTTTGAAAAATAACAAGAGAAGAGAAATAAGATAGAATAGCGTGTCCGATTGTACCCTCAAGCAAGAGAACTCTACCTCAAGACAGTGAACGACCATGGTACATAGGCCATGGCACTACCCTAGACTAGAGAACAATGGTTTTATTTTGAAGTGTCCTACCCTTACCAAGAGGAAAGTAGCCACTGAACAATTACAGTACTGTAGTTAACCCCTTGAGCAAAGAAGAATTGTTTGGTAATCTATGTTGTCAGGTGTATGGGGACAGAGGAGAATATGTAATTATTAGGCCAGACTATTTGGTGTATGTGTTGGCAAAGGGAAAATGAGCCGTATCCAGAGAGAAGGATTCAATGTAGTACTGTCTGGCCAGTCAAAGGACACACTAAAACTCTAGCGGTAGTATCTCAACGAACCAGGGAGCAAACACTCACCATTAAAAAGTATTTCCTCTTCATATGTGTGCTTGAGGCAGAGTGAATTGAGTGTGCGTGCAGGCCTATATATATATGGTATACATAGAAATATATATATGTGTATATACAGTATATATTGTATGTATATATATATATATATATATATATATATATCTATATCTATATCTATATATATATGATATAAATTATATACTCTATACCGTATGTTTATATACATATATTGTGGGATTATGATAATGATAATGATTCTAGAAGAAATAATAATGTTGTAACAACATTTTGGTAAAGAAAGGGATGTTGTTTAAAATCACTATTATTCCGTTGTAAGCTGTAGTTTATTGAAGGATAAGATATAATTATCAACTTATGATAAAAACTGACTAGTAGTGCACAGTGGTGTAATTTTCCCGTCGTATCAGTGTATAGTGGATGTTAATTGGTGGTAGATAAGACCGAGCTTCCGTGTTACTCATAGCAGCATGATATGAAAGTAGGAGGTTTGGCGATTTGGAGTTCGTGATAGAGACCGTTCATATATTGACAGCATGATTATATATGGCTATGGGTGGATACCTGGCAATAGTTGAAGTTTGTTACGAATACATACTGCTTAGATGTTTTTGTAACAAGTATAGTTTTCCTAACGATTATTCGAAGAGGCTGTCGTTAATCGTCAGACACTTGTAGAAAAATTAATGCAAGCCAGGTTCGGTAATTTACATATTTACAGTTTTGATGCACCAGTGAGTGTATTGATTACTATTACTTGTTCGTAGCCTTGTTAACAGGTCACGAACTATTTTTGAGATTCTGAAAGTTGAATGTAGGCAACTCTGCTGGTGAAATATAGCGATTAATTGATCTATTAGCGCATATTCTGTAGTTGCGTCGAGAATGTTGAAGTAATATAGGATATAAACCATTGATTAAAACTACTTCCTAGTTGGGATGCCAAACCTTGCTTTGTTAACGTTAGAAAATATAAGAGCGTTGCTGAATTCTCTAAGAGGGAGTCATAACCTTGGAAATTCGGTAATTTTTGGTCAGTATCCCTTTGATATTAATGCTATTTATGAAACGAAGTACATTTTAGTTGCTTATATATAAATATATTTTTATTTTATTCCATGAGGTGGTTATTAATGCAAGGAAACTGAAGGTGTTAAAATATTGTTAGATTTTCTATGTTAATTTAGTTTTCGTTGTGATGAAATTTTATTACTTTAGTTTTTATGTTTTTATCTTTTTTAAGGGACTGTTATCAAAACCCCAATCGTAATTCGTAACCATTTAGGATTTACCACTATTTTGTAGAGTTTTTAAAGTAACTTTTATAGAAAGATATTTCAATGTTTTTTTTTCATACTTTTTTGTTTAAGGTAGAACCAATAAAAAAATTGGAATTTACTTTTTTTTTTCTCCTGTGTATATATATATATATTTTTTGAGAGGCTGTAAGAAATCATTTTACCAACGTTTTTATAGCCCATAAAGTGAAATAAAGAACTCGTTTAAGATTACTTCGTTATTTGTTATTTTGAAATAGGATATACATCACGCAGTACTGACACAGTAGACGTATGCAGTTAAGAAATTACTATGCAGAGTAACAGAAAATAGATACATTTGAAGGTCCCCAAAGTGCGTCCGTCCCAGTCTACGAAGGTATTATTAATTGTTCATTAACAGTTATGGATCGAGATATCTTAAGTCGTTAATCTATCCAAGGTGTGATCTTATGAGGAATCTGTACACCTAAGGTGCTGGTGTCCCTTCTCTTGGCAGTGAAATCTTCAATTTTGACGACACTGATGTCAAATGAATGCTTTGTTTCCTGATATGATTATTATTATTATTATTATTATTATTATTATTATTATTATTATTATATATATATATATATATATATATATATATATACTTATATGTATATATATATATGTATTTATACACCTATGATTGTGTATACACATAATTATATATATATATATATATATATATACATATATATTATATATACATATACATATACTTATGTATATATATATATATATGTATTTATATATATGTAGCATCTAAATACTCTGTATTTATATATATGCAAAATATTATCAAAGTAAATATAGTTTATTGGTTTGTGCGGCTGTTGAATGAGCATAATAAACATTAGTTTGCCAGTCGTTAATCTTCCCTTTACGAAGTTCACATTGACCTGTAATCATAGATATGGTCAACATTAAAGAGGAACATATAAGGAAAATATTCCACTATCGAAAGTTTGGTAACGTCACTGACTAGTGATCGATAGACTTGGGTTCGAGGCCCTCTCAAATTCTAGTTCTTTTGCTCGCTGCAACCTCACCATCCTTGTGAGCTATGGAGCCGGGCGATTTGGGGAATGTATATGTCTATCTGTTGAGTCATCAGGAGCCATTGCCTTTCACTCCTTGGTCATATCTTGGGTGGAGATGAGGCTTGGGCGATGACCATATCTATATATGGCCAGTCTCTAGGGCATTGTCAGTGCCCCTTGCCTCCGTCATTCATAAGCGGCTTATAAACCTTTAAAACCTTTAAAGGCCAGTCAGAGGCAGAGGATTATGTTTGTTTTCTTAGTAATTTATTTACTTTTTACTGTTAACGACGATTTTTAGTATTATCTAATAAAATTATCTAAAAGTTTTATGCAATTTCTCTCTATACGAATATTGTTTGAGTAATGTCAAATTTCACTGGAGGTTGTACAAGCAGGTCAGGAAAATTGGTTTCGAGATGAAATTGCACTAATTTTATTATGGCAGAAAATAGTTATCTGTTTTGGTGAATTTTGTACCAGATTCATTTTATTACCCCAATGAAACCTTTGTGTAAATTTCAAAGGGTTATGGTTTCCTATTGGAAATATCCTTGCTTGGTGATCTGCCGCACTGGGGTTCTAGTCTTGCATAAGCTCTCTAGTTTCTTGTAGTGTCTGCAACTTCGCCATCCTTGTGAGCTAAGGTTGGGGGTTTTGAGGTCTACCTGCAGAGTCATCAGCTGCCATTGCCTCGCCCTCACTGGCCGTGGCTTGAGTGGAGAGGGTCTTGGGAAATGATCATATGCAGCCTATATATGGTCAGTCTCTAAGACATGTCCTGCTAGCTAGGGCATTGTCACTGTCTATTGCCTTTCCCATTCATGAACGACCTTTAAATCCTGCGTCACATCCTCAAAATGTCTGTTATTTTGTGGGAAATGTTAATTTTCTTAGTCTACGTAATGGCATGAATTGTATTTTTTACTATTTATTTAATCACCGGATTTCAAGTACAAATGACTTTTTCCTTCCTGTGGCTTTTTCTGTAACTGTTAAAGTTCAAATTTTTTTTCGAAAGCCGTTATAACTCTATACTTTACTGTCAGTTTTTTCCCTTTGCTTCTATTAATTTTATTTCTTAAGAATTTATTTTTGTCGGCTGATTGTTCTTTGTTACAAACATTTTGCATATTTTATTTGTATGGAAATTTGTGAAGATAC
This sequence comes from Palaemon carinicauda, assembly GCF_036898095.1. Lineage (NCBI taxonomy): Eukaryota > Metazoa > Arthropoda > Malacostraca > Decapoda > Palaemonidae > Palaemon > Palaemon carinicauda. Next base: position 73,245,248 of record NC_090739.1, read on the forward strand.
CTTCCCTGCATATCATCTCATTTTATTACATTTAAATTTTTTTTTCTACCTCGTTTCAAGCTTTATTTTAAACGTTTACTTGTTTTTCTATTTCATGTAAATTTTATGCAATAATATATGAAATTTTGTTAAATCATGGCAGTCAAACTATTTGCATTAATGAATAGTTATTTTGCTGTAGATTTGACTGTTTCAGATGCGCAATTTGTAGTTTTATAGAATTTTTTGTTCTGTGTAAATGTTATTGTTTGCCAGCTTTTACCATTTTTAATGATGGCATTAGTGACGTAAAAGATTTGATAAATTTCTGTCACATTTTAACAATAATTTCAGTGACCTACATTTTTGGGGGTTTTCCTCGTAGTTTTCGTGTGAAAGGTGGTTTGTATATTTGCACATTGAAGTTTATTTGATATTTTAGACTAAGAATATATTTTGAAATATTAAATTATGAAAAAATACCCATACTATTATCAATATTTTAAAAGGTAATATGCATTGGTGAAAGGATAATGTTATAACCACCAGATATACTTTTAGATATAAGTAATATAAAGTTAATAACGTATTGCCCTTCTACTGAAAGATTATAAATTCCTATCTGAATGTCTTTTTTCATATTTTTGTTATCCAATGCGGAAAAATTTCTCTTTTATCAATAGATTAACATCATGACGTATTTGTTTAATCCAAACTATATACATTTTTAACTGTCGGATTCTAGATACCAAGAATCATGCAAGCCTTGTGATAGCAGGTCCATAAATAATTGCGATAACGTTTATTGTTCATTCATCCTGTGTGTTTTCCGGGCTTTCAGCAACTGGAGGTTTTTTTTATAGACGTCCGAATTTTTTTTTTCTTGGACGTCCGTCCGGATGTTTATGGACAATACTGCGAAAACTCGGAATAGTCATGTCCTGTTTTCTTTTACAGTTGTAGGAGAGAGAGAGAGAGAGAGAGAGAGAGAGAGAGAGAGAGAGAGAGAGAGAGAGAGAGAGAGAGAGAGAGATGACTAATGCATCAAGTGGGCGTGCAGCCCCTCTCTCTCTCTCTCTCTCTCTCTCTCTCTCTCTCTCTCTCTCTCTCTCTCTCTCTCTCTCTCTCTCTCTCTCTCTCTCTCCCCCTGTGCCATATCTCCATCCCTCGTATTATCTCCTGGTCACGCACTTGCTTATCACTCTGGGACCTGATAATTGATATCATGTGATTAGCGATAAGGCAATTTCAGCCTCGTAAACACCCTAGGGTAGGTTTTCCTCGAGGGGTAAACTGGCATGAACTAGTTTGGGTATCATACTTTTAGCGTATGACGCTTTTTCTTTTTCTTTTTTAATTGAGAGACGTAATTTTTTACCAACTTAATGCAAGCAGTAATGAAAGCAAATGCATCGTGTCACCAAGTATAAATTACGAACGTTGTTGGTAACCATACCATACTCGGTATCTAGTGAGGTTAGGTGGATCTTATCTTGATGTGTGTAATCTTGTTATTGGTGGCTGTCATAACTTGTTCGCCTTGTATCCAAGTGTTGGCTTCACTTGGGTCGTAGTGTCTCCTAGTAAGACATAAATAGAAGTTTCTTTTACATGATAGTCGTTTATATAGTTCAATATAAAATTTTATAATTTGAATTTATACCGAAAAGATATTAATCTATTGGTATTAAAGTTTTATTTAGTTCTTTCATTTTACCTTGTTTCGAGTAATATTTTCCTGTCTAGTCTTCAGTTGCTAATTCTCATTTTAATTTATTGTAGAAACTTGCGGCGTATTGAACTCCTTATTCCTGATCAGGATATTAATCTCTAGGCACCATCGTTCAGTTAGTTATTGATACATTTTGCAGAAGTTTTTCATAGTTAGGACCATTCATTGCATTCAGATCTTTTCACATTGTACCAATTAGTTTTCACTGTCATGCATTCTCCATCGTAAAGCACAATACTACACAGTATTCTATTGAGGTTTTATTCTAGTTGTAACTAGGATTTAGAATGATCTTCCTATTCCTATGATTTTTATAAGTTCTTTACTTCTGATCAGGTTGAAACAGGACACTATTTGTAGTTTATCTATGACTGATCAATTTTAACTTTGGTATTGATCTAAAATATTCTATATTATTTACTCAGTTATATATAGTTAATTTGCGATGCTCTCATTTCTTGCCTTACTGGGCCAATTTCCCCGTTGTAGTATTCTACTTATCCAACCAGGGTTGTAGCTAGACTAGTAATAGTAATGATAATGCAGTTTTAATCTGTAGTTGATGGTTATATTATCTTATTAAAGATATTACGTTTATTACTTAGATTAAACATGTGGAATTGTACCAACTTTATTATCCATCCCTAAGGTAAATGGAATCAATATGGTCAAGGTTTGTTAGTTGAGTCAGGAATTGAAACAGAAGCGGTAGTACTTAACTATTTTGCACCCTTTTCTTCTAATATAATTGAAAAGGTATCTCCTCACCAAAATTAAAATCGTGTCAAAGGAATGATCTATAATAGGATCTTTGAGTACTCAGAAAAAGATATACTTAATAGGTGTCCTTGTACAAACGTGGAATCTAACTGGTAGTTTGTTCATCCTTTCCACCAGGCTATATAAAAATTTGACCAAAACATTTCGGTATAAAATTTCATCCACGATCCGTGGTGTCAATAAGTATGATTATGACCATTTCATTATCAAATGCATTAATAGGCAGCGAGGTTTTAATTTAAGTTCGATAACCTTTCTTCAGAATATGAGGTAGACAAATTTTGGTTTTCATGGTAAGGAAGATTATTTTCCAAGCTCAAGGCAATTTTATGAATATTAGACGGAACTAGCCATAATTGAAACTGCCAATAATGAACAATATCTCTCTTGAATCAGGTAAGGAAATATTTTTAGACAAGTTAAACTTTTGCTACTGTGGTATCCGATTTATCGAATTCAGGTGCTAAGTTTCAGAAGCATGAAAACTTTTCATCATCTTCATCAAGTCTCTCAAAATCCAATAGTGTAAAGAATTTTATTCCTATAGCCTCCCCAGTTACAAATACGAAGTCTTAAAATTTGAAATCGTACTCTCCCATGGATACCATTATCTCTAATGAATTAACTGAGAGAGCAAATGGTGCTACTGCTCAAAAATATCAAATCAAACTAAAATCCCAGATTCATGTACAGAACAGTATTTATATATTAACCACATATGACACCACCAAAGACAAGGAAGGTTTTTTTCTTAGTGGAGTCGATTGAACTTGAACCCCCGAAATATGAATCTGTGCCGAAAAAAACTCTGAATTGAAAGTACAATTCCTCCAAAATCAGATAAAGCAATTAATGAGGAATGTTTAACCAAACCCAAAGAGGCTTCCTATAAAGTCAATCTACAAGAAGGTTCATTTATGAATATATCAAATTTAATTACCGTGGAAGCTGAAACATTGAATCAACTCCCGTTCTCTGAATCTGAACCTAAAAGTCATAGCTAATAGAGCTACCAAACATATGGTATAGGTCGAGGTCGAGAAGAGTCCATATGATTTAGCTGAAGAAAACCTAACAAACAATTTATCACGAAGAAATAAACCCTTTGCCAGTTATGGGCATAACTGGTAAATCAATTATTTTGCAAAAGGCAACAGCAGAGAATAAAGCAGCACACAAAATTTCTTGCGGCTGTGATGATTGCTGCTTTTCTTAATTTAATGAAATTAAAACATAAATATACAACTAATTAATAATCTGGTAGAAAACTGTACAAAGAATAAAAATAAAAATTGTTGTGGCAAATTGGAAAGCCTCAATGTAGGCTGTGTATTTTGATCATCTAATAAAAGTGTGCAAAAGGCACTTTTCATCTTAAAAATATATAGAAAAATTTGACCAAAATACAAATGATAATCAGGAAGTAAATCAGATGATAATCAGGAAGCAAATCATAGTCAAAATAAGCATTAGGAAATTTTATCTAAAGAACCAAAGCCTAATAAAAAAAGTAATGCTAGCGCAGCTAAACAAAACCCTACTGCAGCCAAAGTAAGCCGAAATAACGTTCTGCCCAGCAGAAATCCATCTCCATTGCTTTGGTATTCAATCCATACATAATTCAATGGAATATTAATGGTCATAAAACCTGTTTGCATCCAAGGGAAATTCAAAGACTATTGAAAAATTATAATCCCATCATAATATGCTTACAACTTACTAATGATAGTATTCTTTCAATAAGAAATTACTCTAGCATCTCGCTCGGTTCCTACTGCTGAGACTTAAGGAATGTCATCTATATTCATATCGTTTCCATATATTGATCTATATTCACAAAGTATCTTATTATGCTGTAGCATTTAACACTTCAGAATTTTAATTAGATTATCTAATAACTTCTTTAATATTTATAGTATATATAATCGAACCTTTTGCAACTATAAGCAAAATAATTTCCTATTAACTGAAGACTTAAATACCTACAATCCTCTCTGAGATACCAATTATGTTAATATTGATACAAATGAATCCAAGGTTGAAAAAAGGGTGAATCATAATCTCTGTTTATTAAATGAGTGATGTTTATTAAATGAGGGAGATACTGGTACTTACGATTAAAAACTCATGGAACATACTCCTCAAACTTATTGTTCCAACAACATCGTTGATAGGTTTGAATGGAACTTGCTAGACAACCCTCATAGTAATGACCATATCACTATTTTAATAACCATGTTAGGGCATACACCAGGTGCTCCCACTCAACATTATAGGTGTCTTGGATAAGTTTAAATTTTATAAGGGTCAAGTGCCTCCCTTTAATTATTCAGAAGATCATGAGACAAATTATTTCTTTTTGAACTACTTCACACAAGCAGCTGACAGATCTAAGCCTTGGACAAATGCCCTACCAATGAAACACTTGATCCCTTGGTGGTCAGATATACTAATCCAGGGGTGGGCAAACTTTTCAGTGCAAGGGTCACTTTCAGAAATTCACAAAGATATTAAGTAAAATGATTAATATTTCAAATAACCTAAAGAAAAGGGTTTGAAAGAAAAATAACAATTATTTTGTTATTAATATTTTAAAGTAGAAACTTCACATGAATAAGTAACCGAACAATCAGTGAGAATGATGCATCTAACTGCAGTCATTTACAAGTTTGTTAAAATTTGGTGTTAAGTTGCTCGTGCTAATCCTTAACACTGACTGAAGATTTGAGTCTGTGAGAAGTAGTTTGCTTCTTGACTATTAACTTTCATTATAGAGAAAGTGCTCACAAATACAAGTTGATACCAACATCTTTCTCGCAAATTTCTTCAGATTTTGAAACTTTTCTAAGGACAGAGATGCATAAAACTTGATGAGGGGTTTACTTTCAAACATCATCTTTAAAGAGTTGTAAGCTTGCAAATCAATCGGTTCCATCTGCACTTCTTCAGTAGCTGTTCCGATGTCACAGGCAAAAGATGAGCTGAGCAAATCGAACTCGCCTTCAATTGCATTGAAATCAGCATATCTTCTGATAAATTCTTCTTTTAAAGCCATAAACTGGGAACTGTAGTTGTCAATAAGAAAAATTAACAAAGTTTTGCTCATTAAGCTGCTGGCAAAATGTTCAACTTCCAGGTACAATTAATGAGCAAATACACATTTACCTTGTAATTTTGTGTTTAGCTTATTCAGCTTTTGATTTATGTCCATAGCAATTGCAAAATCACAAACCCATTCGCCACACTCCATTTCCTTTGAAAAATCACAAGAGATGCCTTCCATACTGAAAAACATAACAATCTCTGCTTTGAGGTCCCACACCCTCTTTAAGACTTTTCCCACTAACCTGTTAATGTTCAACAATATTATTTTGTGTTGTGTGGTAATTTTCTTGTTTAATTTTACCGACATTTTGTCCCCAAATAACTGAAGTATATAATCTTTGGCGGGCTGTAGTTTGCTCACACCTGCACTAATCCAATTAATAAAAGGAAAATATGGAATTTGGGGAAAATTAGAAACTGTAAATAAAAGATTTGAAAATTTGGGTACTGGTCCCCTAATATTAGGAAATACTATTAGCCATAGAAATTAATGTATTGAATTTGTATTTTGATAAGATTTCTGCTAAATTTAGAAAATAGGCTATACAAGAGGATCATTTTGTGGCAAAATATGTATATTATATCAGAGAATACTTCTGCTAAATATAGAGAAGAAGCTATAAAAGATGGGATAATTTTGTGGAAGAATTGATGGTTCCTATAACAGACATGCGTTAATAGATAATGGGTCACTAGTTCATGATAAACATGAACTCTCGAATACTATTGGGTGCAATATTGAAGGAATAAACAATATTAGTAATCTGGATACCCAATTTTGATCCATCAAAAGAATAGAGGCAAATGACACTGAATGTGATACTATGGAGGATATCGACTATAATAAAAATTTACAGAAGAGGAGCTTGAAATTTGCTTTATCAAATAGTAGTTCAATGGTTCTTGATATAACCTAAGAATATATATTTTTTAAGATGTGGTTCTATTTCTAGGCTTGGAATTGTGTAATGAACAGTAAGTGTGTATTATTGTTTATTGTCTGATTTTATTTTACACCATTCATGGTAGAAATTGGTGATTTTTGTCATCAAATTGCCATCAAAGTGGTTTGCTGTAGAATGGGAAAACTATAATGAAGTCTGCTGTGGAACTGGCACTGATAAACGTGGTCTTCACAACAACGATTACTAATAATTATGATATTAATGATAGTACTTTTATCATTTATTATTGATATTATTATTATTTTATTATCGTCTACAAAAGTAGCAGTAGTATGGTAGTACTGTTGGTAGCCACTGCAAGTAAAATAAACCCACTGCAAATGCTACTTACACAAGTACCTTATCATTATATACGATAGTTTTTCTGTTTACTTAGGTAATGCTATTTGCAAAATAACTTTAATATTAATTATAACAATACTCAACACGGGGGTCACCTTCAGATGAATATCCAGGCCTTGGACTATCCACGTTCAGGAGGAATAGAAGCAGGTCATGAGCAAGCGACTTGTATCTTTTGATGGGAGCAGATCTTGAATATTTTTAGGTAAAAATTTTATGTGCACGACGGGAAGTAATACACAGATTCTTGATCTTTTTCTTCACCATTGGCATGTCACAATTAAATATTCCAGCTTTATCCCCTTACCTAATTTCGTTTAGCATGATTATTCTTGTATTCTTGCAAGTGAATATCGTATGAGTGCATTTTTTATGTATTTATATATAACTTCAACGGTTTTTTCTGGAGACCAATTCATTTTGTTGCTGTCAACATCTACTTCTTCCCCCGACTGGTGGAAAGGTGGTGAACACTAGGGAACAGGTTCAATCCTGTCGCATGCATCACATAATATAGCCTATATGTTGTAACTTGAAGAGTGTTACATAGTCACATGCTACATGTTGTCGTTTGTTGAACGGATTGAAACACGCTTAGCCTATGTTATAATGTAGCGTGCCACATATAGCCAAAATACTGCCTCAGTGGAATCCTGCCATAAGGATAAAATTATAACCCTTAACATTAGAAATGAATGCAAATTAATAATTCACAATGGAAAATAAAAAGTATGTTGACAAATTAACTGCATTTTACCTTTGAGGAGAGTCGTGGCTGGAGAATCTCCCTCCATGAGTAATTAATCAGGGTTCTTTCTCTGGAATGGCAATAACTATCAATAACTGCATCACTATATTTACCCTTTCTGGATACTTGTCTTTGTTCACACTCTTGCATTCAGTTTTGACAAGAAACCTATGTAGAGGCTACCACTTTCGCTTTGTTTTCTTTTTTTAAATGTCATGGACATGCAAATTCCTTTTGTCAACATTGAATGGATTTGCTACTCGCCCTGCATCTTGGTTGAAGTCTTTCTTAATGCTTAATTGTATACAGCTCCACTCTCATTGGTTTTTTAAAAAGTGTTTTTGATAATTGTCTCCCCCTTCTAACTGCTTCTCATCAGTCCAGATAACCAGAAACCTTTCAGCATTAAAAGCATGTTGCTGTTGATTTGTCATTGATAGCACCAGTTCCACATCGTCTAATGTTTGCTATCCTCTTTATTTTTCAGAATTGTAACTGTACCAGTTGTGAATGTTTCAGTTAGAATACAGTTTTTGCAATTAGGCTTCACACAGTCTTTTGCCTCTACTTACTGTCTCTCTTAATCGTTATAAGGCCATTGTCACGATACTGGTAACTGTACAAAGCAGCACAAAATGTCTTGATGTTGAAAAATAACGATCACAACTCGACAAAGGACATGTGGTCATAAGTGTACTGTAGAAAAAAAGATTCGAAACAAACATGAAAGTGTTGCTGTGTGAGTGAAAGAGTTAGGGTCTAAGTAAAGGACGTAAAAACCCTATGAACGTAACTGTGTACGTGGTGTATGGGTATACATACTAGGCGCATTAATACTGGTCCACAAAAATGCGCATATGGAGTGAAATGTTTGCTCACAGACTGATACAATACAATTAAACCAATTTCAATTTGTATGCTTGTATAACGATTTGTCAATATCACTTGTAAATGCAGGTAATGCAATACGGAGATATATAATACAATATATATATATATATATATATATATATATATATATATATATATATATATATATATATATAGTGTATCATCACCAGCTGTTACTAGTCCATTGCTGAACAAAAGCCCCAGACATGTCCTTTCACTTACATCTAAATGGTTTTTTGTGCCAGTCCATGCCTGCAAACTTCCTTAGTTTGTGATCAATGTCTTCTCTTCCTTCCTCTGCTTCTTTCACAATTGTTAGGGACCAACTGTGTTATTCTTGATGCCCATTTATTGTCTGTCATTCTCATAATATGTCTTGGCCATGTCCCTTTCTTTTTCTTACATGTTGTTAGTATATGCTCTACTTTAGTTTGCTCTCTTATCCATGTTGCTGTTTTTTCTGTCTCTTAGGTGTAACTAGCATATGTTCTAAGGCTTTAGTAAGGCTTCAAGTTTCTGATGCATCAGTTAATATTGGTAGGACCATCTCATTAAATACTTTTCTTTCTAGAGAAAGTGTCATTTTAATTTTCATAATTTCATTATGTTTACTAAATGTGCTCCATCCCATGCTTATCCTTCTTCTAATTTTGCTTCATGTCCTGGGTAAACACTCGTTGTCTGTCTTAAGTATGTATATTCATTCTTTAACAATCTCTCGAGGTTCGTCCATAAGTTTTACTTGATGTGTGTGTGCATTTTCCTTGAACATTATCTTAGTTATACTCCTATTCATTTTCAGTCATACATTTCTGTTTCTCTCTTCATATTTTTTTATCATCCTTTGTATTTCTTTCCATGATTCACTATACACAACTATGTCATTTCCATATCTTAAAGTTGCTAAGGTATTCCCCATTAATATTAATTCCTATATTTCCCCAATCTACATTTTAAAAAACTTCTTCTGGACATGCTGTGAATAATTTAGGAGGGATGGAGTCTCCCTATCTAACTCCTTTCTCAATCAGAATTTTCTTATATTTATGCAGTTTTAGAATTGCTGTTCTAAGTAAAGATTCTTCTATTCTCTTTGTCGAAGGATTTTCCTTAATGCTGATGTTTTGATAGAAACAAAAGCTTTCTCATAGCTTATAAATTCCATCCATAGTAGTTTGTCATACTCTGTTGATTTTTCCATTAATTGGTTAAGTACATGGATATGGTCAATTGTGGAATACCCAGTTCCCAAGCCTGCCTGCTCTCTTGGTTGACTAAAGTCTAGAGGTCTTTCTTTTCGGCCTAATATGATCTTTGTAGATATTTTATATATATATAAAGGAGAGTAAACTTATTTGGAGGTAATATTACAGGTCTTTATCATAATAATTCACAAAAAGCACTAAATTTTTTCCAAGTTGTAGGTATAGAGCATTCTTCCATACATTTGGTGTAGAGTTCAGCGAGTTTTACTACTATGAAGTATCCTGTCTATTATCAAATCAATGGTTATGCCATCTTCTCCTGCTGCTTTGCCTCTTTTTATGCCTTTGATGCTTTATTTAATTCTACTGTTATGTTAGGTACCAGCTCAGGTGTTTCATTATTTCTATTGGTGAAGTTATTATATCACTATTCTATAGCATTGTATAGAAATCCTCTGCAATTTTTATCACTTTATCTCTATTGTGGATATTTCAATTTTCATCCTTTAAAGCTTGCATGTGTGTATATATATATATATATATATATATATATATATATATATATATATATTTTGTATATAAAATTTATATATATATATATATATATATATATATATAATATATTCTTACGAAGCTGGTCTAGTGTAGAGTAAATAATTTATTTACGTATTACAAATGTGTATTTAAGAGGTGCATAGCCAGCTCATAAGGTGAGTTCCCCTTATGTAGGTTTAAGTTTTGTATGGAATGTAAGGTTTTCGTCGTTAATTTCATTGTATTCTTCATTCAAGTCAGTATATGTAAATTTATGTTATTTTTAAGAATTAACTTATTATTTCAAGTATTTTGTTACAAAGTCTTACGTAATCTGCTCAAGAGAGCCTTATGACCCTATGAGGTATAAATGAGGGCTTGTCATTTTTTTTTTTTAAATGAGGTATTGCGTCATATTTGTGAGAAAATACACAATTCTTATATTTGTCACGTGTTTTGGAAGGTTCTTGAAAACGCCAGCGTTAGGGTTATCAATTTTTTTATTATTCCGCGACCGGGGGTGGGCAAAGCTGCTGAGAGGGGGTTGCCTTGCAAGTGAGGTTCGGTTCTCCTATTCGATACGTGGTAGTTGGTAACTCTGGCGCTGCTGAGCCAGTCCCCAAGCTTCTACATCTCTGACCTAGAATAATCCAGAAGTTACTAAATTCATATATATGCGCCCCCAGGGATGCATAGTAGCAGATTGAGAATCTCAGCCTTAAGACATAAGCCATCGACCCTCACTCTCTCTCTCACACGCCATCGACCCTCACTCTCTCTCTCACACGCCATCGACCCTCACTCTCTCTCTTTCAGACGCCTCTCGTACAAAATCAGTGTATTTTTTAAACATGTTCTGTGATGGGTTTTTGTAAACATAGTATTTCATAAAAAAAATTATCATAGAGATTTTTGTAACTGGCCCTGTGCAAGTAAGATACGTGGAGGTGCATATATTTTGGCTAACTGCTCGATTACTCTGTGTGAGCTAAAACTCGTAAGTTTGCTATTTTATGCAATTTCTTTATATGAGTTTAAACCTTAGTTTGTTAAACGTTAACTATTTTCATTAATTATCAAGAGTAAATATTTGTATCCCTGTTAAAGAATTGAAGAGGTTGTTTTGAATAGTTCTTAATAATAATTACCCAGTTTTGTTTTGAGTGTTCTTAATAGACCTTTGGATACTCAGTGTTTTTTATATATTGCCCTCTGGGAGTTATATAATTTTTTCAGAGTTCAGGTATTATTCAAATATAACAGATTAAGGTAAAAACAAACCGGTGAGTTTGGAACTCGAGAGGTGGTGTAGCTTGACAGCTGTAATATATGTAATATATATTTTTAGTGCCCAGACCCGGGACCATAATATATATTGTTTGGTGCTCAGACCCTCGTGATCGAGTGAGTCTGTTTTAAATGTTGGTGATAATAGGGCTGTGTTATGATTAAAGGGTTGAACAGTATAGTGTTGATAGGATTTTGTGTATTGTGTGGATATATTTTTTGGAGAGTTAGTAAGTATTGTAAAGTACAAGATGGCGGCACAGTTTAATATCCAAGAGTTCTTGAAAAACCCAAATGTTCAGGAATTGTCAGAAGCTAATGTAAATAAAGCTCAGTGGCTCTATTTTAATGGCATGTGGTGGCCATCTAACGAGTGGAATGATTAAAGCCCATATCAAATGTCTAGCCTTAGAAGCGTTGATAAACTCGGGGAAATGTCCGAACAAGATATTGTAGCAACTCGTGAACTGTTGAAGAAGGCTGAAGAAGAATTTGTATCGAAGCAAGGACCAGTTCACCCACAAACTGAAGGCATGAAAGCAGAAGGAAATGGAAGCAAGACGAGAAGAAGAGAGGAAAGAAGTATGACGTGTGAGGGAAATGGAAGCAAGACGAGAAGACGACGAAAGAGAAGAAGCCAGAGAAGTCGCAAGACATGCAAGGGAAATGGAAGAAAAAGAAAGAGAATGCGAAGAAAAGGAGAAGGAAAAGGCAAGAGATGAGTTTTATAATTTTTTCAGAGTTCGGGTATTATTCAAATCTAACAGATTAATGTAAAAACAAACCGGTGAATTTGGAACTCGAGAGGTTATGTAGCTTGCCAGCCGTAATGTTTATAATATATATTTTTGGTTCCCAGACCACGGGAACTATATATATACATACATATATATATATATATATATATATATATATATATATATATATATATATATATATATATACACATTTGCTTAAACATTAACTTTTTACATAACTATATTTTGTGTACTAGATTGGTTTGCTGTGAGCGGTCAGACAAAAATCTCCCACCTTCACAAATTGCATTGGCCAGCATGGTGATGAAACTGTCCAAACCCCCGACATTAAGACATGTCTGAGGCCATTGTCCTGCAGTGGACTAAAAACCCACATATATATATATATATATATATATATATATATATATTATATTATATTATATATATATATATATATATATATATATATATATAATATATATCGTGTTTTTTATTGTAATTTCCTGTGGTTGTGTCTGGGTATGTAATAACTTGAGTGATGAAGAAGATATAGCTATTTGTTACTTTTTAGTTATGAAAAGAGGTGAACGAGTGGAGAATTTATTGTTTTTCACTGTTGCCAATTAAGTTTCATGTCCCTTTTTATCAGTAAGAGTAAAGGCTTATTGGTCATTTTAAGAAACTTGAACAACAATACTTTGTATGAAAAGAAAAAAACATAAATAATCCAGTTATATCTTTGGAAAAACATGACAAAATATTTAGTTTGATATAAAACGGACAGATGTGCTTCTTTTTTTCTTTTGTTATGAATTTGGTGGAATTGTTTACGTTCTTCTAGAGCTCATATCAAGAGTTAAGAGAGAAGTTTGGAAAACAGAAATCACATTATTAAAAAGTTTTGAACTAAAAGTAAGAGTATGTGAACCTTTAGCTTTAGAGAAACTTGTATGAAGAATTAACATACTTGCTCCGTAAAGAATAACTTTACCTTCGGGGCCTCTATTGATCCGAAGTCCTTGCGTGACATGACTTATTGCATGTGACACTGTACATGATTGCAAGTCAAGTTGTAAGTCTAAAAGTTTTTGTTGGATGTTTATAGTTCGTCTAGATTTTTGGCGTGCCTTGAAATTTACGGACCATAAGGGTGACTGCAAATGTTTGCAATTTCAGAAAATATAGATATATTGCAGAAGTCTTCAATAATACCTTTTTAAATATGTGAATAGAATTTGAATATTGATTAAATAATTGAAGTAATATTATGGAACTTAGTTTTATCACCCATCTGCTTCTCTTAGTTTCTCTCTTCCAAAAATGTATGTACTCCATTAGTACTCCTCAAGCAGTACACTGTATGCATAAGTTAGAGGTCTTAACAGCGTTCCATCGGTCCCTAATTGCACTGACTTTATAGCCTTTTCTACGCCTCCGTTCCTGCTTCATTAACATTCTCATCATATGCAGGATTTCATGCCAGTTGCACACAGTTGCTGAATGGTCTCTTAGGTCTTTATGTCGGCATTATGGGCCAAATACATAAATCAAATCCAATATAGATATAAAGCATTCAATTTGAAACTACTATTCGATACAGTTTTCATTTTGATGACTAATTTTTTGGATGGGTTGATTCATTTAATATTTTATATACTGTGAAAAATAAATGTGCTCTCATTTCTTACTCGAAGGTTTCTTGATATTTTGATTCATGTAGTCTAATGTTTTATGAATATTGCATTTTCAGTTCATTCCTCAACAGTTATTTAGACAAGCGTTACTCTTTGCTTCTGTAATGGTCTACATCAGGACCCATACTGTATTGGTCCTGGTCTACACGAGACCAAATTTGATATTTCCGTACTAGAATATTCCTTCGTTTGATCTCTGCGTTTATTAGGTTTTTTCATATTTCATAACAGTTGATGGTAGTTTTATATTAAAGAAAGATTCCAGTTATAGATTGGCTTTGATGAATTAAAATTTTAAACCCTCTTCATTCTGTTACATGAGGAAATTTAAGAGCTGAAAGTTTTTATTGATTAATAATTTTTTTTTTTATATGTATGATTAATGTCACCACTTATACCACTGAGAAATAATCGGATAATTGTAAATATAGATTACGAAGTTACAAGAAGTAAAGAAGCTTAAAAGACGTAAATTAGAGTAAGAAATTCATAAAAACGCCATTGCTAAATACCAATTGGTAGATTCCTTTAGAAAAAAATTGAAATTATTTTATTTGATATCCGAAATAATTTACTGAAGTGAATACTTGGTTCAACTGTCGATTTTATTGCACACTAGAACGTGTTAACTTGATTTATATTTTTAAAAGAAATAATGTCAAGTCGCGGAAAACAAAGCGAACAATCCAGCTTTTACTTAACCTTCATTTTTTCCCCTCATAGTGCTAGTATAGGGTCTAACCATAAATGCAACTGGGCGCTGAATAGCCTCACAGGTCCTGGCGCTTGGCTATGTAGCCCACATCCTTAAATCCACACCATGTTGTACAGTTGTAGAAATAACACACAGGATTTTATTACATTTCTGTTGCTTTGGTATAAACCTTTCAACATTCTCATGTCCAGGAAATGCAAGTTTGTGTAAAGGATAGGATTGCAATACGTTTATTAGGGGGACCTATTCTGAAGTGGTCAATGTTTGTAGAAGATTAGGGATTTGTGGGGGTAATGACTATGTGGTATTTTCATAGGTGAAAAGACTTCGTGATTATTGAATTTGATTATATACTGCATCCAATTGTACTAAACTTGAGTATAAGATGTTCGTTTACACCAACGTTTGCTAATTGAGTACGGTTGCTGGTCTTGATGGAATTATACATCTTGCTCTGGTTTTGACATCTGTTGAAGATGAGTGTCCAATTTGCTATTATGAACACTCGCCTCCACACAATTTAAGGTCATTAGAATTTTATAGATTAGTTAACAGTCTCGTACTCTTTAATATATACTTTGTGGGGTTACTTTGATATCTAAATGGCAAAAGTTAAGTTACCCAACAGTAATCAATTTTAGCTTCTAGATAATCACAGTAGTAGGCCTGGTTCTCACCACAGAGAGAGAGAGAGAGAGAGAGAGAGAGAGAGAGAGAGAGAGAGAGAGAGAGAGAGAGAGAGTAGGTGTTGCAAGAATCATTAGCCTTACATAAGGCCTAGTGCAGATACGGCGCAGTGGTAGCGACCATTATAATTCATTGTTAGTTTTGAATTTTCATGCAGTCAATGAGTACTAGTGGATTTTGTACATGTGTGTGTGTATATATATATATACTGTATATATATATATATATATATATATATATATATATATATATATATATATATATATATATATATATATATATATATATATGTAAATATTTATAATGTATGTATGTAGGTATAAAATTTCCGTTTCAGGATTTTCTCCGTAACTCACGTATATCGGAGATGTCAGGTAATTGCTGAACCATATCTTCATTTTGAGGGTTGGTAATGTAATCTGCTGAATGATTAATATATTGTGTTTTCGACTAACCACCTTCGAAAGCAAGATTTATTTTATGATTTTTGATTAACAGCGATTTGTTAGTGGCACAGAGCTATCTTATACACAACGTGATTACTCTGTAGCACCGTTAGTCGACACAACTCAAAAGCAGTGGCTTAGTTTCTTGCTCTGAACTTTATAAAACAACAGCTTAATTTATTGTAATTGCTACAAGGACAAATTACTTAATGCGGATCATAGTGTTTTGCTAGTGAATGAAGATTTGATGCAATGTATTTGTCTGCAAGAATATGATATTGCAAATGTATATGGGGATTTTAGTCACATTCAGTACAAATAATAAGGCTTTAAATAACCTTATGATAATAGTACAGTGAATTGGAAAAACAATCTCTCTCTCTCTCTCTCTCTCTCTCTCTCTCTCTCTCTCTCTCTCTCTCTCTCTCTCTCTCTCTTGACTGTGTGTTAAGAATTTCCTTGTTATGCTGAGAACTTTTAAGTTAATAATGATTAGATACTACGTGATTCTTAACGCTGTGATATTCTTTAGAAAGTAATCGGCAAAGTGCTGATATAGTGTCAAGAGACATGACCCTGGATTCATGACTGTCTTTGCTGCAGTAGTTCCTAAAATGTTACACAATGAAGAGCCAGTGCAGCAACTTGACCATTATATTTCAGCAACATTCGGTCCATATCGTGGTTGAATTATGGAAAAATAAAACCACCCCGCTCCTCGGAATATTTATGTTATCTATACTGTATACCGAGTGTACATTTATGCTAGCATTCAGGCATTTTATATTAGTATTTCAGTGTGTTAGTGATTCAGTAGATGGTATATGTTATTCTCTCCTTATGACTTAATAAATATCTAATTTTATTTAATGAGTATTTGTGAGCATCTTCTCGCTATTATCATATCTTTATGGTCCCCTTAATGCACTATCCATCACCATTCTGATTTTTCCCATTTTCCCCTCGGTCTTCCTTGACGTCAGTGCAAGTGATGTCTTGTTTCACACACTATCTCCTCCCCATATTTTTCCTTTCATTATTGATGTTATCTTTCGAAAAAGGACCATGGTCATTAGAAGCCATCTGACTGCTGCCTCAGAAAAAGGCGGAGGTCTCTTCTACTGCACGCCAAACCTATTTAGTGAGAAACGGAGCCGAAATTCTCCCTTTCCTGATACGGTATTTTGACCCTTATGGTGTTCTGAAAATAATGGTTTGTTGTGGCATTTTCTTTCAATTCCTCTGGAGCTTAACTCTGTCAGGTGGCATCCCGCTGGACGTTAAGGGAAACACCTTCTGACAGAATTTAATTTAAGATGTTGCCACGGATGGTGGACAGAGGTGTTCCCCCACATCCTTTTGTGAGTGTGGGGTGTAGCTGTCTCAGTATTGATTAGAGTTTAGGTGTTTTGTGTTGGTATTTTGTGTTTCCCCCTCTGTTTGTATAAGTGTTCTTTGTTCTAAATAGTTCATCTCATACGCACTTCTTACTCTTTCAGTTAAGTCATATTTGAAAATTTTGTCTAAATGAAATTGGGACATATATATATATATATATATATATATATATATATATATATATATATATATATATATATATATATATATATATTTATATATATATATAATATATATATATATGTATATATATATATATATATATATATATATATATATATATATATATATACATACTGTATATGTGTGTATGCATGCATATGTATGTTTGTGTGTTTTTTTTTGTTCATGTATGTTAACTGATCTCTGTTAGGTTGAAGGTTTCAAGCTAAAAGGTACTATATTATCATATCCAGAATAAAATTTAAAGTCCATACAAGTGAAAGGTAAAATAGTCTGAGTTAATTTTCCTTCCTATAGAATCAATGACGAATCCATAATCTACGATCGTTTTATGTGATCCAGTGTTTGGATACAATCAATAATCTGGCTTATGTGGGCCACCCTTTGTTGCATTGTGCTGCAAGTTGGTTCACGGAAATGGTTTCTTGGGGACCTTGTTTTAAAAGCTGCAGAAACATCAGCGGAACTAATGATTGTAGAACATTGTCCGATTTAGGAACAGCCTCTGGTGAACCCAGTAGGACAGGCCAGTGGACTCTCTCTCTCTCTCTCTCTCTCTCTCTCTCTCTCTGCCCTACTTCCACTCTTCCTATTGCAATCTTTGTTCCGCTCCTCCCCTAATACTAGATTTGCTGAGAAAATTCTCTCTCTCTCTCTCTCTCTCTCTCTCTCTCTCTCTCTCTCCTAATATGAGGAAATGCTTATTGGACTCTTATATTTTATTGATTATTACAAGGAAGCAACGGCTATTGATATCAACTTGACCATGGCTATGATTGTCCCGGCTCTTTTCCGAAATATCCCTTTCGGTTTGATTTTTCCCCAAATTAGAAATAACATATTACCATGAACATTATTTTCGGCCTGAAAACGATCGAACTGGTAGGAAATATTTACCTCTTATAAATGGTATTCTTCCCCAAGATTTTTGGGAGCCCTGTCTGCCGTTGTTTCTGCTAACACCAAAGACTAAAAGGGCCGGCTGGTTCGGTATTTGCCGGTGTCTGGCCGTCTTCGATTTTTGTCTGGGGAGGCTGTCTGAAAGCTCCGAAGGGGGAAGGAGTGGCTGGAATTGGACTGGAAAGAGGGAGGAAAGGCATCCGGGAAAGTTCCATATAAAGATTTTCATCAAAGTAAAAGATTCTTTCTGTCTCATATTCCGAACTTGTTTTACTTTATTTTTTCTATAAGTCTGTGTATTTATTTACACGACCGCTCTAAAGATTGGAGGGGAGTGGGAAGGACCCCTCAACTAGGCGTCGAAGTGTTATGAAGAATACTGCGTCATCATCATCAGGGTTATTACCAGCTACGCATATTATCGACCACCCCTTAAGAATCACTAGTCACAACGGCAGCTACATTCAGCGTCGGATATGTGTCACGATACCTAACTCGGGGAAATGTTGATTGGTACTCCAGGGAAGTGGAAGGCGCACGTACGCGCACGCATCCAGAATGACTTCGCCTTGCGAGCACGTGACTCCCCTCCATGCTTCTTCCTCTTTCTCCTCTGATACTGTCTTTCGGTGGTAGAAGCCGGCAGCGCTGACGAAGGTTTGAAGCCGGGGATGTCGAATGAAAAGAATGAGGGTACTATTGGTTTAAGTGGATAAAACCATAAAAATTATAATGAAGTTTTATGTTGTAGAGTTTATATATATATATATATATATATATATATATATATATATATATATATATATATATATATATATATATAGTGTGTGTGTAGCTTTGGTTTTTGGTGTTACAAATTCATTAGTGGATCATCTATATGTCGCCTCTTTACCTTTATAACTTTTTATCATTTATGCTTAATGAAAAGTTTCAGTAAACCTACCCATTCCCTTTTCTCCATGGAATCTTATATGAATGTAATTGAGATGGCTCAAGTATTATTTTGATTAGTTTTATTTATGAAAAAAAAATTTCGTTTCATTACAATCACCGTATGAAACTTATAGAATATTATTCTTTTTAAAGAAAATCCTTCCAAAATTGGTTCAAGCATTTAAGAAAAATTATCTATGAAACTTTTTTTTTTTTTTTTTTTTTTTTATATAAAAGCTTCAGTATGAATGTTGCTGATTGTCAATTGATCGTATTCCTCTCTATAAAAACGTTAAATGTTACAGTTCCATTAAAGAATTGTTAATTTAGCATATTTTGATGAATTTCTTTTATTTCTTTGGTGTATTTTGATGTGAACTTGTTAATTCTTTGTGTTCTCAAAATGAATTAAAAACTAATTACTGATAAATGCGTAAACGTCACATGTTTTGCGACGTTCTTTTACTTACTTATATTTGCCACCTTCATTTTTTTGTACAGCGAATAACCTTGCAACACAATACCGGTACCACTTTTTTTTTTTAGGTAAATTGAATGGTAAGCATTCATGGAAGCCTTCATTCCAGCTCTATAAGCGTCGAGTTTGACTCATGGGCTTGTATATCTCCTCCTTTTAATATTGATGACGTGGAAGCCTTCATCTGTGATTATTCATAGCATTCTGTTGCTTTGGAAGTTAAGACCTTGGATTATTTGGCATATTAAATGTCTTAAGATATTTTCAGCTGTTGAAGATTGCCCCTCTCCCTGTTTTTAACTGGTTTGAATGCTCTAGCCCCTAGGCCATTTGCTTAAAAGAGCCATCACGTAAGTCAGTACTAACCTCTTCTACTGATGATATTTGCCTTTTTTTTTAGACATCTGTGAATCACTGGACTTAGTATTTCAAACAGGGTTGTCTCGAATTAAGGGGCAAGTTGATATAATCTCCTCTCTCTCACTGAAAAAAAAATTCTGGTCTTTTAACTGGTAAATGTAACTTCCATTTTTCTTTCTTGGTCCTCTATTAACTGACCCGACTCAATTCAGCAGGCCTTGTGCTACTAATCCTCCCACTTAGCTCCTTTTAATCGTTTGCCAACCACAATATTACTAAGGTATCAGTGCTTTTTCTTCTTGAGGTATCGGAAAAGATATGACTGTTCCTTTTCCTGTATGATTCCTTAAGAATGAAGTTGATCCTCTGGCTAAAGTGTTAAAATTTGTATTTACCCTTCTTTTTAAGATGGACTAGCTTAGTTGTCTCGAAGAGTGTGGCCAGTCTATTTCTTCTAGCTATTAGCCTATTGTCATATCTTCTGTTATTGTTTTAAAGCAGTAAAATTTTACTTGGCTCTGTTTTCATTTTTTATCTCCATAGACTGGTTTTTGTTAACCTCAATGGCCTTTTCAGAGTCTAAGATAAGGTTCTATTAGACAGATTTCCTGTTAAACGCTTTACTTGTTTTAAGTTCGTTAGGAACTGTGTTAATATTAGTTGTTGAAGTGCAAGCATATGATATTTGCTACTATTGCCAGTGCAACCTTTATTGATTGTAAATACGTAGTACACTCATCATTTTCTACCTTTTGTGAATTACATTCTTCAATCTGTTTCCCCTTATATTAATTTTACCAATAATTTAGACCGGCATTTTCCTTCATTTTTTCCTTTCACATCCCTTAATACTTGATGCACCTGTCTTGTACTACACTTACATGTCTGATAGCGATGGCCTTGTGAGGATTTCTTGATTAGTATTTCACTAATTTAGTGAAATTTCATTTGCTGCCGTTATAATTTAGTAAATTTTAGTGCTATCAAAAAGGTTTCCACCTATTTCTCAATGATATTTCAATTTCCTTAATTAATTTTTATTGGGAATGTACCTGAATGTCATTTCTCCTATCCAATTGTTTAGGTTACTTCAGTATAGTAAGGTGGGGTTAAATTTGCTTCTCGAAATATTCTGTTAATTAGCATTATGTCGTACGTGCTTATCATCGTAATTGTTAAACTTTTATTTTGATCATCTTCATCTGTAGTTTATCCTTTTTTTCTCGATTATCTGACCCTTTGCCATAAAGTAGAGCATTTGACCCCTGCTGTAGATATTATGTGGTAACAGTTCCAATTTGTAATAGTGACAAGTTCTTTTTCATGCCAGGCAGCTCTATTATATTTGTTTGGCTACCCCTTTTATTTGTGCCCGTTAGTATCTAATATCTTTAAGGATACACTTTTTATTTGTAGAAGTAATAATCTATCATGCTACTCTTATTTGTTCAAGGTAGTAAGTAATAATCTATCAGGCTACTCCTTTCATTTGTGGAAGTAACACTTAACGAGATGATGCCTCGTGACGGGCAAGAGGGCTCTCGAACCGGGGAATAATTCAAGTTTTACTTGAAATTTCACTCATACTTTTTCTATTGCTTATTATTATTTAAAATTTCTTCATATTATCAAGTATCTTATATCTGGGTCTAACCTTTGATAGAAAGGTGATATGGGTCTTGCATCTCAAAAGCTAAATCTAAATATGTAGAACTTTTAGATATTTATAAAGTTTTGACCCAGACTTCTTGGGGAGCAGATTGACAGATTTTCCTAAGACTATAGAGCCTTTATTTTATACAAAATTTCGTATGGATGTAAAATATATTCTTTAGCCTCCCTTACCAAGTTGAAGATTTTAGATTCCATTCACCATGCTGGCAGCAGATTAGCTATTGGTGCTTTTAAATTACCCACCATTCCTTGTCTCTTATATGATGCAGGTGAGTGGCCTCTGAACTTAAATCACCAGTTTACTATGATTAGATATTGGTGTAGGTTACAGAGGCTTCCTAATTCACTGTCCTTTCAAACTGCCAATAAATAGAATTTATTTTTCTACTATGAGGCTAACCCTACATCCCCAAAGCCCTATTTATTTGGAGTGAAACATCTAAATAGCTTCAATCTTTCCAGGAGTTGGGTACTACCTTTTGAGTTTCCAGTTACCCCTCACTGGAAACTTCGAAACTTCCAGAGATCGCCTTTTGTAACTATTTTACTCTCTCTATAGGCAACATGGTAAATGAAGAAATTCAATCTACGTTTTTGGAACAGCAACAGCATGCGGATACTAGATTTATATTTTTGGATGGCTCCAAATCCAGTGCTGGTGTTTGATTTGGGTTGTACAATACTTTTTTCATTGTAAACGTGCACTCCCTTTAGCATCATCTATCTTTACAGCAGAGCTATATGATATCTTTGAGTGCTATTGAAAGAATAGAATAATGAAAGGGTAATTTTACCAGCATTAGTAATGCAAAAAGTGTCTTGCAGCCTTGATTTTATTTTTATCCAACCAACCCTTTTATTTAAAAAAAAAAAAAAAATAGAATCTCTGTATATTTGTAGCACTGCCGGCAAGGAAGTCAAGTTTTGCTGGGTTCTAGCACATGTGCGTGTGGCGGGAGATGAAGAGGCGGACAAACTAGCAAAAGAGGGAGGAGACAAATTACATCCTTGAAGATATCCACTTCCTTGTAATGACTTTTTGCATTAGTGATATTAGGTAGCATTACCGGAATTCTTTGGATCAGAATAAAAGGGAGATCACAAATACTATACCCCCATGGAAATATAATATTCTAGAAGGTGGGAAACTACCATTTTTTAACATAAGGGTTTTATGACGGGCAGGTGCCAACCGTTATGTAATGATTGATTGCTTCCCCTGACCGTTAGGTATTTACTGATTGAATGTCCCATTCCTGGGGGTCTCGGAGAACGATTCCTTTCTAAAGCTTGTGGTGAGGATGGCAGATACATCTTCACCAACATTCTTGGAGGATAAGTTGTGTACGATGCCAGTGGCATTTTTAAGTTTAGGTGGGAGGCTTAAATGTTTTATATTAAAATCATTTATTTGTTTTTTGATGACTAATTTTTAATTAATTGTATTCAATAGACGTCAGTTGCCTTTGATGTTATGATGCCAGATAACTATCAATCTTTCCTTCATTATTTGCGGAAGTAAATAATTTGTATCATGCTACCCCTTTTATTTGTGTAAGTTTGTAAGTAATTCGTCCATTGTACAGATATGAAAATTTCTTTTATTTCAAATGAGAATGTTCGGATTTTATCTTTCACAATGCTATTAACATTTTAAATGATCTCCTTTCGTTCTTTGATAAACCTTAATCCTTCGAATGGCAGATGTATCTCTTCCGTAAAATTTTAGTCTCGCTCTTTTCTTTTGAGAGAGAGAGAGAGAGAGAGAGAGAGAGAGAGAGAGAGAGAGAGAGAGAGAGTTGGTATCATGCCACATGAATAACCTGACATTCAAAGTTAATGTAAATACCTTTTGCAATATTCATTAAATCCTCATTTTAACAGAGGCGAATTGAATTCCGGACTATAACATTATAGAGCATATCCATTTATTACCATTTTTCTCTCTCTCTCTCTCTCCTCTCTCTCTCTCTCTCTCTCTCATTGTGTTTCAGCAGCAAGTGTGTGAAGTAATTTTGCGTTTTAATACATAAAACAGTTGTCCAGCTGATTTTTAGATACTCTTTGTTGTGCTACATAAAAACAAAGAGGGCGTTGTCCTTTCAAATATGTTATCCATAATATACTTAGGTCGTGAAAACGGGAATTTCTATAAAAAAAGTTCCATTTTTGTCGTAGTATTTTCAAGATATTGCTGAAAATGAATATTGTGTACATTATTTGCCGTATTGCATGCGTTTTGCATTTTTCATCTTTTTCATAAGGCAATTTCCAGGTGCATTGCGAGTGACCCTATTTTGATTATACGATATGTTTTGCGATTGTAAAGTTTTTAAAACATAATTATGTTTTAAGTGTATAATGTTAAGAAACAAAGGTTATATAGATAACATCTAAACTTCTATTTATCACAGATTTTATCTGTATTTTTTTTCTCATATCACTATAATTATTTTTTTTATTCATTTGTTTTAATGTAGAATATTTTCCCCCGAATTGATTCTGGTCATCTCGGTAAGAGTAGAGTGGACTCATTGGTTGATACATCTCTTCCTTTGGATAATAATATCAAGATGAATATGTCTCCTTGTGATAAGAATGTGATATTAATATAGTACTGTAGTTATATTCACAAAGAATGGGTTTTTTTTGGTGTTGATCATCGTTCAGTCCCACCTGCTTTGTGATGCAGTTCATGACCGCGGGGTTATCTCGAGTGGTAATTCTGATAGCCTTGCGCTGCTGTGATGACCATTTAATAATTTCTCTCCTCTCAAAACTTTGGCTGTGCCATAATCTTTGTACCATGCCTTTCTTGTCAGACTTTAATTCAATCGCAGCCATGCTCGGTCTCCGTTGTCAATGTGTTATCAGTTATAAATATATTTATATATATATATACATATATATATATTATATATATATATATATATATATATATATATATATAATATATATATGTATATATATATAAAATATATATATATATATATATATATAAACATATAAATACACACACACATATATATATATATATATATATATACATTCTATCAGTTTTAGGTTTTTATAAGAAGACCGAAACACAAACGCGCAATATATATATATATATATATATATATATATATATGTATATATATGTATATATATATATGTATATATATATGTATATATATATGTATATATATATATATATATATATATATATATATATATATATATATATATATAGTATATGTACGTATGTATAAACTTGGGACCCAATTTATTCTGATGGAATTTTCATTAAAGGCAACTGGCTTGGTGACGTCGTGTAAATTTTAGGTTAATCTGGTTTGATCCCAAGTTTTTTCCTGGTGTAATCTTTTTCATTTTTTATATATTCTTGATGGCTGAATGGGAGGTTGACGTGTTTTACCTGAAATTTTTGAAATGCTAAGATAACTGACAGTTGGTCTTGTTGAATTATCATTTTGATTAGTGGACCAAGGATGATTTTGTCTATCGGAAATGTTTGTTGTAGATTTTTTACTCCATTATGACCAATTCCATAATCATCCTGCCGTATGGATAAGCACTTCTGAAAAACTAAGATAACTTTGAGGAGGAAAATACCCGAGTTCTCATAAATCAGACATAATTTTGGAAAAAAGGGGATATTTCACATAAGTATCTATTGAGAAAAGACCTACATTACTAAACTAAGATAGTTATCAAACATTAAAACAAGACTATGACGGTCATCACCTCACTTCTCCCCAAGTAGGCCTTCGTCCAGGTCCTATTTTGTATGCATTCCTAAATACAATTCAAATATTTAGCCTGATATATTTCAAATGTTACTTATATGTCACTATAACGCAACCTTACCTTTGAAAATGTATTAATTACTTTAAGATTAACATTTTCTAATGTTGTCATCTGCAGCTAGGCATGTTTTCATAATCAATAAAGATATAGCATTTAATAAATTACATACTCTGCAAAAGATGATCTGATTACAGCAAATTGTTAGTAAATGATGTATGAATCACAAATGATTATGAAGACGTACATAGAAGTATCCGTTGTGATAAGTAGTAGTAAGTACAAATACTGTATTAATGAACATACAAAAAGATCCCCCGAAATCCAACACCAATAAGCAAACCTTTTAGAATAGGGAATAAAGAGTACCATTCGTAAGCAAACTACAAAGAATAAAGAATCGGTTAGCCAATGTTCACCGTTGTTTCTGAGGGCGAGTCCCTACTGTTATTCCCTTTACACTAATTGGAAATGAATGGTATGAAAAAATGGAGCAAAAATCCAACTCCCGTGCAAAGTATTAGTAGCCAGGTTAAAACACAGAAGGAAACCTAGTGGTATCAATCATTGCACAAATTAGGGTAACATTTACATAAGCACCGATAAGTAAACTAAACAATTTGAAGAAGAAAAATACTGCCCTATGACATGAGAGGCGAGCTTTTTATGACCTGACCTATTATCTTTAGTTTCGACTTTTATTTCTTTCTCTTTCTTTCTCTCTTAAAACATTTCTTTCTCTTTCTTTCTCTCATAAAACATTATACTCGTACAGTATACATCTTTTGCAATACTGTTCAGAGAAAACATAAACCAAGGTAAGCTCTTGCGGAGCTCGTTCGTTCGATCAGATTGCTCGGCATTTACAGCCGAGCTATTCTTTATAATTGCCGTATAGTTTTATTTTATTATTGGAAGTCAGTTTGATTTGATAATTATAATACCGAGAAGTTTTTGTGGGATTGATATAATAACATTGAGTAATTATTCGAAAATGATCACTGATAGAAATTGATTGTTACACTTTTTGTATGTCTACTTAAATCCTATATGATTTAAGGTCTATAATTATTTAAGGTTTTTAAAAAGTTCATCTTTAAAGATAGACCAATTTAGAAAGAACATTATTGAGTATTAGAAACCAATGCATCAAATATATCAGGAAAAGTTAATGATTTGAAAAATACTTTTCGTATAAAGTCTTACTAGATTTGTAATTCCTTTGACTGGTACTAGCTTACGGTGTAGTTAGACACGGGAATTCCTGGTACATCTCAATTTGAGGAAGTGCACCCTGTCACACACTAACTGCGCAGCGAGTGCCTGTGTGTAGCCCCACCCGTCACCTCTGCCATCTGTATACAGTATCTGCTTGGTTACTCGTCGAGAAGTAAGGGTGTGAGACGGTGCATTTCCTCAGTGCGAGATGTTCCAGAAATTCCAGTGTCCAACTGCACGTGTTGCTCGGTGCGATTATATATCAAAGATGACTGATCTTGGCTCAATGATAATCATCAGATGATCGTCTAGAACACTTATTTATTTTCCTTGAATGGGGCGGTTTTTGCTTCAAGCGATTGCCGCAATGAGTCGCAAACGATCAGTGGCAGTCGCTCAAGTAGAGCGTCTAGACAACCGTATGACGTTGAGCGATAATAGCACCGAGTAGAACTTACCTTTAGACCTTTAAGTAGAAGATAATAATGTCTTGTAGAATAACATATTTAGATCTGCCCCTTGATATCAATATTTCAGTTATAAAATAGACAGGTAATTAATGAGGTAATTTCATTTGAAAGAAGGTTGTTTACTTACTGACATTTGTCTTATTTCTCAATGTACATATAATTTGAATGAAAGGCTGTAGAGCTGAAATCCTTGTGTCATATTCACATCAAAATAAATGATATTCATGATAGTTTGTCTCTGTTGGAAAATTTCAATTTAATAACCAATTAGAAGGGAATTTAATAACCAATTAGAAAATTATGACTATCTGCTATGAAAGTTTAGTGAAAGGTGGAATGGTATTCATTTTCTAAAAGAGCCTCTTAAACATCAACAAGTAGGCTTCTTTTACTACTTACCTTACTTTAAGGGTGGCTTTTCTGGTCCTATACAGTAGGGGAACCCTACTCTCTACAGAACCTCCACAGTCGTTTTATCATGTTCGTTCCAAAGCATTCAACATTTCACAAGCATATTGCTCGTTTAAAGTCGAATCCATACTGTCAAAGCATTTAGAGAACAAGAAACTCTTCAGTTTCCTCTTGAAAGCCTTAATATCTTTAGTCTTTTGAGTGTTTAGTGGAGCTTATTGTATAGTCTCGGGTTGCAGTAGACCTGTATCTAGTAGCTTCCAATAATTTGAAACCAACTGTGACTATTCTCGCGACAACAATTTGTTGCCTGCATAATATGTAGCAATTCTCTTGGGTGTAATGGACATCCGGGTCTGATAACTTGATGGGTTATCATACATATATTAAACTCGATAATCACTTAAATAGTTAGCCAGTGGAAATCGAATAGTATAGGAGTGATCCTTTCTCGTGGTGGGACACCTTTTATCAGTCTTGCTCCTTTGTTTATTAGGTTTTTGAATTTCTAAGTTGGGTTTCGGCAAATTGTAGTAGGAGGAGTTACAATAATAATCAATCCTGGCAATAACACAGTTTAGCACGAGTTTCTTTACCGAATGTTCATCCAGGTATTGTTTTCTACCGAATGTTCATCCAGGTATTTCTTTCTAAAAACAATGTTTCCAAGATGGTAACTAACAGTTTTTGCTACATTCCTTTGGGGATTAAAAGACAAGTTTACAATCAAGAGAAACGCCTAAATCACGAACTTTACTAGATATCAAGTGATATTCAAATAAACATAAATAACAACTCTGCCCCAAGTTTCTAATCATGTTTTTGGGCTCAAGCCATGACGTTCTGATGGAAGGTTCCTTCAGTAGCTCCCTAGGGTATATTTAACTACAGGGATATTCCCAGAGAATTAAACTAAAGGTTATCACAGAATTCTAACTTCTGGTGCGAGTACCCTAAAGGTTTCCCTCTAGGATATCGTATATCAACAGGGGACGCATGTATTAACACGCCACATAGCTATCTGCACCCCATATAGAGTTAACACTTCGATATGAAAGGTGGAGAATAACTGGGGAGCCGTTCCACAGTGACACTCATCTGTGGCTGCTTTTGGTACTCGAAACGTAAACAAACGGGCGCCATTGCTAAATGACGTCACGTCTGTCCTCATCCTTCAGCCTGTAGCTCCTTACTTTGGTCGGATTCTCCTTGAGTGCGTTTTTCATCTGCTTACATCGCCGTTATGTCGTTACCTTCAGCCTCGCCTTCTTCTGGAAAGTTGAGTACCAGGTCCCAGTATTGTTTAAATAAGCTCTAGCCGTAAAGTAACTTCTACTTTTCGTAAAATATTGAGTTTTGTGGCAGAGCTGTGCCGATCCCGGACGCGCCATTTTATGGCGTCGCTGTTCATATCGCATGCTTTATTTAGTTAGCCAGAACAGCCTACTCCGGTCACTTAACTAATTAATATTATTAGTTATTTAGTCTTCATAGCTAGGAATTACTTATATCGTGTTTTAGCGCTCATCAGACTCGGTCGCCGTTCGACCCCATACTAGATCGCTAGCTTAGCCCCTAGGCTGGATAGCCTAGTGCTTATTTTCTTGCATGATATATACCAGTGTTCCTAGGTTAAGTTATGAAGATTGTGGCATTATTAAACATACTATTAACTGTGATGTAAGTGTTTTCGCCTTCGGGGACCATATAGGGGACCGGGTTGATTGCGTATCTTTCCACCCTAACCTAATGTAGGAACCCCTATATGCTCCCTAATCCCCCTGCCTGCGGGCGTTCCCTCTGTGTGGCCTTGCTTCCCCTTCTATAAAGGGGAATCTTGTCTACAAACAGAGTATTTATCGCTTCTCTGTCTACCCTAAGGGAATGATCCTCCCTTAGGGTCGTGACCGAGAAATAAGGAACGGCTCTGCCCTTCCTCAGTTGCACCTGGTTGGGTTACTCCTCCCTCCCTGCAACTTGCGATGTGTCTTTCAGCTTACCTAGCCTAGGAGTTAGCCCTCCTTCTCTAGGTTAAGCTCTGGGGGTTGACTCTGCTCTATTATAGTTTGAGACGGTACTCCTGTACCATTCTCATTCTGGGTTACCTAACCTATGTTAGGGAGCGTTCTCCCTCTCCATGGTGGCCGTTCTCATACAGAGTCTCCCCAATAGAAAGACCCCCCATCTTCTCCCTCCCCACCTATCCCTTTGGTGTAGGCTTGCCTATACACATCTGTCCTTAGTCCTACAACTCCTCCCTTGGGTGGAGTGGTAGGGCTAACTTGTTCTCCTGCTGAACTGGCCACTCTGGTACACATACCCTTCATAGCGTTCTAAGGGGGTAGTTGCCGGCAGCGGTCCGGCTGGTGGGGGTTTCCCCCTTCTTGAGTGCCCTCTAACCCTCCCTTGGGTTACCCCAGGCACCCGGCCAACTGCCGGCTCCCTGCCGCCAGATGCTAGGAGTATCTACTCCTATCATGAGTGCACTCTCTCCGGAGGGATGCCGGAGGGGTATGAGATCTTACCCCTTCCATCCCTCCTTACCTTTCTCTCCATCTATCCTGGTGCCGGTCCCTTGCCGCCTCCACCGCCGGCGATACCGCCTTTACCTCTGGTGACATTCTTTCATAAGATGCCCTCCCCCCTCTAAGACGTCAGCCATCCGTGTGCCGGAGGCTGCCGCCTTCCGTCGACATACAGCCCTCATTTTACCTAGTAACAGCTGGCCGACCTTCGGTGCCGGCATTGATTGCCGGCGGTCTAGGTATACAACCATATACATATCCATCTTATGAATTGATCCAAGCTCTCCAGGCCATCAGCCGAAGCCGCCGCCTCCTGCCGGTGACCCGCCGCTGTGCCGACGGCCGCCACGATGGTATTATATTTTAGATACTCAGTGTGTCTGTCTTGATGCCTTCCACCCTGCAGGACCGGCCTCCGGCGTGTCGTCGGTCTGCCGGCACCCCTTGGAGACGTTAAGGGACATGCACCCCTTCTCATACCTGCCGACAACATGCCGACAGCCAACATACTGCAGCCAGATGGCTTAGCCACTTCCATATATAGGTATTGTCTTACCATCTAAAATTGTGGCTGTGCTGTCTGATTGCACATTACAATATTCCAGCATACTCTGTGTGTCTTAGTGCAGCCGATTGCCGGAACCTATATCTAATAAGGGGTCTCTCCTATTCTCCTTCTACCCAGGGATCTGAGTGGTCTCAGTCCCTGCTACACCTCGCGGGCAATTTCTGTTAGAGGCTTAGCTTCTACCCACCACGGCTTATCCATATGGATTTCCGTTTTGTGACCTTCGGCCACAAAAGAAATTGCCTACTGATAAGGTTACGGTAACCGACTGGGCGGGATTCACAAGTATGTGTCTATCTACGTTCTTTCCCGCTCACTACACTCAGGCATTATAATACCTTGTGAATTACCTTAATGCTTAAAAAGTTAGATTAAGTTATCTTAATTTTAGAGTAATGTAAGTCATTCTTATGCCTTCCATGTACTCATGATCTCTTTCTTTTACAGGAGGAGTATATGAAGTGTGAAAGCAACTTCTGTGGAGTGAAGTGCCCGGACTTATACGGGCACAAGGCGTGCCAGACCCTCGCCCCCTGCGCCGCCAAGAGAGGCGACCTGAAATACTGGGACCCGCAGAACTGTACAGTCTGCAAGAGTCATTTGGCCGAGGCATTCGACGACCCTCCTTCAGCGGAGGCAAGGGACAACGCTCGAGAGAAGCTACGCAAGTGGGTGCGTGGCTTCCAGAAGAACGCCACCGGACCGTATCTCGCCAGCGAAGATTTGAGGGCCTTGCTTTTCCCAAAGGCATCCAAAGACTCTGTGATCCCCAGTGATCAGATCCCCACCGTCCAGCTCGTGGTGGAACCTGATATTGTCATGGCCCAGTCCATGCATGAGTGCCACTTGGATTCCGATAACGTGGAACGTATGTCGTAAGTGTCAGAAGAGATGGAGAAGAACCTCATGGGCGAGGAACTCGACTATGAGCAAGATCAGGTGGAATATCCTGATTCGGAGACCAAGGTCGCTCCCGCTCCTACTCCCGCAGCGACTCCTGCACCGTCCGAGGAACCTGTTCCTTCAACTTCCGCCACCCCGGACCCTCTTCCATCGGGCACTCAGGAGGTCTTCAAGATGCTTGAAGCCCTCATGGAAAGAAAGCTACGAGAAACCCAGGAGCAATTCCGGTCTTATCTAGTTAACTTTAAACAACCGAAACGGATTTCGGTTAAAGACCTCCTCACTTGCTCGGAAACTAACCCATGGAGGTATGCCGAGCATATGCCAATCACGACTGGTAAGATCTTCATCAGTGAGAGGGTTGGCTCTACCTTGTTGGAAGAAGTGGAATTCTTCCCGAACTTCGAGGCTTATCCGGACTGTTACGTCCGGCTCAGGTCTGAACCAGCCACAAAGGAGGAGACCGAACCGAAGGAGGTTATCGTGTTCGATCTCGCGAAGGCCCAGGCTATGCTAGCCCAGGCGGTGAAGAGTAGGGGTTTCACCAACTCCAAGATGCCGGCGCTTAGTAAGAAGTACCCAACCTTCGTTGCGCTGAATGCTGCGACTTTCCCCTTCATCGAAAAGGCCTTCACAGCGGTCTTAAAGGCAGTGGAGGAAGGGAAACCTAGCCCTGCACTGGAGGAGTGCAGACCCTTCTCCCTTACCGTTTCTCCCGATGATAGGCACTGGAAAGACGTCCAGTCAACCTTCACGGTGGGGAAGTTAGAGCCTGACGTAGCTGGTCGTCAATTCAATGAGGACCTCCCAAAGCTAAATGATCACCTCCTTCGTAGGGAACAGGATACGAAGGAGAGGCTTGCCGCATCGCTGTCCCTCCAGGTACAGCTAGAACTTTTGGCCGGGGATACTAGAGTCCCGGATTTTTACATGGTCCTAGCCAAAACACACTTGGCAACGGTGACTAAGGACCTGTATAGCTTCACTAAGGCTCGCAGAGCCTGTCGTGAATTCGTGTTTGCCAACGCGACGGTGAAACACGAACCCCGGAGGCTGATTTCCTCCAATATCTGGGGTAAATATCTCTTTCCCTCCTCCCTGGTGAGAGAGATTGCAGACAAGGCCGCCACGGAGAATAGGAACCTTCTCCACAAGTGGGGCATGTCGAGAAAAAGGAAATCCTCTTAGGACGATGGCCCTCAACCTAAGAGGAAATATCAGAAACCAAAACCCCAGCAACGTCAACAGAGACGGCAGTTTCCGGGTTCCGCTACTCCCCAAGTGGCCACACAGCCACAGCAGACCTTTCAGTTGGTCCCCCAACCGGTAGTGTCGCAGTCACCTGTCTTTACCCCTGCTTTTGAGCAACATGCTACTACCTTTCGTCCCAGAGGTAGGGGCTCAAGCAGAGGTTCCGGCAGAGATTCGTCTTGCCGCCCCTCCAGAGGCAGAGGAGGAAGGGGAGCTAGCGGCCGAGGTGGCAAACCCTCGGGACACCAGAAGCAATGAAGTGCTTCCGGTGGGAGGAAGACGCCGCCAATTCCAGGATCGTTGGACCTTCGATCCCTGAGCACACAGCATTGTCAAGAAGGGACTAGGCTGGAGCTGGACGCAACAACCCCCAGCCTTCCAGCAATTCTTTCAACAGTCAACCCCCCTCCTGGAAGAATATGTCCTAGAACTCTTGAACAAGAAGGTGATCAGGAGGGTAAAGTCAACCAGGTTCCAAGGGAGACTATTTTGCGTTCCCAAGAATGACTCCGACAAACTCAGAGTCATTCTAGACTTATCCCCTTTCAACAAGTTCATTGCGAACAACAAGTTCAAGATGCTGACTCTTCAACAAATAAGGACCCTTCTGCCTCAATGGGCCTATACGGTCTCTATAGACCTGGCGGATGCCTACTGGCATGTTCCAATGAATCATCACGCTTCCTCCTACCTAGGATTTCGACTCCAAAGGAAAAGTTACGCCTTCAGGGCCATGCCCTTCTGGCTCAACGTGGCTCCATGGATCTTCACCAAGCTGGCAGACGCCATCGTCCAACAACTCCGCCTTCAGGGCGTCCAAGTGATGGCCTACCTAGACGACTGGCTAGTCTGGGCGACGTCGCCCGAAGATTGTGTAAGAGCCTGCAACAAAGTCACCCAGTTCCTAGAGCATCTGGGATTCAAGATAAACACCGAGAAATCTGGCCTCTCTCCAGCTCAGAAGATCTAATGGTTGGGAATCCATTGGGATCTTCAGTCACACCGCCTTTCCATCCCACAGAAGAAAAGGAAGGAAAAAGCAGGATCTCAAGACGACAGCAGGAACAAGTTCTTGGCTCTCTACAGTTCGCCTCTGTGACAAACCCAGTGCTTCGCGCACAGCTAAAGGATGCCGCGGGAGTCTGGAGACATTTCGCATCCATCGCTCGAAGAGACCTCAAGAGACGGCTTCCAAACAGACTTCGCTTACTATTAAAGCCGTGGTCGGAAGCAAAGGCCCTGAAAAGGTCCATCCCTCTTCAACACCCGCCTCCATCGATCAACATCCACACGGACGCTTCACTGGAGGGTTGGGGAGGTCACTCCCACCAACGACAGGTTCAGGGAACATGGTCTCCCCTATTCAAGACGTTTCACATCAACATCTTGGAGGTCATGGCGGTTCTTCTCACCCTGAAGAAACTCTCCCCGCCTCCCTCGATCCACATCCGTCTGACTCTGGACAACTCGGTGGTAGTCAGATGTCTCAATCGTCAGGGCTCGAGATCGCCCCAGATAAATCAGGTACTTCTTCCGATCTTTCGTCTGGCAGAAAAGAAGAAATGGCACCTGTCTGCAGTTCACCTACAAGGATTCCGCAACGTGACAGTGGACGCTCTATCACGGACAAGCCCAATAGAGTCGGAATGGTCTCTAGACCCAAGATCATTCTCCTTCATCTCTCACCAACCCGGAACTTCAGATCGATCTCTTCGCAACGAGCGACAACAATCAACTTCCTCGATATGTGGCCCCGTACTAGGACCCCAAGGCAGAAGCAGTGGATGCCATGTCACTGGATTGGAACAGATGGTCCAGGATATACCTGTTCCCTCCCCCCAACCTTCTGCTGATAGTCCTCTCCAAACTGAGAACCTTCAAAGGGACAGCGGCCCTAGTGGCTCCCAAGTGGCCCCGGAGCAATTGGTACCCTCTGGTCCTGGAGCTGCAGCCCACGCTGATCCCCCTACCGGGCCCAGTTCTCTCTCAACAAGTACAGAAGTCGACTGTCTTCGCTTCATCACTGAAAGTCAGGGACCTTCATCTCATGATTTTCTCTCCTTAGCCGCAAAGAAAAGGCTTGGAATCTCGAAGAAAAGTCTAGACTTCCTCGAGGAATACAAGACTGAATCCACATGACGGCAATACGAATCTTCCTGGAGAAAGTGGGTCTCGTTCGTCAAAGCAAAAAATCCTAAGGAAATCACCATTGATTTTTGCATGTCCTTCTCCATTCACCTGCATGGACAAGGCTTAGCAGCCAACACGATTTCCACCTGCAAATCGGCTTTGACTAGACCACTACTGTACGCCTTCCAGATTGATCTGTCCAGCGATATCTTCAATAAACTACCAAAGGCATGCGCTAGACTACGCCCAGCACCTCCGCCAAAACCTGTCTCCTTGTCCCTGGACAAGGTGCTCCATTTTGCCTCTAACCTGGACAACGATTCGTGCCCTCTAAAAGACTTGACTCAAAAAGTTATCTTCCTTTTTGCTCTCGCCTCGGGAGCGCGAGTCAGTGAAATAGTGGCATTGTCAAGAGAAGAGGGTCATATCCTGTTCGCAGATACAGGAGAACTTACCCTCTTCCCTGATCCGACGTTTCTCGCAAAGAATGAACTACCCACCAAGAGGTGGGGCCCTTGGAGAATCTGCCCCCTGAAGGAAGATGTCTCTCTATGCCCAGTGGAGAGTCTTAAGGTCTATCTTCGCAGAACTTCAGACTTCGGTGGAGGACAACTTTTCAAAGGAGAAACATCGGGTAGTGACTTGTCACTGAAACAACTAAGAGCGAAAATCACCTACTTCATTCGCAGAGCGGATCCTGACAGTACACCCGTAGGTCATGATCCTAGAAAAGTCGCGTCTTCTCTGAACTTCTTCCAGAGCATGGATTTCGAAAGCCTCAAGAGCTTCACAGGGTGGAAATCGTCGCGCGTTTTCTTCAAGCTCTACGCGAAGCAAGTGCATGAAGTTAAACATTTCGTGGTAGCCGCAGGTAGTGTTATGAAACCTGCCGTTTAACTCTGCATAGAACAGTGAGTTACTTGGGACTTTAACTCTATGGGTGCCTGTGTTGACCCTCTTGTGATACATAGTGATTTCATGGACACTTAGTGTTTCTAATAGACTGTTCTTATCAAGGTGAAATGTCATAGGCTTCACATGAGTGCCATATGCTCTAGGGCATGATGTGTTTTTTCTTTGAAAAAGACTGACGTTCCTCTGGAACTTGTGTTTCTAAAAGTGAAATTTCTTTCAGATTCAAGATTGAAGTCTTTTATTTTCTATGTACATTATTCTTTATTATTGTAAATTAACTTTACACTTGTTATTGCAATTTTTATGAAAATAATCTGCAATCTATGAAATAAAATGT
Source organism: Palaemon carinicauda (assembly GCF_036898095.1). Lineage (NCBI taxonomy): Eukaryota > Metazoa > Arthropoda > Malacostraca > Decapoda > Palaemonidae > Palaemon > Palaemon carinicauda. The sequence goes on from NC_090739.1 coordinate 73,281,559, forward strand.
CTATTTTATTACATGTGCGTCTCTCTCCGCTCCTATTATTTATTATGAAATATATGATTGTCATAGTTTCATTTAACCCCTTTCTTTTTGAAAGAGAAGAATAATATAAATATACTTGTATTATATACTCACTCATGCTGTGGTAATATTCCTACCTGAATACTTACCTTCGTCCTGCCTTCGAGACCAGATTGATCTCTCCTCCAAGGAGCGTAGTGATTATTTATCACTTACCTATGCTTGATAATATTCCTACCCGAATATTAACCTTATGTCTTGTCTCCGAGTCCTGCACGTACTCTCCGCAGGGTGAGAAGCCCTTCAATGATCGCTTCGAGACATTGGTATGGTCCACCAGGACTTCTCTGCCAGGGGGGCAGGAAGCTGGATCCCCACGGAAACTCTAGCAAGGACATGTTACATACCTCTATTCGAAGCCCTTGGCACTTGCATAAAAAGGGGAAAATTTCCACGATACATTAATTCTCTGGTACATTTCCATCAGGACGTCATGGCTTGAGCCCAAAAAACGGATTTTGAGCGAAGCGAAAAATCTATTTTTGGGTGAGATAGCCACTAGTCCAGCCTTTCAGGCCCCGCCCAGTCCTGCTGTATCATGGAGATTAGCAAGAAGCTGGCCTCAGGATGAGGACGGACGTGACGTCATTTAGCAATGGCGCCCATTTGTTTACGTTTCGAGTACCAAAAGCAGCCACGGACGAGTGTAACTGTGGAACGGCTCCCCAGTTATTCTCCACCTTTCATATCGAAGTGTTAACTCTATACGGGGTGCAGATAGCTATGTGGCGTGTTAATACATGCGTCCCCTGTTGATATACGATATCCTAGAGGGAAACCTTTAGGGTACTCGCACCAGAAGTTAGAATTCTGTGATAACCTTTAGTTTAATTCTCTGGGAATATCCCTGTAGTTAAATATACCCTAGGAAGCTACTGAAGGAACCTTCCATCAGGACGTCATGGCTATCTCACCCAAAAATAGATTTTTCGCTTCGCTCAAAATCCGTTTTTTCTTTCTTTCCAACCTCCATAAACTCGGTATTATTTTCATTTAATTTTAGTTGTTTGATTGTCATCCATTCCCTAACACTGGCAAGAATTCAGTTTAAGAGTTTCAGCAGTGTCGACTGTATCATGTCATCATCATTATCATCTCCTACGGCTGTTGACGCAAAGGGCCTCGGTTAGATTTCGCCAGTTGTCTCCTACTTCACGCTTCATATTCTCAGCCAAGTAGGTCTGGGTCTTCCAACTCTTCTAGTGCCTTGTGGGGCCCAATTAAATATTAGTAAACTAATCTCTATTGGGGAGTGCAAAGAACATGACCAAACCATCTCAATCTACCCTTCATTTATGGAGAAATAAAATTATGTATCATCCTCGAATAGTTTGAACTTCACTCCATGGCTTTGTAGTATTTTGGACAGACCAATAAGATTGGGCCTAGTACACTTCCCTGACGTACCCCTCTGTTTAAAGCTTCATATGAGGAATAAGAGTTTCCAATAGCACACGGTAATTTCTATCAACCTAATAGTCTTCTAAGTATTCAAAAGATTAATCTTCAATAGTGATGGATCGTTGATCATTTAGTAACAGTTTATGCACAACTGTATCAAAAGCCCCCCAAAATCAATTTTTTTCATCAGTTTATAGCATATCATTTATAAAAGAACAGATAATTGTTTCCTAAGAGTATAATTTTCTGTAAGCAGACTGGTTGTCTGGCAAAGCGGACTAATTAGTTGTTCAAGAATTACGTATTCTAGCACTTGAAATTAAGGATAGATTCAAAATAGGTCTATACGAGCTTAATTCCTGATAATCTAGAGTACTTATCAGAGCTGGTGTGATTGTAGACATTTTCTCAGATTTGGGAAACTTTCACTCATCAATCCTTATATTTGCTATTATCGTAATTATGTCAGCTGGACTAGAAAAGTTTCTTTCACCAGCTAGTTCAGATATTGGCATTAGATAGATCTCACAGTTTATTTCCTTTGCTCTCTTGATAATCTTGGTGACATTGTCTTGTGTGATATTATTGAATCTCGTTAATTTTATCTGTATATCTGGTGTAGCATTAAGCTGATGTTGAATATTTGTAAATGATCTAGTTATATTCTTTTTTTTTTTTTTTTTTTTTTTAAAGAATGCTAGAAAATGATTTTTTAGTTCTTGGTCACTGTACCCCTCTGGTAGGCTTTTTTTAATTTGCATTTCCCATTATACCATTTAGGAGACATTATAACTTATTTAGGTCTGTTGCTGCTTTTTTAGTTTATATTTCCCATTATATCATTTTGGAGACAACTTATTTAGGTCTGTTGCTGCTTTGCGGGTCGTTTTCTTACAGTATTTGCATTTGCTTTTTTTCCTTCTTAGTAGGTAATAATGTTGGCACATTGCAGTTTTGTATTCTACTCATGTACTTTCAGTTATTAACTGATTCTACTTGCTTTTGTTACATATTTTTTCCTTTCTCTAATATCCCCATCAAACCAAGGAGATCAGTCTTTAACAATTATAGTCTTTTCTATCAGGGGACACATGGTATCATATTCACTTGAAATCACCCTATGATATATGGTTATAAGGCAGTCAACACACACAGCCCCCAACAAATGTTGGTTATGATCGCAGGGAATACTGATAGTATCATAAATTTTCTTTGTAACTTCTTCAATAAATACAAAAGGAGAGAACTTTGATTTATGTCTAAAGTTTATTGTCTTTACCAAAGCTTGTTTCTGTAGTAGTCTAAATGTGATACGTTTGTTCACTATAGAAATAGTGCATTTCTCATCTGCTTTTATATCAGATACAATGTTATTCATTCCCACTCTTAAAACTATGTCCAACGTGTGCCCAGTCAAAGTAGTTGCACAGTCAACATTATTTATCAGTTGATATGATCCAATAACTCACTAAATGCTGAAGCATCAAGACTTGATGCATCATCCATCCAAAGATTGAAATCTCCACAAATAACCAATTAATTTTTTTCTATGATAAACTTTATCTCTATATATTCAAAGCTTGTTACACTAGTTCTTTTTAACATATTGAGATTTGAGTAGCCTTTATAAATGAGGAGCCTGACCCCTCACCAGACCTGCCCTTTCTCGGAATATGATGGAAAGCTTGTGTGTAGGTGGTCATTTCAGCGATCTTAGCCTTGTCAAAGTTATTTAACCATGTTCTAGATAATGCTACTAGGTCCAAATATTTCTCATTTATTAAATCTCAAATTTTAATAGTTTTATTACTAACAGATTGTATAGTTACATAGCCACAGTTTATGATATACTTAGTATCCATGGGCAGTATTTTATGCTTGTCTTTTCAATTCCAAATCATAAGCTTTGCAATTTTTTTTAATTCACCGTGTGGTTATTTGATTTGTTTAACTTAGCGTAGTTATACATTTTACCTGGTGGAAATTAAATTCTTTGGTGGAATATTTTTCTAAACATTTTCTGCAGACTTATTATCAGTCTTAAACTTGCAATCCTCTTCAAAATGTCCATATCTTTGACAGTGGTAGCAGGTGATCATGTGATACCTGTCACGTATGTTATATGTACCCCATCACAGCATAACTTTATCATGAGGATCACATTTCAACAAGTAGTGGGTAATCCCACCTGCAATATTTTTCTTGGATACCAGACTTATCTTCTCACCTATATTTTGAATATGGTCCAGACAACGATTTCTTTGAATCAAAGAATTTATTACTACTTCATCATTGTATACATTGCATATCATTATTTTAGGTTTTGGTTTTCCAATTTTCCTTGTCTCGTCGGTAAGCATGGTTTGAATCTTGTTTGCTGTTTCCTCTCTAATTTTTTCGTTAGCAAAGTTTACAACAACTTTTCCAATTGAAGTTGACCTCGTATTGAGAATTGGAATGTCTCTATGTGCATATTCGTCATCATTTTTTCTTTCGGTGATTTTAGTTGATGCTTTAGTTTATTTAATTACTAGTAGATTTTTTCTTAACTTTGTCACCATATGTCATTGTATATTTTTTGGGGGGTCTATTAGTATTTGAAGTGTTAATTTAATTGATTCCATATTCATTGTTAGGTTATCAACTTTCTCAGTGAGATCAGTGGTGTGGGTGGAATTTGCTGTGTCCACAGTGAGTTCCGCAATTTGACATTACAATTCAGGGATTTTCTCTTCATATTCGTTTATATAAAGGTCTTTTATTTTCAATTCTTCCTTCATTCTCCATATAGTTGTCTTGGTCATAATAGCTCCATTTACACAGTGGACAAATTCATTTCAAATTTGTTATATCTTCTTCATTAATGTTTGCCTCTGTTAACACACAACTCTTATGGTACTACCTGTTATAGCCGCATCTTATCCACTTTTTTCTGTTTCCCCTCGACAATCCATACAGAGGGCAACCAGACATGGTATAGTTTTACTTTTCATTTTAGTCTTTTCATAAGATTAACTAATATTTTAAAGCTTTCACAACGAGAAATATAAGCTGAAACACAGCTCAGGGCAAAAATTCAACATAGCACCATGGTAACATGTCTGCACTCGACAACGTCTTGACAAATAAACAGTGTAAATACGTCTGACATGTATTGATATCTTCACTTCTCTTATCCTTTATATTTTTGGTTAATTTCTTCTTGAGTCATGACTTGCTTGAAGGGAATAGAAACCTCCACCATCTCAGATTGGGATGTGTGGTAGAAGACATTGCTAATCTATCTGGGCAATCATGAAGGACAAAAATTTTTATCGGCTCATTATTATAAATAATATCTGTATGCTTTTATAACAAAATACTCAACATCGTGTTAATATATTATACGGTATGGGGTCTGTGAATTAAAGTAAAATATAACCTAATTGGTCAAAATAGATGTTTTGTTCAATCAAAGCTGTAATGGCGGATAATTTTTAACAAGGTAGTAAGGTAACTTTAGGTGGGTTGGGGGAATTGCCCAACTATCTTCCTCAATCAAGTCACTTGATATTCAGCTTAGTGCTAACTGATTGAGAATATTTTCTCAAAGGACCCAGGATTGTATAGCTAAGAAAAATACAATTGCTCTAAGAAAAATTTGTACTCTCTTGCTTGAGGGTACACTTGGGAACTGTTATATAAGGTGACATGCTCCAATGAACGATGCATGCACTTGATCATCTTGAGTAAAAACTATTCTTGGAGGCTTTTTCTTATTCCTGACAATACTAAGGACGAGTTTGCACATTCAGGCAAGAAGTGCCGAGTCTTCGTCATGCAGAGCTCCAACTTATCATGATCCTTGTCAGCCAAATCTTATCGGAAAGGGATGTAGAATGACTTGAATTTTGGGTCGTGGGTATATGGGTTCATGGTTCTTCTCAACAAGTTTGGTGCAAAGATGAATGAGATAGCTACTCATCCCTTTGAGTAGTTGACTTAATGAAGAAGTCCCTGAAGCTCACTTATTCTCTTCCTAGATGCTAAGGCTAACAAAAAGACATTGAGAGTAACATCCTTGTGAGATGACCATCCTTGGGGTTTCAATGGCAGGTACACAGGATCCTTTATGCTGAGGCCTGTTATTCACTCAGTAGGCCTGAATTCTCTTGGTGGTCAAGAATAATCTGTACCCTACATCCTTAGAACAAGGCTTAAGGTTGAGCAATGGCGTTTCATATCAGAAGAGGTTTATCTTGGCAGGGGTAGACGACGAAGTTTGCGATATGCTAAAGCATAGCTCTGAACAGAAAGAGAGACTTCCTATAACTTAAATTTCAACAGGTGGCATTTGAAGTACTGCAAGGAATCCTCTTACAGAAAATGCTGGATATGCTTGCCATGAAGTGCAAGGGGGAAAAAAATGCCATGCTGTGGTTGTACTGTGCAGATGAGACTTTAGGTAGAATTGTGATCCAAGGGGCAATTTCTCTCAGGACATCATTAAGAAATCGGAATATTGTCATATCATTTGATTTGTAGGCTACTGGGAACCATTAAACTCATCCTGAGTCCTGAAGAGGGAAACACCTTATTGCTCACTCAGTGAATCAAGCAGAAGAGGGGAAAAGGTACTGGTATCCAAGCATTTCCATGGGGGCTGTAACATCCTCAATAGTTACCCTCGGGTCCGGGACTGGGGAACATCCAGTTTGGTGTTGTGATAAACAGGTTGATCAATGGTAATCCCCACAATGCTAAGAGCCTTTTCACCATACAAGGATGTAGGGACCACTCTGTCCTACGACACTTCTGTCGACTGAGCTGATCTACTAGGACCTTTCTCCTGCCGGGAAGTACCATACTGTTAGCTCTACTTAGTAGTGGGTTGCCCAGTTATGTACCCAAGCCTGTTGATATAGTTCTCAGTTATAATGTGAGCTGATAGCCAGTAAAAAAAAAAAAAAAATTGTGCAGTGTGACTGTTGCTAGGCCACCAAAAACTAAAAGGGACACGACCAAGCAGATGATTGTACCCCTACACCCCACCTGTCATTACCAAACTACCTTTCTGACATTTATCTTCTTAACGATTGAGGAGATTACTGCAAAAGGTAAAAATTGATATGTTGGAGTGAATGCGGCTCATCTGAGCGCCTACAGTATATTCGAACGCCCTTCAGTTCCTCAATCCTTAAGAAACTGGTGGGGTTCCGCTTCTCCAGCCCCTTTGGTCAGGTGTCTGAGAGTTGGGGAGGGAGATTGATTACAAACCTTAGGTGTCCCTTGCTAAACAGCAGTCATGTCTCAAAGGTCATCTGAGACAGTGGATGGGTCGGTCAGCAGCCGCCGCCGCCCCCCCCCCCTCCCCCAGGCCGTGGAGGCGCCTGGCAGCTGTACATCCCCGTTTAAAAGGGAGAAGGTGCGAAATTCTGGAAAGGGCTGGGTGGAGATGAGAGTCTCGAGATCAACCAGTATAGGCCCCCAAGCATGCTTAGGCGTTTCTGGCCAGATTTCAAAATAGCCCAACCCTAATACGATCAATAGGGGTGGAGAAAAATTGGACACGATGGTAGACTGTAGTACCCCAACGAAACCACCTGCAGGACTATTATGCAGGGATATCAAGATTAAGATGGTATATAAGGGGGTGGGATCTCTTGCCGGCATGGTGTGCTGCGTGGGTGAGGCCTCTTTGAGTTTTGCAACACAATACATTGGCTACATGCGCACGCATTAAAAAAATCCGGCCTTCTCCTTCATCTGTGGCCTATGCAAGAGGGACTTCAGGACAACAGTGGTAGTCTCAGATCACTATCCTTCCTGTCTAAGGGTAACGGAGGAGAGTGGTGGTGGCGCTCTGGGACTTTGTGGTGGCTCCAGAGGCTAAGGGATCATCAAGCACTAAGATGGAAGAAGATAATGACGATGTCGGCGCTCCTGTACGACAACGACCAATAGATAAAGACAGAGAACACGGTGCAGCAACAACAGAAGCTGTCAGAGTAGAGGTCGCATTGGTGCACGCGCATAAATGTGAAGTATGCGGCCTTGGATTCAATTCCTGGAATGCGACTGCATATGTGCCGTGCTCATCCATTCGAGTATGATAGGAGGAAGAAAATCATGAAACGTGCTAGCTTTAGTGATGATGAAGTTCACGCTGTCGCTAGGGCAGAAAATATCCTGGTGGCCAATGGAGTCATAACTATGCCAGCTATTAACATCATGATCTTGGAGTCCCTACCAAAGAACTTCATCGCCAAGGAGAGAATGAGGTAGATCCGTCAGACCTCAAGATAGCAGGAAGTACTCCTTGCACTCAGAGAAATGCCCACAGATGAGGGTGAACTGCATAGAACAGTCCATTCTCTCAGCAGGACAACGCTGGAAACCATTATGCTCGATGATTGACCAGAGCATGTCATCTGACTCCTCGATGGTCATCACCACTGCCGCACCTCCTGTAGGTGTAACAGCGGCGGTGACTGTCGTGGGATCAATTGACCCCTTGGTGGTTGCTGCCGCTGCCGCACCTCCTAGGGGTGCGACAGCGGTAGCGACTGCTGTGGGGTCAACAAGCATTGACCAACAGATAGTGCAGGGGCATGAAGAAGATTGTATAATAGCTCTACAGAAAGATGAAATTTCCCCTCCACGTCTTTTTTTTTTTTTTCAAACCTCGCCTCTACTCCAAATGCCGAGAGGATCAACATCAGAGGAAGTAATGAATCGAACTCCCCAGGTTTGGCTGTTGAGTCATCAACGTTGGGGCCCAACTTGGCTATGCCTCCGCCGATGGTTACCATGGACGGTGATGTGGCCGAGCCGGATGACGACGGAGGCCCAAGCGATCCTGGAGACCCCAGTAGCAGCGATTCAGCTGAATCCAACAATGGGGATCCGGGATGGGAGATCTATAGGTTCCTGATGGACTTGGCAAATAAAGAATCACCAGACAAGTTGGTCATGGGCATCAATGATGCCATAAGGTCAGAACTCCCGACCCCCGACAACATTTTGGATAGCTATGATACAATCATGGAGACGATGGACGGGCATATAAGCAGAAGATGGCCCACCCTTTTCAAAGGGGCCGCAGAAACAACAGCAGGCGTATGAACATTGAGGATCATAATGAAGAAAAGATACCACCACAGATAAGGCGGAAAAGAGTATATGCCAGAACACAACGTGCATTTAAGAGAAATCTAAAGGAGGTTGCTGACGGCATCTTGGGAGACAGCGCACCCATTGGGGAAACACCATCTGTAGCCGAGTTCTACAATGAGTACCAAGCAAGATTTGGTACTCGATCACCTCTGGAGTAAGACCCGGTTACTCCCCTAGAAATGGGAATGACCAGATTCATTGAGCCCATCTCCAGAAGAGATATTCTAAAAGCACTAAAGAACACAGCTAAGACTGCACCTGGACCAATCCACCCGGACTTGAACATGGGAGCCCTCAAAAGACTGGGGACGGATGTGCTCATGCGGCACTACAATGTTTGGATATACTTCACCTTGGTTCCTGAGTGGACCGAGAAGAATAGGACACCCATGTTATTATTATTATTATTATTATTATTATTATTATTATTATTATTATTTGCTAAGCTGTAACCCTAGTTGGAAAAGCAGGATGTTATAAGCCCAGGGGCTCCAACAGGGAAAACAGCCCAGTGAGGAAAGGAAACAAGGAAAAAATTAATTGTTTTAAGAACAGCAACAACATTGAAATAAATATTTCCTATATAAAGTATAAGAACTTATAACAAAACAAGAGTGGAAGAAACAAGACAGAACAGCATGCCCAACTGTACCCTCAAGCAAGAGAATTCTAACCCAAGGTAGTGGAAGACCATGGTACAGAGGTTATGGCAATACCCAAGACTAGAGGACAATGGTTTGAGTGTCCTTCTCCTAGAAGAGCTGCTTACCATAGCTAGAGTCCCTTTTACTCTTACCAAGAGAAGAGTAGCCACTGTCCGATTACAGTGCAGTAGTTAACCCCTTGAGCAAAGTAGAATTGGTTGGTAATCTCAGTGTTGTCAGGTGTAAGAGGACAGAGGAGGATATGTAAAGAATAGGCCAGACTATTCGGTGTATGTGTAGGCAAAGGGAAAACCGTAACCAGAGAGAAGTATCCAATGTAGTACTGTCTGGCCAGTCAAAGGACCCCATAACTCTCTAGCAGTAGTATCTCAACGGGTGGCTGGTGCCCTGTTGCCAAAAAAGGAGCCATTGAGCGACGTCAAGAACTGGTGTCTTCTCGCCATCGTCTCCCACATCTTAAGACTCTACTGCAAGGTACTCGCAGACAGTGTAGCCGAGCTAGCCAACATCTGTAGTTCGCAGAAAGCTGTCAGGCCGGTCGAGGGATGTGGTGAAAAATTCTCTTCTTGAGGGCATTATTAGGGGTGGCAGAAGGAGAGGAGGAGGAAACAATATTAATGTGACATTTGTAGACGTCGCAAAGGCCTTTGAAAACGGTATCCCATCACTCCATTGTCAGGGTCTTACAACAGAAGAGCAGTCTTCGACATTTCGTAAGAATTGTCGAAAACTTATATAACACCACAACCCAAATAGAAATGAAGGGAATTGAGACAGAGCCAATTGCAGTAAGTTGGGGGAGTGAAACAGGAATGTCCTCTCTCACCCGTCGTGTTTAATATCACGGACGAGCTTGTTGCGGGCGTCAGGGCTGACTTCGGTTACGCACTTGTTTGGGACCAAGGTGTCAGTCCTGGCGTTTGCTGACGACGCTGTTGCCGTGTGCGGCTCGAGACCTGGAATGAGGGCTCTCCTGGAGAAGATGGGTGGATTCTTGAAGAACAGAAGTCTGCAGGTCCAGACAGCCAAGTACGCTTCCTTTATTCTGGAGAGCCAGGCGGCAGGCAAGGTGGAATGAGGGTGGTGACAGACCCGGGAAATGGGTTCACCTATACCTACCCGGTGGCCCATGAAGATGAGCCGATTCCTTTGATAGGTTCAGGGAACTTCATCAAGTACCTTGGTGTTGAAGTAGGCCCCTCTGGCCTTAAAGACCCTGGAAGAACAATCCCCGAAGAACTAGGGAGCTTCAACCAACAACTGTTGAGAATTGGCCAGGCAAGGCTCAAACCAATGCAGAAGCTTTATGTGGTAGCTCGACATCTAATACCAAAGCATCTGTATAAGTACGAGAAAGGATCTTGTTCCCTTAACGTGCTTAAAAGTATTGATAAGAAGATCGCTAAAGCCGTTGGAGAGTGGCTTCATATGCCACACTCGATACCAACAAGTCTCCTATGGCTTCCAACCATGGATGGTGGGCTTAATGTCCCCAGTCAGGAAAAAATAACTAGAAAAAAATTTGACTTCCGAACTCGCTCTCCAACTCTGACGATCCAGCTGTCAGAGCCGTAATAGCCCATGACCTCTAGGGCAATGAGGCGAGGAGCCTTGCTCATAAATGGGAGATTGAGGTGATAGATGGGGGAGCTCTCCGAAATTTTAAACTTAAATTCTCTTAAGAACACCGAGAGACCTGGAGATCCAGTTGGCACGGCAAAGGTGCTGAAGCCTTCTTTGGAGATTTGGAGCTAACAGTCTCCTAAACCATAAGACAGAGGCCCAAGGACGTCTCCTACATGATTTGCTTCGACCACGAGCACAGACAGCTACGTGCAGGATTAGTTGGGCTATCGGAAGGATCACAAACGAACAGCTAGAGCGTCTAACTTGCAGACATTCTTGGAAGGGCACCATGGACTTATGTCATCTTGTCCAGCGGTGTCCTACATTTCGTCACTACAGAGTTAGATGCCATAATGAGATCCTCGATAAGCTAGCTGCCTGGCTAAGAGCAGAGAGATATACCGTTGAGGTGGAGCCCATTATAAGAACAGGGCACACCTTTATAAAGCCGGATCTCGGTGATGCAGAGGAACGGCAGCACCTACGTGATGTATGTGTGTATACCTTGGGAAAGGAGTGGGAGTTCCCTTAAGGAAGCAGAGGAGGCTAAGAAAATCAAATAATGAGCTCACGATGCGGATATCCGAAGGTAACTGGGATCTTCAGCAGGACTCCAGAATGCCGATGGTGTTACTTATCATGTGATCACCAATGGAGCACGAGGAGGGGTCAGAACAGCGACCAAGGGCTTCATGAAAGGCTTCGCGATTGGTGGCAGAGCAATGCATGTCCTCCAAGACATCACAGTTAAACGCTCTGTTGCTATAATGAACTATATCAGTAGGGATTCGTAGGTGCAGGTGAAACTGTATCACCACACTGGGTGCGGCTGCCCGAAGCCGCCGTGTCCATATTGTTACGATTTCTTGTACTTAAATAGCGCATCTTATGCGGCCAAGAATCTGCTAAGTGTTTCCGCTTGTTTGGATGGTCATACATGGGTTTTATTTATATTTTTGTTTTTTAGTTTTAAGGTCCCTTTTTTAAACTATCTGGAAAATTAATTTGCTCTAACACAAAATGAAAAATGTTTTTTACTAACCAAAATAATGTTAACATTATTGAATTTGTAGTTACTAACAACTGGTACGTCTGTCTTTCTTTTTTTTTACGGCGCAAATTATTATTAAATAAAATGAAGCAGATGTCTAACTGCCCAGTTGTGTACCTGGTTTGTTAGCTTGTTGATGTAGGTCTCAATAATATATTAAAATGTGAGCTAATAGGTAGTACAAAGGGGAAAAAAAGAAAACTGGAAATATTAAGCAGCCACCAAAAACTAAAGGGAGATGAGTTTACCCCTACACCTCACCTGTCATTACCAAACTATCTTTTTAACATTTCAATACCCATTATAACTTTGTCAGAAGAATACTCATATGGACAATATACCTATTTTGCAGGTCTAAGGTCGTTTTTTTGGCGGGGCGGGAACAAATCCCTTTTCGAATAGAGTAGATATTTGGAACTGCTGTCAAATTTCCTATACCTTTAAAACACGCTTGTCTTTTGTCAAACAGTTCGCTTTACCTGGAATTGATCTCCTAATTGCAAAATTCTGGAAAGAACCAGTGCTTCATATTAATCTCAAGCTCAACTGGGTTATTCAGTAAACCTAAATTTTAGGAATAGTAAGGTTATACATGTAATTGGAAACAAGAGATGGTTGATATGGCTAGTGAGGGACTTAAAGCAGTTGATTTGTGTCATTATATATCAGATAACGATAGGATAAGAGACTGGAATTCTCAGAATAGGTGACGCAAGGAAGGTAGATATAAAGACTTATTTGTGTTTTTACCTTGCCTCCTTTCCCATATCCTGCTTTTCATCTTATAAGGTAGAGAAGTGGGAATGTTGAATACCAACGAAAGAGTAATGGTTGAAGTCATATGGATGAATTGTTTGCTTACTATGTATTATTATTATTATTATTATTATTAATTGCTAAGCTACAACCCTAGTTGGAAAAGCAGAATGCTATAAGCACAGGGGCTCCAACAGGGAAAATAGCCCTGTGAGGAAAGGAAACAAGGAAAAATAAATACTCAAGAGACCAGTAACACTAAAAAAATATCTCCAATATAAACTATGAAAACTTTAACAAAGCAAGAGGAAGAGAAATAGGATTGAATAGTGTGCCCGAGTGTACCCTCAAGCAAGAGAACTCTAATCCAAGACAGTGGAAGACCATGATACAGAGGCTATGGCAGTACCCGAGACTAGATAACTACGGTTTGATTTTGGAGTGTCCTTCTACTAGAACAGCTGCTAGAGCTAGAGAGTCTCTTCTACCCTTACCAAGAGGAAAAAGGCCACTGAACAATTACAGTGCAGTAACCCCTTAGGTGAAGAAGAATGTCAATAGAAAATGTCAATAAATTAAGGCAATCCCAAAAGAAATATTACTGACATATTGTACAGTAAACCAAAGAGGAAAATTCATGAAGAGAGCAAAACAAAATAGGAAAACACAAAACTGAAAAAAGAAAATATAAAAATGTAATGAAAGAGATGAATAAAATGGAAGCAGAATGAGTGGAACAAATCGCAGATGGCAGAAAGTACAAGTGGGTGTAACATTGGCCTCACAAAGCCTCAAGAGACTGTGACTCTGTGACCACAGAGTGACATTGGCAGATTATGGGCAGACGCAGTTGCGCATTCTGGAGTTGGACAGATGGGTGAGGATTTAGCTCCTATGGACATAGGGCATTCTAGATTAATGGGTTTGTAGAACAAGCTAAAACAATTCAGCCCTCAAAATCTACATAAAATATCTTGTTAACTCGTTCATTTTACTTTATGAATTTGAAACAAAAATTAAAGTATAAAATTGTATAGTAAAGTCTAGAGCTGAGAATTCTATGATGAAAATGTTATTGCATTGCATTTGGCCTTTAATAATATAAGCATTATTCACCCCTTTTTTTATGTTTGCTACCCCTCCAAATTGGAGGAAGTGCCCTGATAGATAGATAGATTATCACAGAGATGACCAGGAAAAGTTTGGAAGAGATAAAATACTGTAAATAATTTAACATAGAATTACTAATTGATAAAAAATTAATTTAAAAAAACCTACAGTAAAAAAGTTTGTGATAAAAAATTTAATTAAATATGGATTCTAAAAACGTTAGAATCAAGGTGACGAGTTGCAAAACTTCTGGAAAATTTCGATGTTGAGCATGTCTTGAACTGTCCAGTAGAATGCCATGCAAATGTTAAAAGTCCGAAAAATTCTTCTTGCAGGAAACAAAAATAATGCATCAAATTTTTCATCTTCTGTAACCTTCGGGAAGAAATGCTTCTCTCGGTCTCGGCAGTCAGATGCTACCGCTCATCCTTGAGTCTCGCCTTTAGACTGAAAGGAGTCAATATTTCCTCCTCGTTGGAACTTTCTTTGCTCATACGCAGTTACGAGCTTACTTGTCCCCAGGTAGAACATGGATCATGGTTCGGGTCCTCAGGTCTCTTCTGAAGGGCTTCCCCTATGAACCACTATATTTTATATATTGCTGTAGTAATAACAGGATACTGTCCAAATGACATGGCCAATCCCAGAAACTTTGGCATGTCAAACATACATTCCACATGATGTGCCCAGTCCGCTACACTTTTTCACTATTCCTGAAGCAAATCAACGCATGCAGTCAAGCGCACAATGCTCCAAACACTACAGAGACTGTTAACTATGCTTGATAACAGAACTTGATCTTGCAGGGCGTAAGTTTTTGGCCACGTCACGATTAAGAGAATTCACAGGAAGGGAACTAGGTTTGCGTTGCCGGATGGATATAAGAATTGTAGAGGATAGGATGGATGAGTGAGTATTAAAATATTCTGGCCATTGGAGAGGAGAGGTTGGTGAAAATGTTACAATTTACAGTTAGTATGTTGAAAAAGAGGAAAACGTAGAAGGTTCTGAGAGAGAGAGAGAGAGAGAGAGAGAGAGAGAGAGAGAGAGAGAGCCTTACCTTATTGCCTTATTTTTTGTTTGGGTTCCCCCAGGTCCCTCAGTGTGAGGCACCTCGTATATCCACCAGAGAGTTGCTAATGCATCTTCCGGTGTATTTTGCATCTTCCAGTCTTGGATGGTCTGGGATGCATCTTAGGTATTTATCGAGCTTATTCTTAAACACATCTACGCTCAGTCCTGATATGTTTCTTAGATGAGCTGGCAGCACATTAAATAGTCGCTGCATTATCGATGCTGGTGCGTAGTGGATTAATGTCCTGTGCGCCTTTCTTAGTTTACCTGGAATATTTTTTGGCACTATTAATCTACCTCGGCTTGCTCTTTCTGATATTTTAAGCTCCATGATGTTTTCAGTAATTCCTTCTATTTGCTTCCATGCTTGTATTATCATGTTGCGTTCTCTTCTCCTTTCTAGACTGTATAGTTTTAAAAATTGCAGTCTTTCCCAGTAGTCAAGGTCCTTAACTACTTCTATTCTAGCAGTATAGGACCTTTGTACACTCTTTATTTGCGCAATATCCTTTTGGTAGTGTGGGTACCATATCGCATTGCAGTACTCGAGTGTACTCCGTACATAAGTTTTGTAAAGCATAATCATGTGGTCAGCTTTTCTTGTTTTAAAGTGTCTGAATAACATTCCCATTTTTGCTTTACATTTAGCCAACAGTGTTGCTATTTGGTCGTTGCATAACATATTCGTATTTAACATTACACCAAGGTCTTTAATTGTTTCCTTGTTTGTGATTGTCTCATTATTAGGTCCCTTGTATGCATACACCATTCCTTCTCTGTTTCCATAATTTATTGATTCGAATTTATCGGAGTTAAATACCATCCTATTTATCTCCGCCCATTCATATATTTTGTTTAGATCTCTTTGTAGTGAGTTCCTATCTTCATCACAAGTAATTTCTCTACTTATTCTTGTGTCATCGGCGAAACTTCTCACTACGGAGTTTTCAACATCACAGTATATGTCTGAGATCATAATAACAAACAGCAGTGCAGCTAATACCGTACCTTGTGGCACACCAGATATTACCTGGGCTTCATCTGATTTCTCGTCATTTGCAACCACTATCTGTTTTCTGTTTTGCAGGAATTCTTTTACCCATTTTCCTATCTTTCCCACAATATTATGCTTTCTCATTTTTTTCTCCAATATGTTATGGTCTACCTTGTCAAAGGCTTTTGCAAAATCTAGATAGATCACATCTGTGTCTTTTTCATTTATCATATTTTTGTATATGTTTTCATAGTGTGCTATCAGTTGGGTCTGTGGTGCGGATTTAGCTCCTATGGACATAAGGGATTCTAGATTAATGGGTTTGTAGAACAAGCTAAAACAATTCAGCCCTCAAAATCTACATAATATATCTTGTTAACTCATTCATTTTACTTTATGAATTTGAAACAAAAATTAAAGTTTAAAATTGTATAGTAAAGTCTAGAGCTGAGAATTATATGATGAAAATGTTATTGCATTTGGCCTTTAATAATATAAGCATTATTCACCCCTTTTTTTTATGTCTGCTACCCCTCCAAATTGGAGGAAGTGCCCTGATAGATAGATAAATTATCACAGAGATGACCAGGAAAAATTTGTAAATGATTTAACATGGAATTACTAATTGATAAAAAAATTTGGAAGAGATAAAATACTGTAAATGATTTAACATGGAATTACTAATTGATAAAAAATTAATTTAAAAAAATCTACAGTAAAAAAGTTTTGTGATAAAAAAATTTAATTAAATATGGATTCTAAAAACGTTAAAATCAAGGTGACGAGTTGCAAAACTTCTGGAAAATTTCGATGTTGAGCATGTCTTGAACTGTCCAGTAGAATGCCATGCAAATGTTAAAAGTCCGAAAAATTCTTCTTGCAGGAAACAAAAATAATGCATCGAATTTTTCATCTTCTGTAACCTTCGGGAAGAAATGCTTCTCTCGGTCTCGGCAGTCAGATGCTACCGCTCATCCTTGAGTCTCGCTTTTAGACTGAAAGGCGTCAATATTTCCTCCTCGTTGGAACTTTCTTTGCTCATACGCAGTTACGAGCTTACTTGTCCCCAGGTAGAACATGGATCATGGTTCGGGTCCTCAGGTCTCTTCTGAAGGGCTTCCCCTATGAACCACTATATTTTATATATTGCTGTAGTAATAACAGGATACTGTCCAAATGACATGGCCAATCCCAGAAACTTTGGCATGTCAAACATACATTCCACATGATGTGCCCAGTCCGCTACACTTTTCACTATTCCTGAAGCAAATCCAACGCATGCAGTCAAGCGCACAATGCTCCAAACACTACAGATGACTGTTAACTATGCTTGATAACAGAACTTGATCTTGCAGGGCGTAAGTTTTTGGCCACGTCACGATTAAGAGAATTCACCGGAAGGGAACTAGGTTTGCGTTGCCGGATGGGATATAAGAATTGTAGAGGATAGGATGGATGAGTGAGTATTAAAATATTCTGGCCATTGGAGAGGAGAGGTTGGTGAAAATGTTACAATTTACAGTTAGTATGTTGAAAAAGAGGAAAACGTAGAAGGTTCTGAGAGAGAGAGAGAGAGAGAGAGAGAGAGAGAGAGAGAGAGAGAGAGAGAGCCTTACCTTATTGCCTTATTTTTTGTTTGGGTTCCCCCAGGTCCCTCAGTGTGAGGCACCTCGTATATCCACCAGAGAGTTGCTAATGCATCTTCCGGTGTATTTTGCATCTTCCAGTCTTGGATGGTCTGGGATGCATCTTAGGTATTTATCAGCTTATTCTTAAACACATCTACGCTCACTCCTGATATGTTTCTTAGATGATCTGGCAGCACATTAAATAGTCGCTGCATTATCGATGCTGGTGCGTAGTGGATTAATGTCCTGTGCGCCTTTCTTAGTTTACCTGGAATATTTTTTGGCACTATTAATCTACCTCGGCTTGCTCTTTCTGTTATTTTAAGCTCCATGATGTTTTCAGTAATTCCTTCTATTTGCTTCCATGCTTGTATTATCATGTTGCATTCTCTTCTCCTTTCTAGACTGTATAGTTTTAAAAATTGCAGTCTTTCCCAGTAGTCAAGGTCCTTAACTACTTCTATTCTAGCAGTATAGGACCTTTGTACACTCTTTATTTGCGCAATATCCTTTTGGTAGTGTGGGTACCATATCGCATTGCAGTACTCGAGTGTACTCCGTACATAAGTTTTGTAAAGCATAATCATGTGTTCAGCTTTTCTTGTTTTAAAGTGTCTGAATAACATTCCCATTTTTGCTTTACATTTAGCCAACAGTGTTGCTATTTGGTCGTTGCATAACATATTCGTATTTAACATTACACCAAGGTCTTTAATTGTTTCCTTGTTTGTGATTGTCTCATTATTAGGTCCCTTGTATGCATACACCATTCCTTCTCTGTTTCCCTAATTTATTGATTCGAATTTATCGGAGTTAAATACCATCCTATTTATCTCCGCCCATTCATATATTTTGTTTAGATCTCTTTGTAGTGAGTTCCTATCTTCATCACAAGTAATTTCTCTACTTATTCTTGTGTCATCGGCGAAACTTCTCACTACGGAGTTTTCAACATCACAGTATATGTCCGAGATCATAATATCAAACAGCAGTGCAGCTAATACCGTACCTTGTGGCACACCAGATATTACCTGGGCTTCATCTGATTTCTCGTCATTTGCAACCACTATCTGTTTTCTGTTTTGCAGGAATTCTTTTACCCATTTTCCTATCTTTCCCACAATATTATGCTTTCTCATTTTTTTCTCCAATATGTTATGGTCTACCTTGTCAAAGGCTTTTGCAAAATCTAGATAGATCACATCTGTGTCTTTTTCATTTATCATATTTTTGTATATGTTTTCATAGTGTGCTATCAGTTGGGTCTGTGGTGCGGATTTAGCTCCTATGGACATAAGGGATTCTAGATTAATGGGTTTGTAGAACAAGCTAAAACAATTCAGCCCTCAAAATCTACATAAAATATCTTAACTCATTCATTTTACTTTATGAATTTGAAACAAAAATTAAAGTATAAAATTGTATAGTAAAGTCTAGAGCTGAGAATTATATGATGAAAATGTTATTGCATTTGGCCTTTAATAATATAAGCATTATTCACCCCTTTTTTTTATGTCTGCTACCCCTCCAAATTGGAGGAAGTGCCCTGATAGATAGATAGATTATCACAGAGATGACCAGGAAAAATTTTGTAAATGATTTAACATGGAATTACTAATTGATAAAAAAATAATGTAAAAAAATTTACAGTAAAAAAGTTTTGTGATAAAAAAATTTAATTAAATATGGATTCTAAAAACGTTAAAATCAAGGTGACGAGTTGCAAAACTTCTGGAAAATTTCGATGTTGAGCATGTCTTGAACTGTCCAGTAGAATGCCATGCAAATGTTAAAAGTCCCAAAAATTCTTCTTGCAGGAAACAAAAATAATGCATCAAATTTTTCATCTTCTGTAACCTTCGGGAAGAAATGCTTCTCTCGGTCTCGGCAGTCAGATGCTACCGCTCATCCTTGAGTCTCGCCTTCAGACTGAAAGGAGTCAATATTTCCTCCTCGTTGGAACTTTCTTTGCTCATACGCAGTTACGAGCTTACTTGTCCCCAGGTAGAACATGGATCATGGTTCGGGTCCTCAGGTCTCTTCTGAAGGGCTTCCCCTATGAACCACTATATTTTATATATTGCTGTAGTAATAACAGGATACTGTCCAAATGACATGGCCAATCCCAGAAACTTTGGCATGTCAAACATACATTCCACATGATGTGCCCAGTCCGCTACACTTTTCACTATTCCTGAAGCAAATTCAACGCATGCAGTCAAGCGCACAATGCTCCAAACACTACAGATGACTGTTAACTATGCTTGATAACAGAACTTGATCTTGCAGAGCGTAAGTTTTTGGCCACGTCACGATTAAGAGAATTCACAGGAAGGGAACTAGGTTTGCGTTGCCGGATGCCGGATGGTATAAGAATTGTAGAGGAAAGGATGGATGAGTGAGTATTAAAATATTCTGGCCATTGGAGAGGAGAGGTTGGTGAAAATGTTACAATTTACAGTTAGTATGTTGAAAAAGAGGAAAACGTAGAAGGTTCTGAGAGAGAGAGAGAGAGAGAGAGAGAGAGAGAGAGAGAGAGAGAGAGAGAGCCTTACCTTATTGCCTTATTTTTTGTTTGGGTTCCCCCAGGTCCCTCAGTGTGAGGCACCTCGTATATTCACCAGAGAGTTGCTAATGCATCTTCCGGTGTATTTTGCATCTTCCAGTCTTGGATGGTCTGGGATGCATCTTAGGTATTTATCGAGCTTATTCTTAAACACATCTACGCTCACTCCTGATATGTTTCTTAGATGAGATGGCAGCACATTAAATAGTCGCTGCATTATCGATGCTGGTGCGTAGTGGATTAATGTCCTGTGCGCCTTTCTTAGTTTACCTGGAATATTTTTTGGCACTATTAATCTACCTCGGCTTGCTCTTTCTGATATTTTAAGCTCCATGATGTTTTCAGTAATTCCTTCTATTTGCTTCCATGCTTGTATTATCATGTTGCGTTCTCTTCTCCTTTCTAGACTGTATAGTTTTAAAAATTGCAGTCTTTCCCAGTAGTCAAGGTCCTTAACTACTTCTATTCTAGCAGTATAGGACCTTTGTACACTCTTTATTTGCGCAATATCCTTTTGGTAGTGTGGGTACCATATCGCATTGCAGTACTCGAGTGTACTCCGTACATAAGTTTTGTAAAGCATAATCATGTGTTCAGCTTTTCTTGTTTTAAAGTGTCTGAATAACATTCCCATTTTGCTTTACATTTAGCCAACAGTGTTGCTATTTGGTCGTTGCATAACATATTCGTATTTAACATTACACCAAGGTCTTTAATTGTTTCCTAGTTTGTGATTGTCTCATTATTAGGTCCCTTGTATGCATACACCATTCCTTCTCTGTTTCCATAATTTATTGATTCGAATTTATCGGAGTTAAATACCATCCTATTTATATCCGCCCATTCATATATTTTGTTTAGATCTCTTTGTAGTGAGTTCCTATCTTCATCACAAGTAATTTCTCTACTTATTCTTGTGTCATCGGCGTAAACTTCTCACTACGGAGTTTTCAACATCACAGTATATGTCTGAGATCATAATATAAAACAGCAGTGCAGCTAATACCGTACCTTGTGGCACACCAGATATTACCTGGGCTTCATCTGATTTCTCGTCATTTGCAACCACTATCTGTTTTCTGTTTTGCAGGAATTCTTTTACCCATTTTCCTATCTTTCCCACAATATTATGCTTTCTCATTTTTTTCTCCAATATGTTATGGTCTACCTTGTCAAAGGCTTTTGCAAAATCTAGATAGATCACATCTGTGTCTTTTTCATTTATCATATTTTTGTATATGTTTTCATAGTGTGCTATCAGTTGGGTCTGTGGTGCGGATTTAGCTCCTATGGACATAAGGGATTCTAGATTAATGGGTTTGTAGAACAAGCTAAAACAATTCAGCCCTCAAAATCTACATAAAATATCTTGTTAACTCATTCATTTTACTTTATGAATTTGAAACAAAAATTAAAGTATAAAATTGTATAGTAAAGTCTAGAGCTGAGAATTATATGATGAAAATGTTATTGCATTTGGCCTTTAATAATATAAGCATTATTCACCCCTTTTTTTTATGTCTGCTACCCCTCCAAATTGGAGGAAGTGCCCTGATAGATAGATAGATTATCACAGAGATGACCAGGAAAAATTTGTAAATGATTTAACATGGAATTATTAATTGATAAAAAAATTTGGAAGAGATAAAATACTGTAAATGATTTAATATGGAATTACTAATTGATAAAAAATTAATTAAAAAAAATCTACAGTAAAAAAGTTTTGTGATAAAAAAATTTAATTAAATATGGATTCTAAAAACGTTAAAATCAAGGTGACGAGTTGCAAAACTTCTGGAAAATTTCGTTGTTGAGCATGTCTTGAACTGTCCAGTAGAATGCCATGCAAATGTTAAAAGTCCGAAAAATTTTTCTTGCAGGAAACAAAAATAATGCATCGAATTTTTCATCTTCTGTAACCTTCGGGAAGAAATGCTTCTCTCGGTCTCGGCAGTCAGATGCTACCGCTCATCCTTGAGTCTCGCCTTTAGACTGAAAGGCGTCAATATTTCCTCCTCGTTGGAACTTTCTTTGCTCATACGCAGTTACGAGCTTACATGTCCCCAGGTAGAACATGGATCATGGTTCGGGTCCTCAGGTCTCTTCTGAAGGGCTTCCCCTATGAACCACTATATTTTATATATTGCTGTAGTAATAACAGGATACTGTCCAAATGACATGGCCAATCCCAGAAACTTTGGCATGTCAAACATACATTCCACATGATGTGCTCAGTCCGCTACACTTTTCACTATTCCTGAAGCAAATTCAACGCATGCAGTCAAGCGCACAATGCTCCAAACACTACAGATGACTGTTAACTATGCTTGATAACAGAACTTGATCTTGCAGGGCGTAAGTTTTTGGCCACGTCACGATTAAGAGAATTCACAGGAAGGGAACTAGGTTTGCGTTGCCGGATGCCGGATGGTATAAGAATTGTAGAGGATAGGATGGATGAGTGAGTGTTAAAATATTCTGGCCATTGGAGAGGAGAGGTTGGTGAAAATGTTACAATTTACAGTTAGTATGTTGAAAAAGAGGAAAACGTAGAAGGTTCTGAGAGAGAGAGAGAGAGAGAGAGAGAGAGAGAGAGAGAGCCTTACCTTATTGCCTTAGTTTTTGTTTGGGTTCCCCCAGGTCCCTCAGTGTGAGGCACCTCGTATATCCACCAGAGAGTTGCTAATGCATCTTCCCGTGTATTTTGCATCTTCCAGTCTTGGATGGTCTGGGATGCATCTTAGGTATTTATCGAGCTTATTCTTAAACACATCTATGCTCACTCCTGATATGTTTCTTAGATGAGCTGGCAGCACATTAAATAGTTGCTGCATTATCGATGCTGGTGCGTAGTGGATTAATGTCCTGTGCGCCTTTCTTAGTTTACCTGGAATATTTTTTGGCACTATTAATCTACCTCGGCTTGCTCTTTCTGATATTTTAAGCTCCATGATGTTTTCAGTAATTCCTTCTATTTGCTTCCATGCTTGTATTATCATGTCGCGTTCTCTTCTCCTTTCTAGACTGTATAGTTTCAAAAATTGCAGTCTTTCCCAGTAGTCAAGGTCCTTAACTACTTCTATTCTAGCAGTATAGGACCTTTGTACACTCTTTATTTGCGCAATATCCTTTTGGTAGTGTGGGTACCCTACCGCATTGCAGTACTCGAGTGTACTCCGTACATAAGTTTTGTAAAGCATAATCATGTGTTCAGCTTTTCTTGTTTTAAAGTGTCTGAATAACATTCCCATTTTTGCTTTACATTTAGCCAACAGTGTTGCTATTTGGTCGTTGCATAACATATTCGTATTTAACATTACACCAAGGTCTTTAATTGTTTCCTTGTTTGTGATTGTCTCATTATTAGGTCCCTTGTATGCATACACCATTCCTTCTCTGTTTCCATAATTTATTGATTCGAATTTATCGGAGTTAAATACCATCCTATTTATCTCCGCCCATTCATATATTTTGTTTAGATCTCTTTGTAGTGAGTTCCTATCTTCATCACAAGTAATTTCTCTACTTATTCTTGTGTCATCGGCGAAACTTCTCACTACGGAATTTTCAACATCACAGTTTATGTCTGAGATCATAATAACAAACAGCAGTGCAGCTAATACCGTACCTTGTGGCACACCAGATATTACCTGGGCTTCATCTGATTTCTCGTCATTTGCAACCACTATCTGTTTTCTGTTTTGCAGGAATTCTTTTACCCATTTTCCTATCTTTCCCACAATATTATGCTTTCTCATTTTTTTCTCCAATATGTTATGGTCTACCTTGTCAAAGGCTTTTGCAAAATCTAGATAGATCACATCTGTGTCTTTTTCATTTATCATATTTTTGTATATGTTTTCATAGTGTGCTATCAGTTGGGTCTGTGGTGCGGATTTAGCTCCTATGGACATAAGGGATTCTAGATTAATGGGTTTGTAGAACAAGCTAAAACAATTCAGCCCTCAAAATCTACATAAAATATCTTATTAACTCATTCATTTTACTTTATGAATTTGAAACAAAAATTAAAGTATAAAATTGTATAGTAAAGTCTAGAGCTGAGAATTATATGATGAAAATGTTATTGCATTAGGCCTTTATAATATAAGCATTATTCACCCCTTTTTTTTATGTCTGCTACCCCTCCAAATTGGAGGAAGTGCCCTGATAGATAGATAGATTATCACAGAGATGACCAGGAAAAATTTGTAAATGATTTAACATGGAATTACTAATTGATAAAAAAATTTGGAAGAGATAAAATACTGTAAATGATTTAACATGGAATTACTAATTGATAAAAAATTAATTTAAAAAAATCTACAGTAAAAAAGTTTTGTGATAAAAAAATTTAATTAAATATGGATTCTAAAAACGTTAAAATCAAGGTGACGAGTTGCAAAACTTCTGGAAAATTTCGATGTTGAGCATGTCTTGAACTGTCCAGTAGAATGCCATGCAAATGTTAAAAGTCCCAAAAATTCTTCTTGCAGGAAACAAAAATAATGCATCAAATTTTTCATCTTCTGTAACCTTCGGGAAGAAATGCTTCTCTCGGTCTCGGCAGTCAGATGCTACCGCTCATCCTTGAGTCTCGCCTTTAGACTGAAAGGCGTCAATATTTCCTCCTCGTTGGAACTTTCTTTGCTCATACGCAGTTACGAGCTTACTTGTCCCCAGGTAGAACATGGATCATGGTTCGGGTCCTCAGGTCTCTTCTGAAGGGCTTCCCCTATGAACCACTATATTTTATATATTGCTGTAGTAATAACAGGATACTGTCCAAATGACATGGCCAATCCCAGAAACTTTGGCATGTCAAACATACATTCCACATGATGTGCCCAGTCCGCTACACTTTTCACTATTCCTGAAGCAAATTCAACGCATGCAGTCAAGCGCACAATGCTCCAAACACTACAGATGACTGTTAACTATGCTTGATAACAGAACTTGATCTTGCAGGGCGTAAGTTTTTGGCCACGTCACGATTAAGAGAATTCACAGGAAGGGAACTAGGTTTGCGTTGCCGGATGCCGGATGGTATAAGAATTGTAGAGGATAGGATGGATGAGTGAGTATTAAAATATTCTGGCCATTGGAGAGGAGAGGTTGGTGAAAATGTTACAATTTACAGTTAGTATGTTGAAAAAGAGGAAAACGTAGAAGGTTCTGAGAGAGAGAGAGAGAGAGAGAGAGAGAGAGAGAGAGAGAGAGACCTTACCTTATTGCCTTATTTTTTGTTTGGGTTCCCCCAGGTCCCTCAGTGTGAGGCACCTCGTATATCCACCAGAGAGTTGCTAATGCATCTTCCGGTGTATTTTGCATCTTCCAGTCTTGGATGGTCTGGGATGCATCTTAGGTATTTATCGAGCTTATTCTTAAACACATCTACGCTCACTCCTGATATGTTTCTTAGATGAGCTGGCAGCACATTAAATAGTCGCTGCATTATCGATGCTGGTGCGTAGTGGATTAATGTCCTGTGCGCCTTTCTTAGTTTACCTGGAATATTTTTTGGCACTATTAATCTACCTCGGCTTGCTCTTTCTGATATTTTAAGCTCCATGATGTTTTCAGTAATTCCTTCTATTTGCTTCCATGCTTGTATTATCATGTTGCGTTCTCTTCTCCTTTCTAGACTGTATAGTTTTAAAAATTGCAGTCTTTCCCAGTAGTCAAGGTCCTTAACTACTTCTATTCTAGCAGTATAGGACCTTTGTACACTCTTTATTTGCGCAATATCCTTTTGGTAGTGTGGGTACCATATCGCATTGCAGTACTCGAGTGTACTCCGTACATAAGTTTTGTAAAGCATAATCATGTGTTCAGCTTTTCTTGTTTTAAAGTGTCTGAATAACATTCCCATTTTGCTTTACATTTAGCCAACAGTGTTGCTATTTGGTCGTTGCATAACATATTCGTATTTAACATTACACCAAGGTCTTTAATTGTTTCCTAGTTTGTGATTTTCTCATTATTAGGTCCCTTGTATGCATACACCATTCCTTCTCTGTTTCCATAATTTATTGATTCGAATTTATCGGAGTTAAATACCATCCTATTTATCTCCGCCCATTCATATATTTTGTTTAGATCTCTTTGTAGTGAGTTCCTATCTTCATCACAAGTAATTTCTCTACTTATTCTTGTGTCATCGGCGAAACTTCTCACTACGGAGTTTTCAACATCACAGTATATGTCTGAGATCATAATATAAAACAGCAGTGCAGCTAATACCGTACCTTGTGGCACACCAGATATTACCTGGGCTTCATCTGATTTCTCGTCATTTGCAACCACTCTGTTTTCTGTTTTGCAGGAATTCTTTTACCCATTTTCCTATCTTTCCCACAATATTATGCTTTCTCATTTTTTTCTCCAATATGTTATGGTCTACCTTGTCAAAGGCTTTTGCAAAATCTAGATAGATCACATCTGTGTCTTTTTCATTTATCATATTTTTGTATATGTTTTCATAGTGTGCTATCAGTTGGGTCTGTGGTGCGGATTTAGCTCCTATGGACATAAGGGATTCTAGATTAATGGGTTTGTAGAACAAGCTAAAACAATTCAGCCCTCAAAATCTACATAAAATATCTTAACTCATTCATTTTACTTTATGAATTTGAAACAAAAATTAAAGTATAAAATTGTATAGTAAAGTCTAGAGCTGAGAATTATATGATGAAAATGTTATTGCATTTGGCCTTTAATAATATAAGCATTATTCACCCCTTTTTTTTATGTCTGCTACCCCTCCAAATTGGAGGAAGTGCCCTGATAGATAGATAGATTATCACAGAGATGACCAGGAAAAATTTGTAAATGATTTAACATGGAATTACTAATTGATAAAAAAATAATGTAAAAAAATTTGGAAGAGATAAAATACTGTAAATGATTTAACATGGAATTACTAATTGATAAAAAATTAATTTAAAAAAATCTACAGTAAAAAAGTTTTGTGATAAAAAAATTTAATTAAATATGGATTCTAAAAACGTTAAAATCAAGGTAACGAGTTGCAAAACTTATGGAAAACTTCGATGTTGAGCATGTCTTGAACTGTCCAGTAGAATGCCATGCAAATGTTAAAAGTCCCAAAAATTCTTCTTGCAGGAAACAAAAATAATGCATCAAATTTTTCATCTTCTGTAACCTTCGGGAAGAAATGCTTCTCTCGGTCTCGGCAGTCAGATGCTACCGCTCATCCTTGAGTCTCGCCTTTAGACTGAAAGGAGTCAATATTTCCTCCTCGTTGGAACTTTCTTTGCTCATACGCAGTTACGAGCTTACTTGTCCCCAGGTAGAACATGGATCATGGTTCGGGTCCTCAGGTCTCTTCTGAAGGGCTTCCCCTATGAACCACTATATTTTATATATTGCTGTAGTAATAACAGGATACTGTCCAAATGACATGGCCAATCCCAGAAACTTTGGCATGTCAAACATACATTCCACATGATGTGCCCAGTCCGCTACACTTTTCACTATTCCTGAAGCAAATTCAACGCATGCAGTCAAGCGCACAATGCTCCAAACACTACAGATGACTGTTAACTATGCTTGATAACAGAACTTGATCTTGCAGAGCGTTTCACTATTCCTGAAGCAAATTCAACGCATGCAGTCAAGCGCACAATGCTCCAAACACTACAGATGACTGTTAACTATGCTTGATAACAGAACTTGATCTTGCAGAGCGTAAGTTTTTGGCCACGTCACGATTAAGAGAATTCACAGGAAGGGAACTAGGTTTGCGTTGCCGGATGCCGGATGGTATAAGAATTGTAGAGGATAGGATGGATGAGTGAGTATTAAAATATTCTGGCCATTGGAGAGGAGAGGTTGGTGAAAATGTTACAATTTACAGTTAGTGCGTTGAAAAAGAGGAAAACGTAGGTTCTGAGAGAGAGAGAGAGAGAGAGAGAGAGAGAGAGAGAGAGAGAGAGAGAGAGATCCTTACCTTATTGCCTTATTTTTTGTTTGGGTTCCCCCAGGTCCCTCAGTGTGAGGCACCTCGTATATCCACCAGAGAGTTGCTAATGCATCTTCCGGTGTATTTTGCATCTTCCAGTCTTGGATGGTCTGGGATGCATCTTAGGTATTTATCGAGCTTAATCTTAAACACATCTACGCTCACTCCTGATATGTTTCTTAGATGAGCTGGCAGCACATTAAATAGTTGCTGCATTATCGATGCTGGTGAGTAGTGGATTAAAGTCCTGTGCGCCTTTCTTAGTTTACCTGGAATATTTTTTGGCACTTAATCTACCTCGGCTTTCTCTTTTTGATATTTTAAGCTCCATGATGTTTTCAGTAATTCATTCTATTTGCTTCCATGCTTGTATTATCATGTCGCGTTCTCTTCTCCTTTCTAGACTGTATAGTTTTAAAAATTGCAGTCTTTCCCAGTAGTCAAGGTCCTTAACTACTTCTATTCTAGCAGTATAGGACCTTTGTACACTCTTTATATGCGCAATATCCTTTTGGTAGTGTGGGTACCATATCGCATTGCAGTACTCGAGTGTACTCCGTACATAAGTTTTGTAAAGCATAATCATGTGTTCAGCTTTTCTTGTTTTAAAGTGTCTGAATAACATTCCCATTTTTGCTTTACATTTAGCCAACAGTGTTGCTATTTGGTCGTTGCACAACATATTCGTATTTAACATTACACCAAGGTCTTTAATTGTTTCCTTGTTTGTGATTGTCTCATTATTAGGTCCCTTGTATGCATACACCATTCCTTCTCTGTTTCCATAATTTATTGATTCGAATTTATCGGAGTTAAATACCATCCTATTTATCTCCGCCCATTCATATATTTTGTTTAGATCTCTTTGTAGTGAGTTCCTATCTTCATCACAAGTAATTTCTCTACTTATTCTTGTGTCATCGGCGAAACTTCTCACTACGGAGTTTTCAACATCACAGTATATGTCTGAGATCATAATATCAAACAGCAGTGCAGCTAATACCGTACCTTGTGGCACACCAGATATTACCTGGGCTTCATCTGATTTCTCGTCATTTGCAACCACTATCTGTTTTCTGTTTTGCAGGAATTCTTTTACCCATTTTCCTATCTTTCCCACAATATTATGCTTTCTCATTTTTTTCTCCAATATGTTATGGTCTACCTTGTCAAAGGCTTTTGCAAAATCTAGATAGATCACATCTTTGTCTTTTTCATTTATCATATTTTTGTATATGTTTTCATAGTGTGCTATCAGTTGGGTCTGTGGTGCGGATTTAGCTCCTATGGACATAAGGGATTCTAGATTAATGGGTTTGTAGAACAAGCTAAAACAATTCAGCCCTCAAAATCTACATAAAATATCTTGTTAACTCATTCATTTTACTTTATGAATTTGAAACAAAAATTAAAGTATAAAATTGTATAGTAAAGTCTAGAGCTGAGAATTATATGATGAAAATGTTATTGCATTTGGCCTTTATTAATATAAGCATTATTCACCACTTTTTTTTATGTCTGCTACCCCTCCAAATTGGAGGAAGTGCCCTGATAGATAGATAGATTATCACAGAGATGACCAGGAAAAATTTGTAAATGATTTAACATGGAATTACTAATTGGAAAAAAAATTTGGAAGAGATAAAATACTGTAAATGATTTAATATGGAATTACTAATTGATAAAAAATTAATTAAAAAAAATCTACAGTAAAAAAGTTTTGTGATAAAAAAATTTGATTAAATATGGATTCTAAAAACGTTAAAATCAAGGTGACGAGTTGCAAAACTTCTGGAAAATTTCGTTGTTGAGCATGTCTTGAACTGTCCAGTAGAATGCCATGCAAATGTTAAAAGTCCGAAAAATTCTTCTTGCAGGAAACAAAAATAATGCATCGAATTTTTCATCTTCTGTAACCTTCGGGAAGAAATGCTTCTCTCGGTCTCGGCAGTCAGATGCTACCGCTCATCCTTGAGTCTCGCCTTTAGACTGAAAGGCGTCAATATTTCCTCCTCGTTGGAACTTTCTTTGCTCATACGCAGTTACGAGCTTACATGTCCCCAGGTAGAACATGGATCATGGTTCGGGTCCTCAGGTCTCTTCTGAAGGGCTTCCCCTATGAACCACTATATTTTATATATTGCTGTAGTAATAACAGGATACTGTCCAAATGACATGGCCAATCCCAGAAACTTTGGCATGTCAAACATACATTCCACATGATGTGCTCAGTCCGCTACACTTTTCACTATTCCTGAAGTAATTTCAACGCATGCAGTCAAGCGCACAATGCTCCAAACACTACAGATGACTGTTAACTATGCTTGATAACAGAACTTGATCTTGCAGGGCGTAAGTTTTTGGCCACGTCACGATTAAGAGAATTCACAGGAAGGGAACTAGGTTTGCGTTGCCGGATGCCGGATGGTATAAGAATTGTAGAGGATAGGATGGATGAGTGAGTATTAAAATATTCTGGCCATTGGAGAGGAGAAGTTGGTGAAAATGTTACAATTTACAGTTAGTATGTTGAAAAAGAGGAAAACGTAGAAGGTTCTGAGAGAGAGAGAGAGAGAGAGAGAGAGAGAGAGAGAGAGAGAGAGAGCCTTACCTTATTGC
The DNA here is from genome assembly GCF_036898095.1 of Palaemon carinicauda. Classification (NCBI taxonomy): domain Eukaryota; kingdom Metazoa; phylum Arthropoda; class Malacostraca; order Decapoda; family Palaemonidae; genus Palaemon; species Palaemon carinicauda. The sequence continues at coordinate 73,312,266 of NC_090739.1, forward strand.
CTTATTTTTTGTTTGGGTTCCCCCAGGTCCCTCAGTGTGAGGCACCTCGTATATCCACCAGAGAGTTGCTAATGCATCTTCCGGTGTATTTTGCATCTTCCGGTGTATTTTGCATCTTCCAGTCTTGGATGGTCTGGGATGCATCTTAGGTATTTATTGAGCTTATTCTTAAACACATCTACGCTCACTCCTGATATGTTTCTAAGATGAGCTGGCAGCACATTAAATAGTCGCTGCATTATCGATGCTGGTGCGTAGTGGATTAATGTCCTGTGCGCCTTTCTTAGTTTACCTGGAATATTTTTTGGCACTATTAATCTACCTCGGCTTGCTCTTTCTGATATTTTAAGCTCCATGATGTTTTCAGTAATTCCTTCTATTTGCTTCCATGCTTGTATTATCATGTTGCATTCTCTTCTCCTTTCTAGACTGTATAGTTTTAAAAATTGCAGTCTTTCCCAGTAGTCAAGGTCCTTAACTACTTCTATTCTAGCAGTATAGGACCTTTGTACACTCTTTATTTGCGCAATATCCTTTTGGTAGTGTGGGTACCATATCGCATTGCAGTACTCGAGTGTACTCCGTACATAAGTTTTGTAAAGCATAATCATGTGTTCAGCTTTTCTTGTTTTAAAGTGTCTGAATAACATTCCCATATTTGCTTTACATTTAGCCAACAGTGTTGCTATTTGGTCGTTGCATAACATATTCGTATTTAACATTACACCAAGGTCTTTAATTGTTTCCTAGTTTGTGATTTTCTCATTATTAGGTCCCTTGTATGCATACACCATTCCTTCTCTGTTTCCATAATTTATTGATTCGAATTTATCGGAGTTAAATACCATCCTATTTATCTCCGCCCATTCATATATTTTGTTTAGATCTCTCTGTAGTGAGTTCCTATCTTCATCACAAGTAATTTCTCTACTTATTCTTGTGTCATCGGCGAAACTTCTCACTACGGAGTTTTCAACATCACAGTATATGTCTGAGATCATAATATAAAACAGCAGTGCAGCTAATACCGTACCTTGTGGCACACCAGATATTACCTGGGCTTCATCTGATTTCTCGTCATTTGCAACCACTCTGTTTTCTGTTTTGCAGGAATTCTTTTACCCATTTTCCTATCTTTCCCACAATATTATGCTTTCTCATTTTTTTCTCCAATATGTTATGGTCTACCTTGTCAAAGGCTTTTGCAAAATCTAGATAGATCACATCTGTGTCTTTTTCATTTATCATATTTTTGTATATGTTTTCATAGTGTGCTATCAGTTGGGTCTGTGGTGCGGATTTAGCTCCTATGGACATAAGGGATTCTAGATTAATGGGTTTGTAGAACAAGCTAAAACAATTCAGCCCTCAAAATCTACAGAAAATATCTTGTTAACTCATTCATTTTACTTTATGAATTTGAAACAAAAATTAAAGTATAAAATTGTATAGTAAAGTCTAGAGCTGAGAATTATATGATGAAAATGTTATTGCATTTGGCCTTTAATAATATAAGCATTATTCACCCCTTTTTTTTATGTCTGCTACCCCTCCAAATTGGAGGAAGTGCCCTGATAGATAGATAGATTATCACTGAGATGACCAGGAAAAATTTGTAAATGATTTAACATGGAATTACTAATTGGAAAAAAAATTTGGAAGAGATAAAATACTGTAAATGATTTAATATGGAATTACTAATTGATAAAAAATTAATTAAAAAAAATCTACAGTAAAAAAGTTTTGTGATAAAAAAATTTAATTAAATATGGATTCTAAAAACGTTAAAATCAAGGTGACGAGTTGCAAAACTTCTGGAAAATTTCGTTGTTGAGCATGTCTTGAACTGTCCAGTAGAATGCCATGCAAATGTTAAAAGTCCGAAAAATTCTTCTTGCAGGAAACAAAAATAATGCATCGAATTTTTCATCTTCTGTAACCTTCGGGAAGAAATGCTTCTCTCGGTCTCGGCAGTCAGATGCTACCGCTCATCCTTGAGTCTCGCTTTTAGACTGAAAGGCGTCAATATTTCCTCCTCGTTGGAACTTTCTTTGCTCATACGCAGTTACGAGCTTACATGTCCCCAGGTAGAACATGGATCATGGTTCGGGTCCTCAGGTCTCTTCTGAAGGGCTTCCCCTATGAACCACTATATTTTATATATTGCTGTAGTAATAACAGGATACTGTCCAAATGACATGGCCAATCCCAGAAACTTTGGCATGTCAAACATACATTCCACATGATGTGCTCAGTCCGCTACACTTTTCACTATTCCTGAAGCAAATTCAACGCATGCAGTCAAGCGCACAATGCTCCAAACACTACAGATGACTGTTAACTATGCTTGATAACAGAACTTGATCTTGCAGGGCGTAAGTTTTTGGCCACGTCACGATTAAGAGAATTCACAGGAAGGGAACTAGGTTTGCGTTGCCGGATGCCGGATGGTATAAGAATTGTAGAGGATAGGATGGATGAGTGAGTGTTAAAATATTCTGGCCATTGGAGAGGAGAGGTTGGTGAAAATGTTACAATTTACAGTTAGTATGTTGAAAAAGAGGAAAACGTAGAAGGTTCTGAGAGAGAGAGAGAGAGAGAGAGAGCCTTACCTTATTGCCTTATTTTTTGTTTGGGTTCCCCCAGGTCCCTCAGTGTGAGGCACCTCGTATATCCACCAGAGAGTTGCTAATGCATCTTCCGGTGTATTTTGCATCTTCCAGTCTTGGATGGTCTGGGATGCATCTTAGGTATTTATCGAGCTTATTCTTAAACACATCTACACTCACTCCTGATATGTTTCTTAGATGAGCTGGCAGCACATTAAATAGTCGCTGCATTATCGATGCTGGTGCGTAGTGGATTAATGTCTTGTGCGCCTTTCTTAGTTTACCTGGAATATTTTTTGTCACTATTAATCTACCTCGGCTTGCTCTTTCTGATATTTTAAGCTCCATGATGTTTTCAGTAATTCCTTCTATTTGCTTCCATGCTTGTATTATCATGTCGCGTTCTCTTCTCCTTTCTAGACTGTATAGTTTTAAAAATTGCAGTCTTTCCCAGTAGTCAAGGTCCTTAACTACTTCTATTCTAGCAGTATAGGACCTTTGTACACTCTTTATTTGCGCAATATCCTTTTGGTAGTATGGGTACCATACCGCATTGCAGTACTCGAGTGTACTCCGTACATAAGTTTTGTAAAGCATAATCATGTGTTCAGCTTTTCTTGTTTTAAAGTGTCTGAATAACATTCCCATTTTTGCTTTACATTTAGCCAACAGTGTTGCTATTTGGTCGTTGCATAACATATTCGTATTTAACATTACACCAAGGTCTTTAATTGTTTCCTTGTTTGTGATTGTCTCATTATTAGGTCCCTTGTATGCATACACCATTCCTTCTCTGTTTCCATAATTTATTGATTCGAATTTATCGGAGTTAAATACCATCCTATTTATCTCCGCCCATTCATATATTTTGTTTAGATCTCTTTGTAGTGAGTTCCTATCTTCATCACAAGTAATTTCTCTACTTATTCTTGTGTCATCGGCGAAACTTCTCACTACGGAGTTTTCAACATCACAGTATATGTCTGAGATCATAATATAAAACAGCAGTGCAGCTAATACCGTACCTTGTGGCACACCAGATATTACCTGGGCTTCATCTGATTTCTCGTCATTTGCAACCACTATCTGTTTTCTGTTTTGCAGGAATTCTTTTACCCATTTTCCTATCTTTCCCACAGTATTATGCTTTCTCATTTTTTTCTCCAATATGTTATGGTCTACCTTGTCAAAGGCTTTTGCAAAATCTAGATAGATCACATCTTTGTCTTTTTCATTTATCATATTTTTGTATATGTTTTCATAGTGTGCTATCAGTTGGGTCTGTGGTGCGGATTTAGCTCCTATGGACATAAGGGATTCTAGATTAATGGGTTTGTAGAACAAGCTAAAACAATTCAGCCCTCAAAATCTACATAAAATATCTTGTTAACTCATTCATTTTACTTTATGAATTTGAAACAAAAATTAAAGTATAAAATTGTATAGTAAAGTCTAGAGCTGAGAATTATATGATGAAAATGTTATTGCATTAGGCCTTTAATAATATAAGCATTATTCACCCCTTTTTTTTATGTCTGCTACCCCTCCAAATTGGAGGAAGTGCCCTGATAGATAGATAGATTATCACAGAGATGACCAGGAAAAATTTGTAAATGATTTAACATGGAATTACTAATTGATAAAAAAATAATGTAAAAAAATTTGGAAGAGATAAAATACTGTAAATGATTTAACATGGAATTACTAATTGATAAAAAATTAATTTAAAAAAATCTACAGTAAAAAAGTTTTGTGATAAAAAAATTTAATTAAATATGGATTCTAAAAACGTTAAAATCAAGGTGACGAGTTGCAAAACTTCTGGAAAATTTCGATGTTGAGCATGTCTTTAACTGTCCAGTAGAATGCCATGCAAATGTTGAAAGTCCCAAAAATTCTTCTTGCAGGAAACAAAAATAATGCATCGAATTTTTCATCTTCTGTAACCTTCGGGAAGAAATGCTTCTCTCGGTCTCGGCAGTCAGATGCTACCGCTCAGCCTTGAGTCTCGCCTTTAGGCTGAAAGGCGTCAATATTTCCTCCTCGTTGGAACTTTCTTTGCTCATATGCAGTTACGAGCTTACTTGTCCCCAGGTAGAACATGGATCATGGTTCGGGTCCTCAGGTCTCTTCTGAAGGGCTTCCCCTATGAACCACTATATTTTATATATTTCTGTAGTAATAACAGGATACTGTCCAAATGACATGGCCAATCCCAGAAACTTTGGCATGTCAAACATACATTCCACATGATGTGCCCAGTCCGCTACACTTTTCACTATTCATGAAGCAAATTCAACGCCTGCAGTCAAGCGCACAATGCTCCAAACACTACAGATGACTGTTAACTATGCTTGACAACAGAACTTGATCTTGCAGGGCGTAAGTTTTTGGCCACGTCACGATTAAGAGAATTCACAGGAAGGGAACTAGGTTTGCGTTGCCGGATGCCGGATGGTATAAGAATTGTAGAGGATAGGATGGATGAGTGAGTATTAAAATATTCTGGCCATTGGAGAGGAGAGGTTGGTGAAAATGTTACAATTTACAGTTAGTATGTTGAAAAAGAGGAAAACGCTGAAGGTTCTGAGAGAGGGAGAGGGAGAGAGAGAGAGCCTTACCTTATTGCCTTATTTTTTGTTTGGGTTCCCCCAGGTCCCTCAGTGTGAGGCACCTCGTATATCCACCAGAGAGTTGCTAATGCATCTTCCGGTGTATTTTGCATCTTCCAGTCTTGGATGGTCTGGGTTGCATCTTAGGTATTTATCGAGCTTATTCTTAAACACATCTACGCTCACTACTGATATGTTTCTTAGATGAGCTGGCAGCACATTAAATAGTCGCTGCATTATCGATGCTGGTGCGTAGTGGATTAATGTCCCGTGCACCTTTCTTAGTTTACCTGGAATATTTTTTGGCACTATTAATCTACCTCGGCTTGCTCTTTTTGATATTTTAAGCTCCATGATGTTTTCAATAATTCTTTCTATTTGCTTCCATGCTTGTATTATCATGTAGCGTTCTCTTCTCCTTTCTAGACTGTATAGTTTTAAAAATTGCAGTCTTTCCCAGTAGTCAAGGTTCTTAACTTCTTCTATTTAGCAGTATAGGACCTTTGTACACTCTCTATTTGCGCAATATCCTTTTGGTAGTGTGTTACCATATCGCATTGCAGTACTCGAGTGTACTCCGTACATAAGTTTTGTAAAGCATAATCATGTGTTCAGCTTTTCTTGTTTTAAAGTGTCTGAATAACATTCCCATTTTTGCTTTACATTTAGCCAACAGTGTTGCTATTTGGTCGTTGCATAACATATTCGTATTTAACATTACACCAAGGTCTTTAATTGTTTCCTTGTTTGTGATTGTCTCATTATTAGGTCCCTTGTATGCATACACCATTCCTTCTCTGTTTCCATAATTTATTGATTCGAATTTATCGGAGTTAAATACCATCCTATTTATCTCCGCCCATTCATATATTTTGTTTAGATCTCTTTGTAGTGAGTTCCTATCTTCATCACAAGTAATTTCTCTACTTATTCTTGTGTCATCGGCGTAACTTCTCACTATGGAGTTTTCAACATCACAGTATATGTCTGAGATCATAATAACAAACAGCAGTGCAGCTAATACCGTACCTTGTGGCACACCAGATATTACCTGGGCTTCATCTGATTTCTCGTCATTTGCAACCACTATCTGTTTTCTGTTTTGCAGGAATTCTTTTACCCATTTTCCTATCTTTCCAACAATATTATGCTTTCTCATTTTTTTCTCCAATATGTTATGGTCTACCTTATCAAAGGCTTTTGCAAAATCTAGATAGATCACATCTGTGTCTTTTTCATTTATCATATTTTTGTATGTTTTCATAGTGTGCTATCATTTGGGTCTGTGTACTTTTTCCAGGCACGAAACCGTGTTGACCCATATTAAACAAATTATTTTTAACCAAATGGTTCATTATTTTCTTTTTTATTACCCTCTCATACACTTTCATAATATGTGATGTTAGACTAACAGGTCTATAATTGGTTGCCTCTAGTCTTGATCCACTTTTGAAGATAGGGGTTATATAAGCTAATTTATGTTTAACATATATCTCGCTCATATCTACACTTTGTCTTAGCAGTATTGCAAGAGGCTTCGCGATAGTATTTGCAGTTTTTTTTAACAAAATCCCTGGAACTCCATCTGGTCCGGCTGCTGATCCATTTTTAATTTCGTTTATAGCCTTTACAATATCTGCTTCATTAATATCTATATCCGTTAGATATTCAACATTTTCTTCTCTCATTTCTGTTTCATTATTCTCATTCGCAATTCTTGGCGTGAACTCACTCTTATATTTTTCTGCTAATATGTTGCATATTTCCTTTTTTTTTTCATTCGTTAGCCGTCCTTCAATTCTTAGAGGGCTTATTTCTACTCTCCCTTTATTCATCTTTTTTGCATAGGAGTAAAGTACTTTGGGGTTTCTTTTTATATTTTGAAGTGTCCTTTCTTTTAAGTCCCTTTTTTCATTTTCTTTCGACTGTATAATCTTTTGTTCTGCATTTTCTATCTTACATTTTATTTCCCTCATTTTCCCACACATTTTTTCTTTTGCAAGATTTTTCTTCCACTTTCTAATTTTCTGAAATAAGATCCTTCTGTCTCTTGGTATGCACGTCTTTTGTTTATTGTTTTTTTTCGGTACATATTTTTCAACAATTTTCTCCAGTATTTTGTACAGTATGTCCGTATTTACCTGTATATTATCACTTACAAATACATTTTTCCATTCTTTATTCAGTTCTTCATTTATTTCTGACCATTTTATATTCTTACTGTAAAAATTATATTTTCCATATCCTTCCCAAAGTTTTGTGCTTTTATTAATTCTGCGATCACTTGCTTTGGAATGGACTATCAATTCTATGACATTGTGGTCTGAAATTCCCGTGTTATACACTATTATTTCTTTAACATAATTCACCTCATTCACAAATACTAGATCTAGGACATTTTCCTTTCTTGTTGGAATGTGGTTTATTTGTTGCATATTATGTTCTAATAGCATATCTTGAAGCTTTTCAATTTGCCTCTTATCTTCTGCGCTACTATTACTCTCTTTTTTATATGTATACATACAACCACTTTCTTCTATCCGTTCTTTCCAATCCACGAAAGGAAAGTTAAAATCTCCGGATAGGAGTATATTTCAGTCTTTATGGTTTCTACATATATCATCTATTTTTTCTATTATTATGTCAAACTCCTTAGTGTTTGGGGGTCTGTAAACTACAATATTCACTAGTTTTTCAAATTCAAATTCTACCATAATCAATTCACATTCTGTGTTGCTGTATTTTTCACAGACTTTTCCTTGATTTATGTCTCTTCCATATATTGCGGTTCCCCCTTGATTCCTATTTTTTCTGTCTGATCTATAAGTTTGGAAACTCTATCTGGTCATCACTGCCAGTCTCTTGGGAATACCATGTTTCACTTATATTTAATATATGTATTTTTTCAATTTGGGTTAGTTCTTCTAAGAACTCTATTTTCCTTTTAGAGTTACTCGTGACTAAACCCTGTGCATTCATCACTATTATGGTTTGTGTTTCATCCCCATTATTTAATATTGGTAATAATATGGATTCTCCCATGCTTCCTTCCTGTTCTGATATGATGTTCTTTTCTTCATTTCCCGGAATTCTGCCATTAAAAAATCCAACTTTTCTATTATATTTGCTCTTTCGCCTTCATATTTATTTTTGTGTCCATACCTGCAATTATCCCCATATCTGCACCAACCCCTGGCATTATAGATGCATTCTTTGTAGTTGGGCTCTAAATGTGCAGATTTGGGTTGAAAGTCCTCATATCTTGGTGCTCTTGGTTCATAGTGCGGTATATACACGGCCTTCTTTTTTGTTTCTTTTTTTGTTTCTTTTTTGCTTTCATTTTTCTTTTCAGTTTGCTGAGTTTTCTTACTTTCATTCATGGTTGCAGGATGCATATATCGACATTTTTTGTTGAAACTGCATCCTTTTCTTTCTTTTAGGTTTTTGCATATTTTTGGATGGAGATCTCTGCATTCGTCTCCATATCCGTCTAAATATGCACATTTACCATATATTTCATAATTATGGCATATCTTTGGATGCTTGTAGGCGCAGAGAGAGAGAGAGAGAGAGAGAGAGAGAGAGAGAGAGAGAGAGAGACCAAAAAGCAATAAGATAACTTGAAAGATCGAAGAGAAAGCCACAGTATGGGTAGCGGCTCTTTATGTGATGCACACTATCTTTTGGTGTCTTAGTGATTAACGTTGTGGGATGCCATTCACAATTCAGCAGGTGAAGTACGGTTATGGCACTAAGCTTTATTGTTTAGTCTCGTACACTACTGCACTCATGCTTTACAATATCATGATCAAAAACCGAAATTGATCAATAACTAACAAGAAATACCTACTTACGGCAAGTTTTCACAGGCTGTAGGTAAACCTGAAAAGTAGCACCCAGTATTACGTTTTATACATCTAAACAAAAAGTATAGACGAAAAATTATTCCAAAACTCCTGTCCTGTCTAGCAAATGATGATTTGCGAAATGCAGATTATAATGTCACTAGTTTATTAGACTTAATAGCAGGTACGAACTCAAAAAAAACGAAACCGTATCGCCTTGATTTCATTGTGATTACTTAATCATTTTGTCAATAAACTTAGAATAACGATTTTTAATTAAGGAAGAAACGGGGTAAAAAATTTCAAGTAAAATTCAAAATATGGTCTACACTATTAATTCCTTTCTGCATTTAATCAAAATAATGATGAGAGAGAGAGAGAGAGAGAGAGAGAGAGAGAGAGAGAGCGCGCGCATTACGTAAGCAACGTGTGTGGTAAGATAACGCTTATCGAGTAACTTATCAAAGGGTTCATTACTAGTGAACAATGTCACTCCGTTTCAGGTAAAGTGTTGCCATAACTTAATAGAAATCTGTTCGATAGTAGTTGCTACTGGTTGAGGGTTCAAATGATAGCCACGCAAATAAAACGTTTGGAGTTTACTAATGTGGATGTATAAGCGGAAGTACTTTCACGTAATTTATGTAACTTGATTATTATTATTAATACAGTACTATTATTATTTGTGCAATTTAAACATGGACTCCTCTAGAGATTATGAATAGCTTCCCTGCCCCCAACACCCGGCCATGTTGTCGAAATTCTACGAAGCCTTACTCCATTTCATACTGCAAAATTTATACATTTTGGTTAACTAAATGAAGAAATTCACTCTTATGTTAATTCAGGAGTCTTTGCATCAGATGTTTTCAAGTCAGCACTCTAGAGCTTAATAAAAGTCAAAGTACCTATTTTATAATTAAAGCTGATTTCAACACTTCAGTTATAGGATAAGTTTTTGTAGCAGCTTAATGCTTGCTGTTGTTATTGGTTGTGACTGTTTTTTTTTATTATGCGTTGACAGAGATAAGGGGACAAGAAATCATTCTGTTGTGATTGTATTGTATTTTTAACGCAACAATTCAAGTAATGACGAGTTCTTTTATGGCCCGTAAAAGGGAAAATTAGTTCTATGCGCAGTCACAGCTTGAATGTAATACTTATCTTTGCTGGGGTACCTGAATTATTTTAACTTGTTGTGGGGCGACTAAAAGTTAACCATTGTCTTATTGATATTTGTTTCAAACTATGTCTCGGATTTACAGTGTGAACGACCACAATAGCTAGCCAGTGTAGGAACTCATATGTATTTAAAATATCTGGTGGCAAAAATTGCACTATTTAATATTAATATTTCTCTCTCTCTCTCTCTCTCTCTCTCTCTCTCTCTCTCTCTCTCTCTCTCTCCATGATATGAAAAATATTTTACCATTGATGAACAAAATAGACCCAGACAAGTCTGAATGTCAATTCACACTAGTCTGTGTAATGGAAATCAATCTTTAATGCCTTAATGTAGAATCCATAATCAGTTCAATGATTATTAATGGTCTTTTGACTTGTTTGCTTCAGGAAGAAATTCAAAGAATATCGTAAAATTATAATCCCATTGTAATTTTCTTACAGCAAAATTATAATCCCATTGTAATTTTCTTACAGCATAATCAATGAAAAATTACGCTCTAGCATTTTGTTCAGCATATTTTGCTGATATATTAGAAAATGCTATCTGGCTTCCTAATAATAAAATTTACGATGCTATGATATTTAACACATGAGAATTTCTATCATCTGGAGTTGAATTATTTTTGCATAAAATAATAGCTATGATATTTATTTGTACAATCACCCAAAACAACTCAAAATATTTCCAAATATGCAAGAACACCAAGTGGAGACCAATGCCAACAATCCCATCTTGGGAGAGTAATCGTGTTGTTGTTGATACAAATGGTTCCAAGGTTAAACAAATAGTGAATAATCATATACCTTGGGTTTTGAAACGATGATGTAATTAATTTCATAAACCCTTGAAACGTATTCATCAATAGATTTAACTTTTATTTTTACCAGTATTGTTGGAACGTCTTAGACAAACTTTACAACAATGACAATTTCTCTATTTTAATAACCATAAGACAAACCAACCTATCCTAACGGTTTATTACAAATAAAGCTGATTCGGAAAAGTTTGAAGTTTCATACCAGTCAAATGTAGCTCTTTAATAATTTACAGCATGATGAAACTGGTGATTTCTTTGCAAACTTCATTACACAAATCAATGCCTTTGACTGTCAATAATGCATGACCAATGAAACACTGTCCCTTGGTGGTCTAAAACACTAACCCAATTGATTAAAGAAATTGGAAGCAAATTAGATACCTTAAATGAAATATTGGAATACAATAAACACTCTTATTGATATAGTCATAGAAATTAGTGTATTAAAACCGTATTTTTATAAGATTAGTAAATTTAGAAAAGATGCAATAATAGGCAAGATAATTTTGAAGTAAAATATGTCTAGCTTGCGAATCAGAAAATCCTAAAATGGAGGTGGGGCAGAAATTTAGAAGACTGAATAGTTCCTATAACTGACCTCCAATGCGTGTTTTAATGCTTTATGGCTTACTAGTTAACGATACACAGAAAATTTCAAATATTTTTTACCTCAATATTGAAAGCATAATCAGTGTTAATTATCTGGATGGCCAATTTCGATCCATAAAAAGACCAGGACAATAATTTCATTAGATTTTCTTGCTGTGGAAAATATATACTACAATTAAGATTTCCTGAAATAAAGTTGGATTTTTTTTTTTTATCATCATACTATAGTTCAAAGGCTCCTGGGAAAGTTATCAATATTAAGATAAGAGAATTTCTTTTTGGTAAGGCCTATCTTTTAAGCGTTCATCTTTGTATAGAAATTATTTACAAAGGCATGGGAACATGCAATAGGAATACTAATAGGTCAGATACGAAAAAATCCATCCCAGTAATCCAAACGATTACTGACCAATTTTACTGATCTGTTGTTGTGTTAAGAAATTACTGTAAGAAATGGAACTTATAGACTTGAGTTGGTGTTTACGTCATAGTAGCATTTTATCAGCTTCGCAATTTGGCTCACAAACAGAACGATTCACCTTGATAAACTGTTCACAATTGGAAAGTTTAATACGGAGAACCTGTGAACGAAAGCAAATGACAAGTGGCCATATTTTTTTACATTCAGAAGCCACAAGATACAACTAGGAGGCATTCAGTACTAAAAACCTTACATCATCATGAGTTTTGAGGACACCTGCCTATTTTCATTACAAATTTTATTGGTGGAAGGACATTCCAAACTCATATATAAAGGCACTATTGGTTCAGAATCTTTCAACCTTGACTGTGGTGATAGTGATGTACCCCAAAGTACTGTTTTAAGAGGGACTCTACAAAGTTTCTCAAATATCACAAAGAGTTCAAAGTAGGTTTTGTGTAACTTTCCAATACACAACTCTTCAAATAATCTTCATTTGCAAATAATACTTAATAACGCCTCTGAAAAAGATATAAGTTTGGATCGTATCTGTTGAGTTTAAAGTTTCTGCAGAAAAAGCAGGGCGCATGGAAAAAAAAAGTGACAAATATTACATAGGGTAACACTCAAATCCAATTCCAAGATAAGGTAAGATTTGTGGGACTAATATACGACACACATTTCAATTGGAAAGCACATATATTTTGTATCAAATCTAGATATTATAATGCTCTCAACTTAATGATGAAATTATTTCAAACAATATGGTGAGCAAGGAAATCAACTTTACCGATGATCTATAAAATAGTCGTATCAAACATTGATTATGATAACCCAATAAATGTTTCTTAGACCATCCGACTGGATTTATTACACCAATCGGATTCAATACTTATCCCTCTTTACACCGAATGGGTCATGTCTAGGTCAAGGTCCTTTAGATTTACTACACGTTTTTTACCCTTATTTCTACTCGTCGCTAAGGTTTGAATCCGTTGGCCGTGAAGAAGTACTTAAAAAAAAGTGAATTTCCCCATGGCTCTGTGATCTCTTGGCAGAAAGAAATCGGTATTAAAAGGTATTTTTGGGTTGTTTAGAAAATAAAGTTAACACATACAGTACACACGCATATTATATATATATATATATATATATATATATATATATATATATATATATATATATATATATGTATGTATATATATAATATATATATATATAATATATATATATATATATATATATATATAATATAAATAAATCTTCTTCGTCTGTTAGCGTGCTTTTTTCCCATTCGTATGGGGTAACACGGTTGCCTTCTTTTGAAGGACTTTGCTTTGTCTATGTGTGCGAGCGAGCGCGTGCATTAGTGAGTATAATAAAACTTTCTTTTACCACACACGGTATATATTACATATGTGTATGTATCTGTGTGTATTTATATATATATATTGAAAGTTGAATTTATATAGTAAGTGGTAGACTTGAAAACCTTCATCGTTATCAATTCATTCACTCCATTACGTTCTGAAATTCCAGTGAAACGTATTTTTTCATGTGTACTTGTCATCTTTACATTTTATATTCTAATATCCTATACTAGTTTATGGAGAATATTCAGAGGTATGGCTCTCCAGTAGCTCTACTATTGATTCAAACGTCCAATATAAAAGTCATAATTTAGATTGTCCTACACAAATATTCCTATCGGTTATTGATGCTGTGATGAATGTCACGGTGCTGCATTTGGAACGAGGCTAACGTGAAGTGGGTAAAGGAAACCGATAAAAGGGTTCACTTCGGTTAAGGCCATCTGCAATGAAATGAATGTTACCTACGGCATTTTCATGGTTTATATTGTTTTTTCCTTGCATAGCTGTTCGAGTCATTTTACAATTTTATTCCGCGACTTGAATTACGATGAAGTAGTAATGATTAACATCAAATGCGTCAAAGGGGATATTATAAGCTACCTCTGCAGTACTTGTGGGTGATGACGTTATCACTTGGCTAGCCAACTTGGCAGCGACTGATAAGACTCCTGCCTCTACTCTAGGAAGGGTGCAGGGTTAGCAGGAGAAAAATCAACGTGTGTGGTAAAAGAAAGTCTTATCTGATAATTTTTATGTATCATGAACAAGTTAGAGTACTTTTTTTATGATTCGTCCTATTAAGTGTAAAGGTAAAATCTATAAGCGGTGTGTGTTGTCTGGGATCTCTCTTTTACTATTCAAGGCTGACTTGACCTCATTTTATGAATGGAATATTTAATTTTTTATATAATTTGTAATGAGGCCTATTTAAGATATATCTCATATCTATTGATTGAAAACGCAATAATCTTTTCTTTACTTCAAATAGAATATTCTATGTATATTCTATCCACCATGACATGAAAGGAGTTTTTAAAAAAGCGTATATTTTGGCGACATAAATGTAGTAATTATAAGATTCAGTTGATTAATATATTTATCTGGCAAATAAGTGATTGCCTGCTATGTTGTTTATATTTTTTATCGAGTTTCAGAAATAAAAGTATCTTGTTTGTTAAAAGTTAAAAGAAATTCTGCAACCCTTTCCTAAACGTGGTTTACTACTTTTCGTGAATTTAAAATCAGGAATTTGAAATTCCGATATTTTATTTTGGTGAGTAATCAAATGCCCTGGGAGCCAATGATGCACATGCATGATTTGATTATAATTGTTATAAAGAGGCTATATAAAGTGAAAATACCAAAAGTAATAAGTTTTTTTGTTTTCAATATATCCAAATAACGCCGTATGTATGCTACATACCACCCAAGGTCTATATATATCTGGACCGTGATACCACCTATACATTAAAAGTTTAATTCTTGTAACTGAATCTACAAACATTACCATTCACTTTTGGCAGCACAGTTCATGGCACAACAGATATATTATGACGTCTATAATAAATTTTTTTTTTCTTTTTTTTTAATCAACAGATGTCCTCAATTGGACATATCCTTGCGCCATGAAATCGACCGAGGTGTTAAGGTGAACATCTTAATCTCTACAAGGACTGACATTCCCATCTCCCGTATCGTCTTTGGATTCATTAATTTATTCCTTTACCTTGAGCAATAAACCAGTTCCATACTTGTGCTTCATTGTCATGTCAGTAAGCAGAAACAGAGGGATAACCCCGTTGTCTTTAATACGTGACTGCAGTTTCATACCGTGGAGGGCCTTGAAAACTTCAAAAATAGCTGCTGCCTTCTGGCCTTGGTTTAGATAACGTTCGAAGTTGCTAACGCTCTCTCTCTCTCTCAATCTATTGTGACTGTTTCATTGGCATCAATTCTAGTAGTTATGACGGAATATGATTCTCCTCTTAATTGATAATCCTGATGCATTTTTTCTGATTTTTACTATTTTTATTGAAATTTTGTGCATAAGATAACTCCTGAGGATGAAAACGGTTCCATAAGAAATTGGGAAAAGTTATGATAGAACTTGGGTACGTTTTCCTAGAAACACTTATCGTTATTAGTGATAAGATGTTTAAAAATGAAATCTGAAGGATTGACAGTTCTGTGAATTAAATCTCTGCTGTTGAAGTTGATTGTGTTTTATACAATGTATTGCCTTGGTGTTTGAATTTTTTTTTATGTCAATTAAAACCTGAAATTTATCTTTAATAAATATCCATATTCGTCTTATTGATGGCAGAGATATTTATTATTATTATTATTGTTATTACTTTCTAAGCTACAACCCTAGTTGGAAAAGCAGGATGCTATAAGCCCAGGGACTCCAACGGAGAAAATAGCCCTGTGAGGAAAGGAAAAAGGGGAAAATTAAATATTTTAAGAACAGTAACATTAAAATAAATATTTCCTATATAAACTATAAAAACTTTAACAAACCCAGAAGAGAAACAAGATAGAATAGTGCGCCCTTGTGTACACTCAAGCAAGAGAACTCTAACCCAAGACAGTGAAAGACCGCTACCCAAGGCTAGAGAACAATGGTTTGATTTTGGAGTGTCCTCCTAGAAGAGGTGCTTACCAATAGCTATAGTCTCTTCTAGCCTTACCAAGAGGAAATGGGCACTGAACAGTTACAGTGCAGTAGTTAACCCCTTGAGAGAAGAAGAATTGTTTGGTAATCTCAATGTTTCAGGTGTATGAGTACAGAGGAGAATATGTAAAGAATAGGCCAGACTATTAGGTGTGTGTGTGTAAGCTAGGGGGAAATTGAACAGTAACCAGAAAGAAGAATCCAATATAGTACTGTCTGGCCAGTCAAAGGATCCCATAACTCTCTAGCGGTAGTATTGCAACGGGTGGCTGGTGCCCTGGCCGACCTACTACCTAATAAAAACTATCCGTATTCCACTTATCTTCTTGATAGAATTTCTTGATCCTGTACTAGGATTCATATGGTTGAACCCCAGAACATTTCTCTCTCTCTCTCTCTCTCTCTCTCTCTCTCTCTCTCTCTCTCTCTCTCTCTCTCTCTCTCTCTCTGTATAATATTAAATACACACGCAGGGCAGATATGCTATCACAAAAAGGTTTAGATGTTTAAAGCTGCTAGATAATCAAGGGACTCTAAATGACGATGTTCATTGTAGAATAATATACTGAACAGAAATGATACTGCTATTAAATAACTGGAAGGCCTATCATAGCCTCTATTCATACTCATTTTATTTTTTTTTTGTTTAAAAGAAATAGAAAAAGTGCAGCAATTCAGTCTGTACATTTCAGTATCCTGGTTATCCGTAATGTGTTCGTGACGCAGTTCCAAGGAGAAATCATCCGTCTGATTTGATTGTCATGTCACGTGTAATTTATTGATGAATGCAGTCTGGATTAATCTGGATTATAACATGGCGGCGTGCGAGGTTAAAGTGGGCCGAGAGAGAACAATGTATTAATTCCAGACTGAAATGGGTTTTTTAAATTTAGTTTCTAATTCTTGGTTTCTATATCCTAGTTTTTTTTTCTTTCATGTCGTCAGAATGGGGGATGTTGATGGTGAGTATTAGAATAGCCAATCCTTTTGTTTCCGATAGGTGATTTACACCACGTGGACCCTCGCATCACCAGATCACTGTCCTTGCTCGCCACAGTCAATGATCCCTCACCCTCGGTTGGCTTTTTCTTACGAAACATCTGATGCTTCAGATTATTAATTTTAGTGCGTTCTCAGTGACTCGCTAAAGGTCCAATGGAAGACGCGCGTGATCAGTGTTGTTGTTGCTGTTGATTTTTTTTTATGTGCAGGTAGACATTATCATTTATCCCCTAAAGTGATCTATTTATTTAACTTGTTTACTTGTATGCAAGCATACATATATTCATTTACATGTACATCCATCTTTTGCTCGTGTAATATCGCATCTTGTTTTGATTTTGTTCTACAATTTAAATTAGATTGATGATACCCAAGTCTTGTAATTGTATACGATAATTAATCTTCCCACCATTACATAATAATTAAAGAAAACTTAACCGATTTCCCCTTTATTACGTTTAAAATGTTGGATACAGATTACATATCTCTAAAATGTTTGATTTTTCCAGAAACTATCAGAAACGCTTCATTTAGAGATTTCCCTGAGATTTATATAGATTCCATGTTTTAAAAGTATAGTTCTGATCTTTGAATCATCTTATTGACAGTTGTGATCTGTATTGCAAATTCAGTGCTGCAATGATACTGGGAGCAAGATTGATGTGGCCTTATTTTTCACACACACACACACACACACATATATATATATATATATATACTGTGTGTATATATATATATATATATATATACTGTGTATATATATATATATATATACTGTGTATATATATATATATACTGTGTATATATATATATATAGAGAGAGAGAGAGAGAGAGAGAGAGAGAGAGAGTTAGTTTTATAGAAAAATATCAAGAATAATGATAAAGAAATAACAAAGTATTCGGTGCAACCACTATACATCCAAATATAGAAACAACTGAAAGAGAGACAGGTAATGAGGGAACAGAGAAGGAGTTTAAAACATATTGATGAAATTTAAAAAGTAAAACAAATCTATACTAAATTCAAATGAAGGGAATCGCTTAGATATGTTGAAAGATAAGATATTCTTATGGACATTAACGTATAAAGGAAGGAAATCATACTAGAAATAGAAAATATGATCACTAGTTTGGTATGATAAATTGAATCTTCATGAATTATATGTATGTATATATATATATATATATATGTGTGTGTGTGTATATATATATATATATACACGATATGTATATGTAATTTCGTTTTTGTACACTGTATATATCAGTCTAGTGAGATCGGTGTTACTGTATGGACATGAGTCGTGGTATGACAATGAAACAGTATCCAACAGATTTTGTAGATTTGAGAACAAAGCCCTCAGAATGATATCGGGAGTTAAATGGCAGCTCAAGATTAGAAACAAAACTATTAGTGAGATTACTCGTTTGCTATATGTGGATGAGATCGTGGTGAGGGGTAGATAGGGATGGTTTGGTCATGCTCTTCGCACTCCCCACTGGGATCCACAAAACACTAGAAGAGTTGGAAGGCCCAAGCCTACATTGCTGATGGAGAATGAAGCGTGAAGTAGCAGATGATAAGAGAAGGATTAACTTGAAAGTTCAAGATAGAGACGACTGCCGAAATCTAACGGAGACCCCTTTCGTTAATAGGCATAGGAGGAGATGATAATGATTATTATGTCTATTCAAAAATATATACATACATGCATACAGGCATCTCCTACATCACGTTTCATAGTCCTTAACCATATATGCCTGGTTCTTCAAACTCTTCTAGTTCCTTGGGGAGCCCAGTTGAAAGCTTGGTGAACTATCTCTTGGGGAGTGCGAAGAACATGCCCAAACCATCTCCATCGCCATCTCACCATGATCTTATCCACACATAGCACTCGAGTAATCTCTCTTATAGTTTTGTTTCCAAACTAAATATACTGTATACATATTTTTTATGTATAATATTATACATATAAAATAGGCATACATATTGTATATAATAAATTTTTTTTATTTGTATATATATATAATATATATACATATATATATATATATATATATATATATATTATAATTATTACTTGCTAAGCTACAACCCTAGTTGGAAAAGCAGGGTGCTATAAGAACAGGGGCCCCAACAAGGAAAATAGCCCAGTGAGGAAAGGAAACGAGGAAAAAAATATTTCAAGAACAGTAATAACATTAAAATAAATAATTCCTTTATTAACTATAACAACTTTAATAAAACAAGAGGAAGAGAAAGTGGATAGGATAGTGTACCCGAGTGTACCCTCAAGCAAGAGAACTCTAACACAAGACAGTGGAAGACCATGGTACCAGAGAACAATGGTTTGATTTTGGAGTGTCCTTCTCCTAGAAGAGATGCTTACCATAGCTAAAGGGTCTCTTCATCCCTTACCAAGAGGGAAAAAGTAGTCACTGAACAATTACAGTGCAGTACTTAACCCCTTGGGTGAAGAAGAATTGTTTGGCAATGTCAATGTGGTCAGATTTATGAGGACAGAGGAGAATCTGTTAAGAATAGGCCAGACTATTTTGTGTAGGCAAAGGGAAAGTGAACCGTAACCAGAAAGAAGGATCCATTTCGTTCTGACTGGTCTGTCAAGACCCAATAACTCTAGCGATAGTATCTCAACGGGTGCTGGTGCCCTGGCCAACCTACTATATATATATATATATATATATATATATATATATATATATATATATATAATATATTATATTTATATTCAGAATGATGATTTTTCACTAACATACATGACCAATATCAACATTAAATGGGATTTAATACGGAATTCAATATATCCTAAAACTTGTTTTATGTTATTTACTTCTGGCTGAGCAAGTACTCAAACATGTGCCTCTGAGAGTCTTTCTTGATGGCTCATTGGTAAAGTCTACTGATGGTGTTCGTACTTGGAGGCGAAGGTTTGAGTTTTTGCCTGGCCAGAAGCATTTCAGTGGATATATATTCCCAAGGTATGATTAAATGTTAAATCCCGTTTGTGATTATATTTACTTGGAATGTATGTATGTTGTAGGTATGTGTGCCTGCAGGTATGTATGTATTTATATGTATTTATTTATATTTCTCCTGTATATATATGTTATATATATATATATATATATATATATATATATATATATATATCTTAAATATATTGATATACGAATATAAATTATGTATATAACGTATAATGTATGAATGAAATATATATATATATTATATATATACAGTGTATATATATATATATATATATATATATATATATATATATATATATGTATTATAAATATATTGATATATGAATATAAATTATGTATATAACGTATAATGTATGAATGAAATATATATATATATATATATATATATATATTATATATATATATATAAATACAGTGTATATATATATGTATATATATGTATATGTATATTTATATATATTAATATATATATATATATAATATATATATATATATATATATGTGTGTGTGTGTATGTGTGTATATATATATATATATATATATATATATATATATATATATATATATATATATATATATATTTATACATATATATATATATATATATATATATATATATATATATATATTTATACATATATATATATATATATATATATATATATATATTTATACATATATATATATATATATATATATATATATATATATATATTTATACATACATATATATATATATATATATATATATTTATACATATATATATATATATATATATATATATTTATACATATATATATATATATATATATATATATATATTTATACATATATATATATATATATTTATACATATATATATATATATTTATACATATATATATATATATATATATATATTTATACATATATATAAATAAATATTATAAATTTTGCACATTTAGACGTGTTTTTCATATTCAAATAAGCCATATATATTTTTGATACATTAATGTCTGGATTCTCTTAACGACCCCGGGATCAGAGGTCTATACAAGCTTGCCGGACCAGGGTTCGATTCCCGGCCGGTCACAAGCTCTTGTCTTTGTGTGATTTCGCCCGGGGCTCTGATCCCGAGGTCGTTAAGAGAATCCAGACATTAATGTATCAAAAATATATATGGCTTATTTGAATATATATATATATTATATATATATACATATATATATATGTATGTATGTATATATTTATATAGATATAAATTTGTGTTTATTGTGATCACAGAATATATCCTATTTTGACAGTTTTATCAGAATAAAAAGAATAATTCCTATATTCAGTAAAAGTAGGCCTCATACTGGTATTGCAGTTACCGTATTGCAGTTTGGTTTTCAATTTTTGCGCGAGCAGAGCACTATTATATCCCCATGAAGGTTTTTGAGTGAAAGAAGTCACCACATCCAAGAAAATGAATTATATGAATTTTCCTTCTTTGCTGTTTACTGCGAAAATTGTATTTTTTCCGGTAAAAAAAAAAGAAAAATCTGTTCTTAACATGTAAAGTATGTTCTGAGCTGTAGTGGAAGATGATTGCTTATTATTATTATTACTTATAGTATTTTTGTTGTTGTTGTTGTTAACATGGCTTTGTGCTTATTGTTGTTAGCGGACCTTTGCTGCATCCTTTCCCCCTTACTGTACTGTTACCCTGAAGCTCTTTGGCCCATTCCCCAGAATTTCAGAGTTAACTGACGCAGTGCCGCACCAGACCCAAATTTCTTTCCAAATTCAATTGGTCGAGTTTGTGAGTCGGGCGGGGCCAGCAATGGTTCTCTCTCTCCAGCCTCTTTGGACCCTCTGATCCATGCTCTCTCTCTCTCTCTCTCTCTCTCTCTCTCTCTCTCTCTCTCTCTCTCTCTCTCTCTCTCTCTCTCTCTCCCTCTCCCTCTCCCTCTCTCTCTCTCTCTCTCTCTCTCCCTCTCCCTCTCTCTCTCTCATAAAGAATAAATAAGCCTAATGCTGACCGTATTGAAATAATTTTCTCAAAAAATTAAAGGAATAATGGGTATTATTGTCATGGAAATATATTTGATGCTTATTTTCCAAACTGTCAGATCTGTGTTGGACTTCCTTGCATCGACAATTTATCTTACATTATACAGATTCTGGTACGAATAAGGTTTCTCCCTCAGGTTGCATAAATCAATCATCCTCTCCATCTTTCTGAACTAATTTAAAAAACTTGGTTGGTTTCAAATCTGTTTCCGATTGTATTTGTTAATTAGTATATGGTTATACTTTTGAAAGTATTTCCCGAATTAATGATTTCTTTTTAATAAGAGAATCCCAGTTTTTGTTATCTAACCTAGTGTGTTGTATGGGTAGGTGTGAAATAGATTATCTCTATATATTGTGAATATGTATGAGGTGATATAGGGAATTTTTAACAAATATTAGTAGAAAAATTATTTATTTGACTCTGGATTTTTTTCCCCACCTACAATTCGGTGCACAGAAAGGTAGACAGATGCTGCAAATGCTTTTCTATTTGACAGTTGACTTGAGATAATTTAACAAGCTATATATTTAAAGATGAGAAAGAAGGTCAAACTACATAAGTTAAATGCATTTTTATGCATTTTCATATATATAGTTTGTTAGTTATTTCCCTCTTTCCTTAACGCATTAGGCGGTCTATACCTATTAAAGCCCTTGGGCTTATAATATCTTGTTATTTCAACCAGGGCTACAGCTTGGCTAATAACAACAATAATGATGGGTAAATATTAAGGAAACGCCGAGGGCATTTTTATATCATTTGTTGGAAGGAAAATTGAGGACAAGAGGTTAATTTAATGACGCAGGGGAATATAGTTTTGAAACTATAGATAAGAGATGTTTCTATGTTAGCTGGGTGTGCGTTTGGTGGAGAAGAAGATAATTCGGTTTATTAAAAAATATAGCAGTAATGTATATGATATGGAATTCCCAGATAAATAAGGTGTGAAACTATGGTCTATTCAGGAAGAGAGGTGTATTTAAAGGCAGTTTTCGGGAAAACAAGAAGAGTGATGTATAATATTAAAGAAATCTACCTCGTATTAAAAAGGTCTTGAGAAAGGCGTGGGGCTGTTGAAAACTTTTAGGGCTAATGAAATAGAGAATATTACGGGAAAAAATTATTCTAAAGAGAAAATCAATTTGCAAGATATCTTGATAGATAAAGATGATGAATATAGCTTTGTGTGATCGGCGTAAATCAGAAGTTTTATTACTACATTGGAAGTTGGGATAAGAAAATTATCAAAATGTTTAATGTTTAGATATGTTTGATCGTAATTGGCCTCTTATCCAAGGCATAAAGGGGGTTTGCATGAGGTCAAGGACACTTAAGGTTTGATAGGAAAGACTGGGAGAATTAATGGGCAAGAAATATATTGATAAACCGACAAAGATGCGACGAAAGGTATTTATTAAAGGAGGGTGTAATATGGTAAATGAAGAACATTGTGCTTTTAGGTAAGAAATAAGCTGTTTTAGAAAAGGTTATTTGTTTATTATCACAGAAAGTGTTTAAATCAAAGTATAAGTTAACCGGCAAATAAGAATCCAAATATGTAATATAATTTCAAGCTGTTTCATTTGGATAATTGTATGGAAAGCTTCGGTAATTCATGCATGTTCCTAAGCAGAAAAACAAGTTTAATCCTTTTCATTGTCTTTGCTGTTATTGTCAAAAATGCATGAAACTTTTTCAACGCTTTTAAAGCATTATTTTCTCTCTCCCTTTGCATATATATATATATATATATATATATATATATATATATATATAATGTATATAAAATTTCTCATGATGCGAATCGTTTTTTCCTGTTAAATAAATGTAAATTCAAGTTCGATACAATGAAAGAGATCGAGAATAAAATTTGGATTGTGTGAACTCGAGAATACATCTTTTATTTACGTATTTTTTTAGTTTTCTGCCATTTCAAGTAATTAAAAGAAACATCTTATCGTATACCTATTAACCTTCAAGTTAGTCTGCGAATATTTTATCAGATGTTCCATGACGTATTTTCCTTTGTCCCTTCTTGAGAAACTCCAGGTCAAAGATTTTCTTTCTCTCGAAGCCACGCCTCGGCATCTCCTTTTCTTCTCCCTCCCTCCTCATCGCCAGGACCATCAGGGCTCTTAGAGTACTGATAGTAAAACCATTTGAAAACGACGCATTGAGGCCATATGGCTAATGGCTTCGAAAAGCACTAGTCGAGATAAGGGAACTCGGTAACTGGGTTGCCCTGACCATCACGAGGGATTGTAAGGTATATTCTGTAGGTTACAAACCCCAACTCTGTTTGTATTATTTAATGGAAATTTGTCTTGATGCTCATATTGTAGTCATTTAAAACTGATACGGATTCCTGTCAAGCTAGGATAAAAGGAGACCTGAAAAACAAAAATTTCAATTAAACTTCGGATTATTTTGTTATTAGGTCATTAGCTCGCATAATGAAGACTATAATGTGTTGTTATAAAGGCAGTAGGAATCCATTATGAAAATAACTTTGGAAAGAATGGTTAAACAGATGTTATTAATTTTCATTGTCTCAATTTTTTTTTAATATTTATCTTTATAATTGCAACTACCAAATCCAGACTACTTCATTAGAATTACTGTCTTCAAACGAACAAATTAATTCTTTCTGCTCTTGGTATACCTTTGTTAACATAGTCAGTTCATTAATACGGTATACCTCTTAGACGTGGACAATACAAGGTGAAGCCTGATATCTTTATATTGTTACAAAAGTAACTTTTGGTTGTGTTTTGTAATGATTATATTACAGTGTTATTGAAGTTTTAATGGGCTAATTCTTGTGTAATAAAGGATCTATTTAGACTTTCCAAGGGGTAAGATAGGGTAACATAGAAGGCGCCAGTGTATTAGGAAAAATTATAGAATATACAATTTGCAAATGTAGCATAAACCGTGAACACTATTATGGTTGTCCACATATGAAAGAACAACACAAAATACTGAGACTTTATATATAGAGACGATGGGGATATTTGTACTGTATATTAAATTATCTTTTGCCAAAGGTTAAGTATGTATGCTGTATTCTGGATGGCCAGGTATTTTATTTTCATAAGCTATACTCTTTTATTTTGTAAAAACTTTATTGGTTATACATTTGAAGTGGGACACACTTACCTCTGAAATGTAGGTAATGTAAAATGAGGCTAAAACGGGAAGTCCAGAGCCGAAGGAGGTCACTTACCGTCTCAAAGCTACAACAAAGGTATTACGTATATATAACACCTTTGTGTTTTCATCGTAACGGGAAAAATTAATTTAGCTTTCACCATATACCTAAGGATATAAGACCTGCTAATGGATTGTATCTTGAAAAGGTTTTCATCTGAGGGTTATTCTGTCTGTTTTCTTACATAATAGCCAAGTTTTCCAACCGCATGCAAATGAACTGACCGATTTTTTTTCATAAATCCACCATACTTTTAATGAATTTAAAGGAATATGGTCAGAAGCCAATGCATAAAAATAGTTGAATAATTTATATGTGAACTAAAGTAGAGAGGCAGAATGGCCTGACCTAAACCTATATGAATAGGACAGAGGGGTTAGCGTTTATGAATAAAACTTCCAGAAACTTGTATGAGGAGAACGTGGGTGACACGGCTTTAGTATTTTTAGAACTCCCGGAACCAATGTCAAGATAAGCTCCGTATCCTTTGTTGTTGTTTTCCCCCGTCGTTATTATCCTTGCTCATGGTCTATTCATCAAGGAACTGCCAAAAGCCTTTGCTTCAAAAGTAAAAGCCTTTGAAGGGGGTGTAATGTGGAGTAGGTAATAGTCTATTTTTTTAAGAGCTGTTTTCTTTAAAGAAGCCATCACTTCCAGCCTCCCCCCCCCCCTTCCCCCCCCCCTCCCCCCCCTCCCCAAGACATTTTCTTTTTCTACGTCTTTTTCTGTCTTGAGCCGACTTCAGTTGTTTCTGTAAAGATGCAAAAGAGCACTCGACATCAGTCTCACAATAGTACCGCAAACCCTTGATGGAGAAGGGAGAGATGTATTTATTTTTAAACCTGTTCTTTTGTAGAAACGGATTTGGAGTTCATTTATCATTTTGTGTTTTTGTGCCCGTCGTTATTTTTAGGTGGCAGTGTTATGGACGCAAAGAGGGCGTTAGTCGTTAATGAGCGGGTTTTCCTCTTGTGTAGCCCGCCCTTCTGTGCATAAGGTACTGTAATTTTCTTACTGCTCTGACATGGTTATAGTTGTGCTCATGGAAGTTTCTACCTTTACATAAAGGAGTGGTGAACGATTCACAAGGGAAAAAAATATTTTGGTGACATATATCTGACTTGTATTTATTATAGCTGTTATGAAATAATTACTTTTGAGTTGTGTTTAGCCGTTGTAAATTGCAAGATTTCCTTATCCCTTTAGGAGACTTACGTTATGTTGGTAGTAATCTTTACATTCTTCGCACCCCTCTAGAGATATTAGTTCACCAAACATTCAGCTGGGCTCCCCAAGGCACTAGAAGAGTTAGAATACCTAGGCCTACATGGCCGAGGACTATGAAGCTTTAAGTAGGAGAGGGTGAATGGAGAAGTATTGAATTAAAAGCTCAAGATAAACTCGCCTGGTGAAATCTAACCGAGGCCCTTTGCGTCAATAGGCGTAGGAGGAAATGATGATGATGAATCTTTACAAAAGAAAAGGATGAAAAGGAAATTCAATATGAGTGGCAATAAATTATTTAAAAAGAAATACATCTTGGCTGAAAGAAAAATTCTATATTTATTATGTCACAGTGCTTCAAAATTTGTACGCACAATATTCTTATTGAATGGCCTCGTAGGTCAGCAAAGGTCAAAAGGTCATTGCAGATGCTCTTTTATTCATGCCAGTTTCTGTTCCTGTCAAGATGCGTGATGACTTATTTCAGAGATAACAATTTCTAGGTAAATTTATTTATATCTATTGGTGTTACTCTATCCATTAAAAAGTAACTACTAAAAAGTTGGGTGGAATTTATGAATGATTTGGTGACACATTAATTATTTATCTGTCCCCTGCGTAGCGACGGCACTGGAGTAAAACTATAAGACAGAGTACAATCGGTGAACCAAGGTGGATACCTTCTACACAAAATTTTCACTCGTTCATATATACCTAGAAATGGTTCATCGACCCTTTATTGAATTAGGCTTTAATTTGGTTTGAAAAGTAAAGGAATATTTTGTGTTTGTTGTTAGTCCGAGTTTGTATTTAATTATCTTGAAGCATTTTATAAATTCCATCCATTAGTGCTAAAGCCTCGAGTGTCGGGATTCTATTTGTGGTTGGGGTAAAATTGTTAATTGCCCAATTGGATATTCGTGTTATTAAAGAAGCAAACAGAAAACCGAAAGAAACCACCGCAACGATAAATTGAAAAATAGAGCTTTTCTATTAAAATGTAAAAACCAGTCTGGTCGTACTTTTTAAGGAAATGAGAATAGAGGTTGCTATGCCCTCTTATTTCCAGTGAGAAGATATATAAAAACATAAGGGATTGGATTGGTCTTTCAATCTACAATTTTCAATAGCAACCAAAAGATTGAAATTATTATTCATTGCTACCTTTTTTATGAATATATTTTAGAGGTACACAAAAATAGTTTTAAACGGGAAAGGTTTGCCAATGTTCGCTTATTGTGACTGATTGCTGTCGGATGGACACATTTTTGTCTGCTGTGACCGATTTATGAAATCTGTCGGGATTTTAGGTGCAAAGCTTTTAATTGAGCCCCGAATGGCCGTTTATTTATATATTGTTTTAGAGATTCTTTTTAATATTTTTGAATGGCCGTATACATGTTAATGATATAATAAATTTCATACATTAATAGGTGCTTATTAATATGTTTTTTAATCCTTGTAATTTACTCAAGATAGATTATTCAACCTCTTCATTACCACGGCGACGATGAATTGCCTTGCTAGCCTCGGCACCTGGCTGAATACTATAAATATCATACGTTCATTCACTTATTTTTTCATGGGAGATTTGGCATTCTTGTTAAACACGCAACAACTCGTTTCTTGCGCATAATCTCCGAATCTTTAGACACTAATGACTATTCCAGATTTTCTTTTATTCCAGTCTTGGTAGTCCATTCAGTCTTGAAAACTGTGAATTCTACTTCCCATGTGTGTACATGTCCAGTGGCAAATTATTATTTACGGACTCATGATTGCCTACACACATGGCAGACCAATTTTTATTGGTTTATTAACCGTATTTATATTAATAGATATATATCTAGTTATCCCTTTTGACTACTATACGGCATTTGTTGGTCTAATTAAAATCCTATTATTTCCTTGTTTAGGAAAGTAGTTATGCCTTCTGGGTTATCAGAATAAATCAAGATAAAGTAAATTCTAGTTTCATGTCTTTAGAGAAAGCTAGTTTACTTGGAATAATACCATTTATTAAGATTTTATAATTTTTATCTAGATTTACACTAACAATGATGTAATACGTACAAGTACTAATAAGTATTGGATGGGTTGCATAGATGCTTAGAATTTTTTCAGGATTTTCCTTTTTAATTAAATTTTAAAATGATCATGAATATTATCCTAACATTTGACCATTTTTATTGCAATGTTACTTAGCATGAATGGCCAATTAGGCAATAAACAATGAATGTTTTTCATTGAATTGTCTACCTTCAGTCTCTCCTTGTAAACGAACACTGATCTATTTATTTTCCTAATTTAGAGTTTTAAGTTTGTGCAAATAGTTCATTTCCATGTTGGACATTCACACATCTGTATTTAACCCTCATTGGGAACTCCTGTTAACTGTTCAACTTCAAAATTTCAATTTTTTTTCATTGTATCATCTTTCACTACACAAAGTACACGCATGTCTAGGACTCAATAAGCTTTGTCTCTCTTTTCTATTAACTGTTAACACTCATGTATTCTAATTTTCTTAAAAGATGTGCATTGATAGTGAGGAGTTTGAAAAAAATAATGAAGCTGGAATTAAATGAGTTATGCATCCATGTTATCTTTTATCCATTTTCCTCTTCCCACTCTCCAATTGGCTTTATCACTGAACTAACATCCATAAAACTACAAAATACAAAGTACACATGCACAATTGCATATGTTAGATTTGATTTGTTGGTGCGTGTAATAAAGCACATGTATACGAGTACAAACGCTTTATATTTTGGTGAAAAAAAAAATAACAGAATTGATTCACGTGAATGGCAGGTTTTACAGGTAATTCCACTTCGCCTTGTTTGAAAGGCGTATATTATGCTATTTTGATATAGAAGATTGATAACCCAATGATAGTTATATACGTAAGAGGGGTGCTTAATTCACCTGGTTATATTGAGATATTTGGGACTTTGAAGAGACTATAGATAGCCCGAAATGGCACACCACGCTCTGTAAATATAGGCAAAATATGTCGCGTAGTACTTTCTGTTGATTAAATATTTGAATTTATTTAAATTATGATACTTATAACTATAAAATCATGTACATTTCTGAACTAGAGGTAGGAGCATCTCCACATTCACACTTATTATAAACCGGAGACCCTTTTCTTCTGAGTTCCACCACATGAAGTGCGGTTAGGTATAGTCATTTGCACATTCGGCAGTTATTTGGAAAACATTTACTTTTACTTTACTTTAAGGGCTGCTTATCTGGTCCTGTACATCAGGGTACCTTACTCACTACAGGACCTCTGCGGTCGTTTATGATGTTCATTCGGGAGCATTTAACATTTCACAATGCGTATTGCTCGCTTACTGTTAGACCATTACTATCAACGCACTCCCTGTACAAGAAAGTGTTCAGTTTCCTCTTGAAAGCCTTAATATCTTCAATTATTCCGATGTTTCGTGGGAGCTAATTGTATAGTCTTGGGGTCGCATATTTAAAAGCTCTAGAGCCTACAGTAGACATGTATCTAGGTTCTAATAGTTTGAAACCATCTGTAACTATTCTCATGTCAGGACGATTTGCTGGCTGCGCATTATATAGCAATTCTCTTGGATATTTTAAACGACCGGTTCTGATAGCTTGGTGAATTATTGTACATATTTTAAACTCAATCTTCGTTTTAATCGGCAGCCAATTAAAGTGATCCTTTCTCTAGGTGGGCACCATTTATCAGTCTTGCTCCTTTTGTTTATTTTGATTTGTAATTTCTTAAGTTGTACTTTTGGTAGAATGTTGTAGATGGAGTTACAGTAATTACAGTTTATCACAAGTTTCTTTACTGAATAGTCATCCAGGTACTTTTTCTTTTTATAAAAACAATACTTCTTAGATGATAACCAGTTGTTTTTACTACATTATTTATTTGGGAGCAGAGATATGTTGCAGTCAAGAAATACGCCTAGGTCACGAACTTTACTAGATATCGGCACTGAGTCATAATTTATGTATATTTGAATATCACCCAAGCTTCTCACGCTGTTTCTTAACGCAGTTTTGTTTTCATTTAATTTTATTTGTTTAATTGTCATCCATTCTCTAACACTATCTAGGATTCTGTTTAGAGTTTCAGTAGTGTCGTCGAAATCATGTATGGAGAAGTAAAATTATGTATCATCTGCAAATTTGAAGACCATGTCTTTGTAGTATTTTCGATAGACTCGATAGTATAAATGCAGAATAAGATTGGGCCAAGTACACTCCCCTGCAGTACCCCTATGTTTAAAGGTTCATATGATGAATGAGCGTTTCCAATTTGCACACAGTAATTTCTGTCAACCAAGTAGTCTTTCAGGTATTCGAAAGCTTGATCTTCGACACCGATGGACCGTAGATCATTTAGTAGCACCTCATGCACATCTATCAAAAGCAGCACTAAGATCGAGTCTTATTAAAATACCACATTTATTTTCATCCGTCATTTCCAGCATATCATTTACAACAGAACAGATGGCTGTCTCCCTAGAGTATAGTTTGCTGTAAGCAGATTGGTTGTCAGGCAAAGCTTCCGTTACTTAAGTGGCTGATTAGTTCAAGAATTGCGTATTCTAGCACTTTTGAAACAAATGATCGATTTTAAGTAGGTCTATATGAGCTGATTTCCTGGTTGTCCAGATATAATTCGTGAAGAACCAAGCTTTTATGCTTTAAGACAGTTCAGCGCTCATTTATTTACTCAATTAAAACGAAGTCTGGAACATTGCTTCAACTTTCAATCCGCTTGTCAATTTCACCTACTGATCCACACATCCATCTCGATCTCCTGCTTAATCCGTCATACTCAAGAAAGCATCTCGTACTGCTGAAACACTTGTGAGGTAAACAACCCAATTAGAGATTGTTATTCGGTGTGGAAAAGGTCTGGTTCGTTCGTTAAATTGCCCTGCCTTTTGGGAAAATAGCCTATCCACATTCAAAATAGAAAACAGGGTGGTTGTACTGACGAATTCTGTAGCAAACAAGTCAAACGGAGATCGACGAATGATAGTAAAATGGGGAACTCATTGAGCCATTGTTTTCGCTTGCCACTCCTACTTGCTTTAGTTTATTAGCAGAGAGGTCTTTACACGTTAACTATTGGTTTTAATTTTTATATCTTATTTAAATGAGAAATTTCGCCAAAATTGCACCCTCTCTCTCTCTCTCTCTCTCTCTCTCTCTCTCTCTCTCTCTCTCTCTCTCTCTCTCTCTCTCTCTCTCTCTCTCTCTCTCTCTCTCTCTCATATATATATATATATATATATATATATTATATATATATATATATCATATATACTTATATATATGTATATATATATGTATATATATATATATGTATGTATATTATATATATATGTATATATATTTTTTTTCTTCGACTAAAGCTTTTCCCGCTAAGCAGGGTCGCTATTTCTAGAGAGCGGTTTCCAAGCTCTTCTATCTCCCATGTCGTCCATTGTGAGATCTTTCTCCTCCATATCTGCTGTTACACACTCCATCCACCTTCTCTTTGGTCTCCCCCTCCTCCTTCTACCTGGAACATCCATATCCAGCATCCTCCTGCCAACACACTCCTGGTCTCCCCTCATTACGTGCCCAAACCAGTGTAGTCTCTTTTCTTGGATTTTCTTTGACACCTCTGTGATCTTTGTTGTTCTCCTTACCAAGTCATGCCTAACCTTATCCAGTCTAGTGATCCCAGCCATCCATCTTACCACGAGGGCCAGCCACCCGCACCCGCCCCGGTAATATATACATATACAGTATATAAAAACATCAGGAACGTGTAGCCTTACTAAAGGCTTGAAACATAACCTAGTTACGACCCAAAGAGTTATGGAAAAAAGGATGATGGGACTAACCTTAACACTAGGAGACAGAAGAAATAGCAACATAGATACGCGACCAAACTAAATTAAAGGTTATTCTGGGACCTCACACGGCCCGAGAGCCGCCCTCCATATATATATATATATATATATATATATATATATATATATATATATATATATATATATATATATATATATATGTATATATATATATATATATGTATGTATGTATGTATATGATATATATATGATATATATGTATGTATATATATGATATATATATGTATATATATAATATATATATATGTATATATATGATATATATATGTATATATATATGATATATATATATATGTATATATATATATATATATATATATATATATATATGTATATATATGATATATATATATATGTATGTATGTATATGATATATATGTATGTATAGTATATATATGATATATATGTATATGTATATATATGATATGTATATGTATATGTATATATATGATATATATATGTATGTATATATATATGATATATATATATATATATGTATGTATATATATGATATATAAATGTATGTATATATATGTGCATATATATGTATATATACGTGCATACACACACACACACACACATATATATATATATATATATATATATATATATATATATATATATATATATATAGAAGAGAGACTTTAGCTATGGTAAGCAGCTCTTCTAGGAGGACACTCCAAAATCAAACCATTGTTCTCTAGTCTTGGGTAGTGCCATAGCCTCTATACCATGGTTTTCCACTATCTCTTGGGTTAGAGTTCTCTTGCTTGAGGGTACACTTGGACACACTATTTCATGTAATTTCTCTTCTTGTTTTGTAAAAGTTTTTATAGTATATAGCCTATATCAAATATTCATTTTAATGTTACTGTTTTTGAAATGTTTTTATTTTTCCTTGTTTTCTTTCCTTACTGGGCTATTTTCCCTGTTAGGCCCCTGGGCTTATAGAATCATGCTTTTCCAACTAGTTGTAAGCATGTAATCACTGTGCCCCGTCGCCTACAGGACGTTGTAGAGAAAAGTACATACATTTGGTCACTTTTATGTGAAATGTATAATCTCTGAAGACTTCTCGAGTGCTGTATGCGGTTAACACTCCAATGCGCGCTCAAGAAACATGAATATTACCTAGTTGTCAAAGTAAATTTATTAGATTTCTCCCAAATCAAATTCTCACCCCAAATTTTAGTTAGTTGATTTTCCTAGGGTTTTTGTCACCCCAACGGGTTAGTTATTTAATAATGTATAAGGTCAAACTTCCAACCACTGCAGACCATTCGGAGGAAAGGAATCATGAATTGGATAATGTATAAATGCTGCAGATAACTACGGTACTGGTATATCTTCCCTTTTAACAAACTCTTGTAACATGCACGACAGTACCTAGTTACAATGGTTCAATATTCAATATACTCTGAGTCATGAACTTGAATAATTAGTTCTGTATAAGGTAAAAGAAAGAACGGGGAACTTTAAATTAATACTAAATTAGGGTCACAATAAACGACAGGGAGTATAAAGAGTAGTATTTAAGTTTATTTGCAAAAGAAAAACTATTACAACGCAGACAAAGGAATCATAAATAAATGCAATTATATACAAATGGGTCACAATTAGTGATCAAGGCATTAGAGCAAATAAATTACAACATGTGCGTCTTCAAGATAACAAGTATCACTTAACTACACAATTGTGGCAGCTGGGCCAGGGCGTCTTTTATTTTTTTTTTTTTTTTTTGTCAGCCCTCTCTGGCCATAAGCAGATCATACTGTATATGTACCGTGCAGTTAAAATCAAAAGTCCAAAGACACTCGGCGGAAATCTTCCATCAGATGTCTCTAGTGTCTTCGTGACAAAATAGATAAAAGCTTTCTCTTAATACTTCAAGGAAATGGGCGGAGCTTTCTTCAACCTCAATGAATAAATACAAACGCTTACAATTATAGTTGCCATATTTCTTACTGTAGTATTTTGACGTCTCTACTATAAAACAAAAAACACACAATGAATGAAGTGACATAGGTTTACAACTTCTGTCAACCAATACCCTATCAGATAATTTCGACAGGAGTCTCATTCATTTATAGTTAAGATACTTTTTAATGCTTATAAGGAAAACACACACATGAAATTATATCGGCCCCAAAGTCATAGAGAGAGAGAGAGAGAGAGAGAGAGAGAGAGAGAGAGAGAGAGAGAGAGAGTCCATTTTTTTCACTTTCTAACAAAAGTTAACTATTAAAGCTAATTTTTATACATGCATTCACTTCGCAATTTCGTTTTGCATTATTATGCAATTTTCCTAATGAAAACAATATCATGCTTCCAACAGCCTACATTCTATTTTTTAAATGCTAGGTTTATTGCTTAGGACTTTTGTCATGCTTTCGATATTCATAAATCCCCCTTTTTCGTAAAACATTGCGATACTTTACTGGAACGTACTTCCCAAGTAAGTTATATTCAGAGAGCTGTGTCATCTAAGTATTTAGATCCTAGACCTATTATTCATCTATTTTCATACATTTTCTTTTCCATACTCTTTGCCGTATTATCGTCTATGTCCGTGGCTAAGAACAGTTAGCATTGCCATTTTAATGTAAATCTTAAACATATACAGTAAAATCTTTGCTACTTTGCTAATTCAATCCTTATCCAAGAGCTTCAAATTCGCTTGGCAATTTACCGATGCCCTATTGTCAAATTAGAGAGTATTGTTAGGAACTCTTAAGAGATGGTGACGAGTTCACAGATTCTTTATCTGCCATAAAGCCCTTACCACTATGATAATGAGTAGGACTCGTACCAGAACAAAAACAATCCAAGGAATTTCCTCAAAGAGAAGGATACAGAGACTAAACAAACACTTAATTATTTATTACAATTGATAACTTGAAATTACAAAGAAATCCCTTGAAAACTGTACTTTAGGGGGAAAAAATGATTATTACAATTCCACAGACACATTCGCCTAGATAACTATCACACTAAAGTAAAAGAAAAAGTTACTAGGTAGAGATAGAAACCACATGTGCACGGGTCGTGGTGATAGAAGGAGACAAAGTAAGAAAATAACCTTAAACCTAATTAATTCATATAGTTAAATGACAATAAACATACATTGTGATTACTGAAAATGTCAATTAGCTATTCTTCCACAAATCCTATTCCCTTAGCAACACGTCACGTAGTTTCATCTCCAACTGTAAATTTCAGCAGTGCCACAAAGTAGGAGACACTCAACATAAGTCGTCTATGGGTAGGAATGGTCACAACATAACACACAGGGTCTCGGATCTTACCCTTTTCTCCGCCCCTGGGAGGCCCCTTAACGACTCCAGAGGTTCAGCAAGCCGAGGGCAAGGGCAATGTCGGATGAAGCTCGCATCCAAAGGTATGAAATGCAAGGAAGGGCATCACACGGCCCCTTACACGAACTGAGGAGACGTCAGCACAAATACAGTTCATAGAGGATGGCAAGGAACACCTCCAAGATGCACCAGCTGCTAAAACATCGAGGACGTCTTCAGAACATTTCATAAAACTTGCCACAAGCCGTCAGGAAATATGGGAGCTGAAAACCTCTCTATAAGGAGCTAACTGCCGTTTTTTTTTTTCACTCCAAAGGGCCCCACATCACCAACAAAGCAGACGATGAACAGCCGAAAGATCATCAACATGAAAAGATAAAAACACTTCCATGGGTTACGTACCAATTTAAAACTACAATTACCCTTTGAGGGGAGGAAAACATCCCAAGTCCAGCCTTCAAAAGACATATAAACAAAACTGGACAAAAACAAGCTAAAATTCTCTTTAAAGTGCGAAATCATATGCACAGCAAAAATTTAAAATAAATTAAATACGTTAATTCCATTACAGTATATATAACGGTTATTTCGTAGAATTAAGATACCTATAATTTCCCGACTAAACGTTATTCTAGGTAGTTACATCATGTCATGTAGACTTCAACTTACCACATGTTTTTCCAATTAGTATGCTCATTGCGAATAGGCTCTTTAGTGCAATACCAACCAACATTTATACTTATAATGTTTTAATGAAGATAATCTTAAACTGGAATAACTTAGTTATGTAATAGAAATTACAGAAATAAAGCTGAAATAAGACTTAATTCGCGGAACCATGATTTACAATTCATCGTGGTTTTTGTTTCGGTGCAGATTTTAAAGATGAAGTATATTATATGAAGGCAAATGAAATACAGTGCTTTAAATGCCTTATTTCTGAATCAAGCTGATGAATGTCTTGTCGTTGTCTTTGGTTAACACAAATGTCGAACAGTTCCAGGTTGGAATTATCAAATGAAGGTGTTTCATGCGGCCCGCTCGGGCTAGATTTCTTTTCTGGGGGATAGCAAGTAGCCAGTTACTGAAATTGACGGCCGAAGCCAGGCTCTTGAGCGGGAAGGGCATCCATTGGTAAAAAAAAGGAGAATGTTTAACGAATAAATGAATGAATAATGAATGAAAGGAACATAAATGTAAAAGGATGAAAACATAACCCAATCAGTCAGGGGAGAGAGGAAGCTTAGTAAATAAAATCTTAAGAAAAACTTGAGACTCCGAAAAAATCACTCAGCTGCGTGATTCAGTGATAAAAAAGGACAAAAATTCGATTTTAACATATCTTAAGCTTAATATTTTGTCCAGCCACGTTTACATCAATTACATTATTGAGCCTTCTTGTCATAGACTCGACAAGATTAAAACATATATTCGGTCGACGGCGAATGCCTCTCCAAACGTCGACTGTATGGGCTTCCACTGCTTCTAATTTAGGCTCTTGTCCAATGTTCCACTCCTGAACCATTATACCACATAAGTTTTCTATGGGGTTAATGTCGCATCCCTCAGTCTGCCAGTCCAAATACTCAACCTCGGGATGCAGAGGACACCATTCTCTCACCCTCATACTTGTATGTATAGGATTCCTGTCCTGCACAACCTGGAAGAAATCAGATTTAAAGTATTTCATAGATAATCAATCTGAAAAAATAAAGTTAATGAATAAGAAATTGAGTTGCTATAGGGGGAGAGATCATAGTGTCCAACATCTGTCCTTTGTGCTT
The DNA here is from genome assembly GCF_036898095.1 of Palaemon carinicauda. Taxonomy (NCBI): domain Eukaryota; kingdom Metazoa; phylum Arthropoda; class Malacostraca; order Decapoda; family Palaemonidae; genus Palaemon; species Palaemon carinicauda. Next base: position 73,349,914 of record NC_090739.1, read on the forward strand.
GTCCTCTGACGTTATGGCTTGAAAGAGCAAAATAAAACAGACTGGCACAGGAGAGCCTCCTAGGAAATGTATGCATGTAATTTCAATTTCCATTTTTACAGTTTTTTATTCTTTCCCCATCCTTACCCATAAGTGTTTTCTCCCTTCATTGGCCCCCTTCTCTGGTTACTGCATCAGCAGTAGAACTTGTGGTTTAAATATTACCTTGATAGTTTGGGGCAGTGTTGCCGGATGGGCTAGACTAAATTCCCGTTTCGGTCTTCAAAAATTTCTCAAGCAAGATTTCCGTTCTGTAATTTATATATATATATATATATATATATATATATATATATATATATATATATATAAATTAATGTATATATATATGTATATGTATATATTGTATATGTATATGTATATATTGTATATGTATATGTATATATATACTTATATATACATATGTATATATATACATGTATATATGCATGTATATAAATACACATATACATTTACATTTATACATATATGTAAATTTATATATGTATATATATGTATATATGTAAATGTATATATGTGTATATATATATATATATGTGTACATGTATATATACATATGTATATATATGTATATATATATAATGTAATATATATATTATAAATATACATACATATATATATATATAAATGTATGTATATATATGTATAATGTATATATATGTATATATATGCATATATATGTGTATATATATGCACACGTATACACATATTTATGCATATATATACATATATACACACATATATACATATACATAAATATTATACATATATACACACATACATATGTATATATAATATGCTTATATATACATATCTATATATACATACATTTATACACATATATATATGTATACACATATACATATATACACACATATATATACACATATGTATATATAATATGCATATATATACATATCTATATATACATACATCTATACACATATATACACATATATATATGTATATATATATACATATCTATATATACATACATCTATACACATATATACACATATATATATGTATACACATATATACATATATATACTGCATATATACATATATATACATATGTATACACTATGTACATATATATACATATATATACACATATATATAATTTATATATATGTATATATGTACGTATATGTATATATATATACCTACATACATATATATATATATATACATACATATATATACATACATATATGCATATATACATACATATATGCATATATACATATATGCATATATACATATATGCATATATACATATATGCATATATATATACATATATTATTTGTGTATATGCATACATACTTATATGCATATATACATATATATATATATATATATATATATATATATATATATATATATATTATTTGTGTATATGCATACATACTTATATGCATATATACATACATACATATATGCATATATACATATATACACACACACATATATATATATATATAACTATATAAATGTATGTATGTATATATATATGTATTCTATATATAAATGTATGTATGTATATATATATATGTATTTATATATATAAATATATATATATATATATATATATATATGTGTGTGTGTGTGTGTATATATACAGTATATATATACATATGTATATAACTACTGTATATATATTTATATATATATAACTACTGTATATATATATATATATATATATATATATATATATATATATATATATATATATATATATATATATATAAAAAGATGAGCATGTCGCTTCTATCATCTCACGACAACAGCTACTCATCAGGGTGTAAAAACAAATCTTTACTATGCTGTTGCTTAACATTTATTTTGGTAAATACTATTTCAGCCATTGGTTCACGGCTTTTGCTTGAGCTGCAATCAACAATAGGAATACAATTCACTACAAGGGGTATCTCACAGTGGAAATTTAGATACAAAAATTTATGAAAAGAAAAAATACAAATTTACTAAAAGATACTGTGTATATATCTTTTGGAGACAAAATATATTTTTCATAATTCCATATATGGTATTCTCTAAAATGTCTATCCTTTCTCATTATCAAATATTATTTTCCTTCCTCCACACTAGAGAAAAGAAAAACATTTAAGGGCGGTAAAATAAAATTGTATTACTTAATGTGTTCCGAACCAACTTCATAAAGTACATCAGCAGCCATCCGCTTGAGATGAGCCGGTTTCATTCTAAAATTATAGCACGATGCATTTCTGTAATTATCCTTAGCATGGAGCATTGCGATTAAGGTAGATGTGCTTAACTGGTTTTTCATCTTTGTTTTTAATAAATTTACCTGGGAGAAAACCCTCTCAACAGCTGCACTAGAATGCGGTAGACATAAAAGGCTTTTCATAAAGGTATTTAAGGAGGAACATTACAGAATCAGTACCCTTTTTCATACCACCCACTTTAAACCAAAACTGACTCGTGTCTTCATTAGATTCTAAAAGTATGTTTGTATTGCGTAGTAATCGCCACTCACGATCAAGTTCATTTATGTCATTCCTTGTAACTAATCTTGGAAAGAAGGTTGCTAATGGGGCATTTGATAGAATTGATTGTGATGAAACACTTGAGGGATCCATTGCACTAAAATTTATAAGAACAGGATCTGACAAATTAAATCTTTTGAATCTGAAATGCACCTTCAATATAAAAGTGTAGGCATCTCGGACGAAAATTATGAAGCTCCTGTTTATCAATGCCATGATTAGTTTGTAATGAGATGGCAACTCTCCCACCTAGGTAAATATCTTGCAAAGGAAGAAGTTTGCTGGATCCCTCGCTTGTACATTAGGTAAAGGAGTAGATTTCAAATAGCAATCCTTCACATAGCCTTCAACAGGGTATGTAACACTGAGGATATTCGACTGTGCAATAAATACAACTTTGGTTGCCCTGTTTGCATCTCACAATTTAGTTAATTGAAAAGAGGAAGAACGTAATCTAGAAATTCAAGATACAAGCAGTGAATAGGATTATTTAGTTTTTTAAGAATGGTTTCAGCTGAAAGTAACTGGCCTCCAGCACTGCACTTGTAAAGAATAACTTTAATGCTGGTAATTGTTCAAGGAGAAGCTTAACTACACCGTGTAACGATAACCACCTAGTCTGTGAAGGTTGCAACATTTTATTTGGTTTCACATTAGTAAACTCTTGAAATTCGTTAAATGAACTTCATTGTTTTGGAGACTGGAAATAATGATATACATCTCTTGCAAGGTCTTCAGTGCGTCTTGGTAGCTTATTACATGCATAAGATGCACATAAGTGGAAGGAGTGACACATACACTTTAATACAAACAGATCTGGTATGTCATCCTTGAGAAGTTTTGAGAGACTGCTGTTTCCCCATCATAACGTTTGCACCATCGGCAGCAAAACCTATCATATTAATTTTGTAGGGTATACCTTTGTCAGGGAACAGACCCTTGATTTTATCATACAGACATGTTGCTGTAGCACCACAGAGTTGAATAAGAGTCACAGAAGAGTCTTTGACACCATACTCTGTAACAAATCTTGCCACCAATGCCAAATGCTTCGTACATCCATTATCTAGACTCATCTGCTATAAGTGAAAAAGGATTATTTCTGAAGAGCTCATAAATATTATCAATTGCTTCACCTCCCAAATCATCTTTAATTATTGCAGTATATTTATTTCTACCACATTTGAAGCTTTTTGCAATCTCCGAATCAGAACAAGCCGCTTTCACTGCAGGCAGTAAATGTTCAATAGTAGAATGTGGAAGATTATGCTCATTTAGAAAGGCAACGAGTCTTATCTCACCTTCTTTCACTTTTGTGTCTTATATTGGACCACTGACACTGTATATCCAAAACAGTTCTAGTTGATATTATAACTTCTACATGCTTCTTGTGTTTTGGCCCTCCTGCATGCTTTTCGATATCCGACTTTCCAGCTTTGCCATCTATATCACGCACTTTACAGTAAAAGTATTCTTCTGTTCCCTTTTTTACTCTTACTGAGCCATCCTTTAAACATTGGATCATTTTCCCACTTTTGTAGATACTTTTAAGTATGAGCAAGACGTAGACCTTTAACCTTTGGTGGTGAAGTGTTATTTGAAGGAATTAAATTCACGTTGAAGGAAGTCCAATTCTACGGAATACGCCAGTCTGACTTGGTTTCCAATTCCAGATCTTTCTAATAAACAATAGGCACCAGGTATCGGGTAATATACACCAATGCTACTGGAAAAGGAGTAGAGTTTGTAAAATTCTAGAAATATGAAGATTTTGTGTTAGTTTATGGACAAAATCGTCGATAGAGAAGAGAGCAAATTATTAAATGAAATGAAATCAATAAAAAACAGAAGTGCACAATGTATTGAATGCATACATGCCGATAATACACAATTTTAATTCTTATTTGATGAGAAAATTCCAAGTGAATAGTAAAATTATCTCTTAACGGGAAAACCGATTCTTTTGCTTTCAAACCTATTGTCTGAAAGAAATTTGAGTCTGCTTAAAAGCTTTGTTAATCCTATACAAATGTATGCCTTTGCAGGAATGGATTTAATCTCCAACAACATTCTCCCACCGAGTTGATAGAGTCTACACCTACTCCTCCCACCGCCGTCTGTTCAGGATTAGTAACATTAACAGAACCAATCTTTGGACTCTTTTGTTTTAGAATTTATGGCTTCTTCCATTTTTTAACCATCTATCATGCTTTTCATAAAAATAAAACCTTCAAGTAAAATTTCTCTTGTTTTCTTGTGGATTTTGAAGTTTTTTTTTTTCCCTTTTCCCTTTTGAACTCAATATTTCCCTTAAACAGGCCAATTTCCCTCTATCTGGCAACTCTGGTTTGGGGAGCTAGTATGGCCATTGCTCGAACACTCCAAACTAGGGCTTTAAGGATAGATATATATTTTTCGCTTGTTAAGCGCCCATCAATCTGGAGTAACTCACCCGGTCCAAACGCCCACATCCAGCCCCACAAGGCTGTGCTAACTCAACCACTTCTTTCGGTTTCAACAATATTGTTTATGTCATAGCTAGAGTTACGGACCCTCCAGCAATACCTGTTCCCTGGTTTCCTACAGAATTAGGATTAACCCTAGAACACAAACCCTATCACAACACTACACCATCACAAACCCCGGGTGGAAAACACCCTAACTTTGAAATTAAAAACACATAGTTTCAATAAGAATTTATTAAAAGTACAAAAATACCTGGAAAATATAAAGCTTCATCTTTCATTTCCCCTCATAAGAATGTATTGAAACTAAAAAATTAATGCTGAAGGGGTGTCTTAAATAAAAACTCCAAATAATGCTGAAAATAAGAAAGAACTTAAGAATAAATTCATAGAAAACTAAATACTTAAACTGAAGTCTTCCACTTTGGCCTAGACCCACCCAGGTGATGGGAGCTTCAGTTGGTGAAGCCACAACATCCTGGCGTTACTCTGGGCTGTAGGGGAGATGCACCAAAAAGGATGTTTTTTTGAGGCTAAAAATAAAAAAAAAAACATTATTTCCACTATATTTGCACATTTGTCACTTACTTATTGATGGATAATATAATAATTATGGATTGGAGAAAACTACCAATACCATAACTTACCAAGGTAGGCAGTTAGCACAGACAGGGTAGTAGTGGCGAGGGCACACAGGTCTACGACAGACATTGCACCTGTGTCGAGTCTTCTTGTCAGATTTCTTAGGGCACTCCATACAGCGTACCAAGGATGCCTGACTCTCTGCTGCCGATGTCCCTGGTGTGTCTGCAGCAGTGCCAGGTAAAGGGAATTCGCAGACAATGCAGATGAGATTGCTGAGGGTGCGTGGCAGAAATGGAGAGCTGGGCCTCTTCTGTGCCCAGGGTTTGATGAGGCCATATGCCAACTCCTGCATGTACTTTCTCCTAGGCAGTTCTTTGCCACCTGTCTTATTCACATTCTCACTGTGTATAATCCATGAGTTAATACATGAGGCATTTAGCATCCCATAAAAGACACACAGCGGCCATCGTTTTGTCTTCCGTCCACATGAACAGTGTGCACACATCTGATCAAATGTGTCAACGCCTTCTTTGGTGGCATTATAAAATTCAATCACCTCAGGCTTCCCAGTGTCTCCGACTGTTGGCTGTGTGTGCATGGAAGACAGCATCAGTACCATTTTTATCTTGGTCTTGGACGTCTTAGGGACGTATGATACCAGAGTCATATCCTTTGTGTACAGGAACGCAGCTGACCCCAACACGCGACCGTCTTTTTCTTTCATTTTCTTTGGAATTTCCTTCTTGTTTCCCTTCACTGTTCCCACGAGGGTCATGCTGCAGTTCTGAAGGAGATCTGTCACTAAAGGCACAGATGTGAACCAGTTATCTGTGGTTACGTTCCTTTTGCTCCCATGGTATGGCTTGGTCAATTCCTTTGTGAAAAAATGTCCAAGGCTTATATTTTCATGGCATCTTGTCCCATTCTTCCCCAGGTAAGGGATCGCTCCCAATAAGTACTTGCTCTTGTTATCGTTTGCAAGAATTAATTTGATCCCATATTTTGCCGGTTTGCTTGGTATATACATGCGGAACAGGCACCTGCCTCTGAATGCAAGCAGCTGCTCGTCCACAGTAATGTTCTCACTTGGCGTGTACATTCTCCTACAATTTCCAATGAAGATGTCCCAGATCTGCCGAATGGGTGCAAACTTGTCATCTTTCTGCCTCTGCTGCCGTGTGTCAAGGTCATCAAATCGCAAAAAATTCAGGAGAAACTCAAAGCAATCTTGTGACATGGCCACACGGTACAAGGCTGGGCCATTGCCCACACTCCACATTTCTGTGCTTGACAGATGGCAATCTCTCTGACAGCCACTGAATAGCAGAATACCCAGCAGTGCACGCACCTCTGCTTCTTCAGTTCTGGAGTGCGTCGCTGTTTTCCGGGCATACATGGCAGCCGCCAATTCAATTTTCTTGTTTGTGTATTTTACAATTTCCTTTACAATTTTGTCCTCAAAGAACAATAGGAAGCATTCTTCTGGGTTGTCAGCCATCTGTGCTGCCTATGTTGGCCCTGGAGTAAAGGGTGCAATAATGTTCCTTGCTGGTGTTCTTGTGGCTGAATGCACCTGTGGCCGACAACTCCACCTAAAGCCAGATGTGCTCGACAGGGTCGCTGTTTTGAAATCAACAATTGATGGAAGATCGTCGTCATCACGGGGCCTTTTTCCCCTTCGACCAGCAGGGGTGGCAGCAGAGGCAGCTGACGTAGAGGCAGCAGGGGTGGTGGCAGCCGAGGCAGCAGACGTAGAGGCATCAGGGGTGGTAGCAGCAGAGGCAGCAGACGTAGAGGCAGCGGGGGTGGTAGCAGCAGGGGCAGCAGACGTAGAGGCATCAGGGGTGGCAGCAGGAGAGGCAACAGAAGTAGAGGTAGCATAGCGTTTGCGAGGCGTAGAGGTATGTGGTGGTCTTTTCCATGCACGTTTCGATCTAGGCATGTTAATATCACTCTCATCACCTTCCACATCACTAGGTTCTGGGATGTAATCTTGGTCACAATCACTGTCATACAGAGCCTCAAATTCTACAACATCTTCCTGTTCATCATCATCACTGTCACTCAAATCTGACATCTCTGGTAATGCACCAGTAGTGTTCATAATGTGCTCTAGCTCCTCCTTGGACAAATGTTTATATGTTTTCTTACTCATATTCACTTTATCTGACTTTAATGTAATATTCAATACATGCAAAGAGAAAAACAACCTCAAGAACTCATCACAAAATATACACCATTACAAACTTCAGGTGGATTCCACCCACCAACAATTACACCTTTTATCACAAACGTCGGGTGGAAATAACCCGAATTCCGCTGTCGGAAAATCCTACAAAGCAAGCTCACTCACACACGCTGTCCCCACCACGACCCGCTGAGAACTGAAGCTATAGGGAGTCACAAGCCCTTGAGTCATCCCACCACGTAGTGATCACATGACTCCGCCCGGCTTCGGGTGGAAATCACCCAGGGTTTGTGTTCTACGGTTAATAATACATTCAAACAATTTCGTCTATAATATGTTTGGAAGGGTTACGGGAAACATGCGAAAAAGTTCTGTTTAAGACGAACAAAAAGTTTTTAGAATTATTTTAATATATTGTATAGACCATGCATTTAATAATATTTATATTAGGAGTTTTTTCTACCTTCTTAAATAAAAATATAGAATAAGTGAAATTACTTTTCATGGTAACACGTCATACAGGTATTTGAATGAAAAAATTTATAAGAAAAGTGATACTGTTTACTAGTATACAATGTATAAATAGCCTGATATTCAAAAAGCACAAACAAAATACGCAGGAATTAACTTTAAAAACTTGGTAAAGTTTATGGAACGTAGTCTACATATAAAGTTCACGAATGGTTGATTACAGGATACATATCTTGGACTTTGAATGAAGTAAGGGACATTTATGATCTCCCTGAAGGGTTAACTCAAGTGAGTTACTAAAATCAATATACGGAAGGTTTCCTGAATATGGGAAACATTTGAAAACCTTACCTGTTTCACTGACAATTTTTTTTTTCATCAGTTAAAGTTACACTGCCAAAATGTGGCATCCTCTACTGAATACTGTAGGGCAAATCCCATTCTATGTTCTCTTGCAGCGAGGTTCATAAATTCCTTCCTTGCTGGCACATAACACTGAATGTTACGTGAATGGAGACAGCGTCTCGTTGTGTGGGTACTGCACCCAAGTTAAAGGCCTCCTGATATTTAAATGACTGAAGTAAATGCACTTGCTTGCGACGCTTCTATAATGGCCTCGTCTTTTTGAGGAGTAGTCACTTTCGGTCTTCCAATATGGGCTCTGATCTTTACGGTCCCTTCCTCTTGCCATCGTTTAATCCATGTATGGACGGTAGAGCGATGAAACCCAGTGCGTTGGCAAATCACATTGATGGGCAAATTACATTCCCGAAAGGCAATAATCCTGTTACGATTAGTTAGAACTTCAAGAGAACTGGCTCTTTGCTCAGCCATGATATATGAAACTAGATAAACGAGATACACAAAAATGCCCGAGTAAAACGGAATAAATCAATAATTTCCGGAGCTATGTATGGAAATAAAGCATTTCATAACTCTAAAAAGGCAATCTAAATAACATGTAAAAAAAAATTATGGCAATATTTCATGAAATACATCATTCTTTGGAATGAATTGAATTTCAAACTCTAGCCTACTTACCACTGAACTAAAACGGTGCTGCATGGAATCTTGGTTTCTTACTGTCTCAATCCTCACGGGTAAACTCTGCATCATCGTCGCTGATGGTCAGGTGGATAACTCTGTGGAATGTCTTACGATTTAAGTAGCGATCCATGACGAAAGAACCGACATATTTAAAACTATCATGGTTTTTTGTAGGAAAATCCATAGAGGTAATTTTTTCATAAGGCAATGGTAAAATTTTATGAAACGGTGTTATTAGCATTACACAAAAGAATTTAAGGGATGGAAAATCTTGTTAAAATTTTCACCCATGACGTTTGGGAATGCTAAGTCTTGCAAATCATTCGTTATGCCCTTGCAGAATACGACTATACATTTGGGACCTATTCATTTAATACAGGCATCTAATCCTTGAATATAGAAGCGCATGAAGTCGGCATGATCTCCAAGCTATGTAATTTTATTAACATAGAGCTACTATTATTTATATAATTAATGATGATTTACAGTCAGGGTATTAGTGTAGGCATTCATTTTGTGCTTTTGCTATCTGTCCTTAAAACAACTAAGGGAGGGGGGGGGGGAGGGGGCCCTCTGAATTTATCTTCCCCAATATCATGCTCCTAAAATGTTTCTGGGTAAAAAAATTCAAACTATATGAAGGTGGCCTGAAAGTTTTTTCAAACTTTTTTTATTATGGTTCCAGTAAAAGGTCAATATCGGTCATAATTTTTTGGTTTCAAAAACATTAAAAATATAATTCTGAAACTAGAAGAGTTGGTTTAACATCACATAGCACTAAAATACAAAAATCTTGTAACAGTGCAGGACTAAGGGGGTGTTACTTTTTTGCCCCAAACACCCCTGTTTTTTTTCTTCCCCCACTTTACTGTATATATATATATATATATATATATATATATATATATATATATATATATATATATATATATATATATATATATATATATATATATATATATATATATATAAAATGCACACATATGTGTGTTCTGAGTTTTATAGTACATAGTCGAGATGTTCAATGATACCACAGTAAAAGATATGGCAACTATATTTGTAAGCGTTGTATTTATTCACTGAGGTTGAAGAAAGCTCTACTCATTTCCTCGAAGTAGTAAGAAGAGAAAGCCTTTAATTATTTTGTCACGAAGACACTAGAGACATCTGACGGAAGATTTACCCTGAGTGTCTTCGGACTTTTGATTCTAACTGTACATATCCTATGCCCAATATCGCTGAATGATGATGGAAAGGAGACGGCTGGGCTCGATATGACAACACTAGAATGTACTGCAAGTACTCACTGATTAATTGCAGTTATGCATGTCACTGATTATTGCAGCTGGATACTTGAAAGGTTCACCTAATGTAAGTAGTGGGAATTTAGGGGTGGGTACAGCAACCCTTTCCTGCATAATCAGACAATTTGATAACGGCAGAATTGTTTGTATGTGATGCAACATGTATACACTGTAGGCTCTATCGTTCTCATGACCAGGTGTGAACACAGTCACTTGTTCTGCTGCTCTGTCTTCCTCACACAACAGAAGAAAAGGTCAGCCACTAACCCCATCAGCTGACTGTAGAAGTTACCTCGAGAAAAGAGATATGACATCGCTTCAGGATTAAAAAGGGCCAACTCATTTGTGATGGTAACCTATCAAAAAGAAACTTGAAACTAGCAAGTCATACAAATATTGTGCACTGCCATTTACTTACAGTACTTCCATGATTAGAAAAGATTTTATTAACATTATTGAAAGGCTTATTCTTTTTTTAATGTTAGATTACCGTACTGTATCAGCTTACTTCATTGATGATTGTAGACGTGCTTATTTGGAGAAACAATTGGCTTATAATCTTTAAACAAATAGTAAGCCAGATTTGACTAGAAGCAACTGCATTTGAGTAAGAACTCTCCCGAAAGTTTTATCTTCAGCTGAAGATTGATACAATAATGCCCACAAGCTAACCCTTTTTGGTACAACTCTAGGACACAAATGTTAGGGTACTTCGAATATGTACTCTTTGGTGTAGAGACACAGTTTCTCCATTACTTAAACCTGATGGGAAAGGAAAGCAACAATTTTCGAATGTGAGGTAGTATAAATAGACCAATAAGTAACTCTATGCCTTATTCCTATTTTCCTGAATCTAAAAAGAGTAATTTCAGTATTTGCTCCCTCGGACTTGATAATTTTCTTGATCTTGAAGCTTATGCAGTTGTAGACCCAAATGTATTTTAGCAAAGAGAACTGATTTATTATCTAAGTTAGCTAAAAGTTGGCCTCCAGTCCTTTTTTGTGATTGATGTAGAACTTTTAATTTCACTCCTGCACTAGGTAATTGTGGCTATAGTAGCCCTTACCATTCTTATTACTAGCCAATGTCTATAACTCCCATTTTATCTCATAATTTTTTATGCTGAGAAAACATTGGAATGCAAATGATGAAACTGATTACCTTTTTCCAAGTTTGCAATTTGCCTATTGCAATGACTTTGGTACTTGTGATGCTCTTTTTTTTCTATGTTTATCACAAAGATACGCAATATTTATTTATATAAAACTACTTTTTTCACGTTAATAAACATTCAGATTAATTTCCCATCTTTCAAAATAAAAAGAAAATCGCAAATAAGGAATTTCCACATAACTGTATGTTACCTTCGCAAAATAAGATTATTAGACTAAGGCTACAGTTTGTTAGATGTCAAATTAAAAGTGACCCCTTTTCTGTCAATATTTAAATTGCAATTAATCAATGCCATCCCATATGAAACAGGAAGCTTATATGTCAAAAAGGTAGACTGATTTATACAAGGTTTTACGAATTCGTGTGATCGAAATTTTTTATTTTTATCTAATTTTCAGAATGTATGGAATGACCTTTAATATATTGACAATTGATATACCAAAACATCGATATATATTATATATTAAATCTATTATTATTATTATTATTATTAATATTATTACGAGCTAAAGTATAACCCTAGTTGGAAAAGCAAGATGCTATAACCCATCGGCTCCAACAGGGAAAAATATCCGAGTGTGGAAAGAAAACAAGGAACTAAACAAACTACAAGAGAAGTAATAAACAATCAAAATAAGATATTTTAAGAACAGTAACAACATTAAATTAAATCTTTCATAAATATTAACTATAAAAACGTCATTAAAACAAGAGGAAGAGAAATAAGAGAAAACAGCATGCCTGAGTGGACCCTCAAGCAAGAGATCTAATCCAAGTCAGTAGAAGACTATGGTACAAAGGCTATAGCACTACCGAAGACCATACTACAATGGGTGTCCTTTTAGAAGAGCTGCTTACCATAGCTGAAGAGTCTTTTTCTACCCATACCCAGAGGCAAGGAGCTATTGAACAATTACATTCCAGTAGTTAACCCTTTGAGCGAAGAAGAATTGTTTGGTAATCTCAGGGTTGTCAGGTGTATAAGGAGAGGAGGATGTGGAAAGAATAGGCTAGGTTATTAGTCATTAGTCATTCAAATCTTACGAGCGCTTTGATATGCAAGGTGTTGATTCTCTCTCTCTCTCTCTCTCTGTAGACTATAATGTCTTTCAGTTGATGAAAACTACTGCCTGACAATATCTAATTTATCTTCCTAAATTGACGATATACCACAAGGCCTCCAATATCCCGGTAAATGAGCCAGAGCCAACTATCATGAGACTGATAGTAACTTTTAGGATTCTGAATCGCTTTAATTGAAAATAATTGTCTGAATTGTGGAAGCTCCAGAGTACAGAAACTGTGTTAACAATACAGGACATTTAACGTCAATTAATTTCGTATAAATACAGTTTAGGACCATGCCTTTTATTGGCTTCGATGTTCATAGTCTTTGTGACGCCGGATTGATTAAATCGATAAGTAAGGGAAGATGATAAATGCCTTTAATATTACATTGAAAAAATTATTTATTTATGCATCTGGAAAGAAGAAATTCTTCCTCCCCTACTCGCAGTAAGGGACTGACAAAGTAACTTCAATGAATTTTATGACGTGTAGTATTGTAGATTAGTTTTTGTTAAACACACACACACACACACACATATATATATATATATATATATATATATATATATATATATACACATATATATATATATATATATATATATATATATATATATTATATATATATATATATCACATCAGCATAATCTTGAGGAATTTTAATTTTTATTCTTTGGTGAATAAATGCATTTCTTTATTTTATAATGCAAATATTGAAAACGATAAAGATTTTTAAGATACTTGAGATTAAATCTTGTACTCGAAATCATATGATTGTGCAGCGTTGCTAGCTGTATTGGTAATTTTTTTTTTAAATCATTCAATATAAATAATGGGTCCTATGTATAATATTTTTACTGCGAAAGCAAATAATTACTTACTTCGCTATAATTTCCCCCTAGAATAGTACAAGTAAATGTTTATACATCGAGTGAATTTTGATTTTTTGCGTTTCTGTTAATACGGAAAATAATTGATTGAAATTCTTTTAAAGCACTTCTACGGTAATTTGTAAAGGTATGGAACAAGAATTTATGTTGGGCAAGGGGCGGGATGGTGTGGGGAGGCCTACTGCCGGTTTTGGCGGTTGGAATTAGAATGAAATAACTCAGTTTGAATATTCCAGTATTACGCAACTTTAACAATTCTTAAAATAAAGTGTGGCATTTTAAACGTGAAGATTTGTCATACTTGTGTATGTTTTTGTTTTCAAATGATTGTTTCTCGCTGTTTACGAGATGGCTTCACATTCTGCACTTGAATTGGATTCTTCAAGAAATTAACATAATAATATTTTGAAACGACCTAAATAAAAGAAAGATATAATTTAGTGATGATCAAGTATATCTAATTTTATTTTTTACTCTATGGGCATTCATAAATGTTTAGATAAAACCCCTATTTATTCAATCTGAGTAGATAGGTTAGATGTCATTGCAATTGTAGCAGAAGGATTGCGTATTCTAAAATTGAGCAAAAAATCCGAAGCCACTTGAGTTATTAGTGCTATCAATACCAATTCCTTTCATGATTTTAAAAACGTCAGGTTAATCGGTGGGAAACTTATCACTTGCTTGCAAGTATGTAACAAGACACGTGTTTATCACGATTCAGATGATAATGAGTTTACTCTTATGTAATCCAACAGCAGGAGGGGTTTTGTACCCCTAACTCTGAAAGCACTAGTGGTGGATTTTCAACTCCCTTTCTTGATATGTCGAAGAATCTCCCCTATATGATAAAGAGGAAGCGTTTGGCTATATACATACATATATATATATATATATATATATATATATATATATATATATATATATATATATATATATATATATACATATATATACATATATTCCTTTTTTTTCCGGGCACGCTAAGGTCTCCCCGTCCCTTGGGTAGATGATAGAAATGTAGGCATAGAGAGACGAGTGCGTGTATGTATATCTATATATTTAGCCGCAGATTTGACAGGTTGCGTACACTAGTAACACACTAGATGTTGACTTGCATTATATTTTACCATAGAGGGAAATTGGGAAATGTAAAAAAAAAAAAAAAAAAAAACGTTAGAGACCTCTTATTTCAAGAGAGCTTGATGTAAATCGAAATACAACGTATTAAAACGTAATTTCGGAGTAGCAAAAGGAATTCGATGGTTATATGTATGGGCGACAAAGGTTGCTTTGTTATGAAATATAGATTTGAAGCTTTAAAGGTCGGTATTGATTATGTCGTGTATACCCGTATTCGGTATCCATAGCTGACCATCCTCCCGTAAAGCTCAGCCGAAATTTGATACTCCTGTAAAATTGAAATGGTAATTGGTGTGCTGTACAGGATATGGATTTCCTCTCTCTCTCTCTCTCTCTCTCTCTCTCTCTCTCTCTCTCTCTCTCTCTCTCTCTCTCTCTCTCACCTGAACTATTAGAATTTGTATGCGGTGGTTTTGATTGTATTAGAATAGCATTAACACTTAATATTAGTAGATGGTTTCCTTCAAATGAAACTTTCATAAGCATATATATATATATATATATATATATATATATATATATATATATATGTATATGTATATGTATATGTATATGTATATATGTATATGTGTGTGTATATATATATATATATATATATATATATATATATATACATACACACATACATACATAAGTTTATATCTATAGTATATATATATATATATATATATATATATATATATATATATGTATATATATATATATATATATATATATATATATATATATATATATATATATATATATATATATATAGGCCTACACACGTGTATTTATATACTACAACAAATGCAGCCGTTTCTAGTCCACTGCATACAGGTGAATCTATATAATTTTATACCCATATAGTTATATGAACACATTGAAAAACCATACATAACATCCCCCCAGCTAGCTTTGTGATGGGAGTCTTGCCATTTGGTCCACAGCTGAGTCTGTGAGTTCCAGCTATCGTCCAAAAGTCCACCTAGTTGTAATTGAAGCTAAATTTGCCATGAATAAAACGATATGGAGATGAAAATTACAGGATTGGAGGAAGAGTTACAGAAGAGAAACGGTACAGATGGTTTCATTAATTCCGGTACATTGACATTTCCTTTGCTTCTTATGCTGTGTACCAGAATTAATGAAGCCAACTGTACAATTGGAGAGCATAAGACAAGAATTGCTAAAGAGGAAAGAAACATTGGAAGTGTCGCTGTTGACTCGCTAGATTCTACCCAGGCTTCTGATCCAAAATGCAGATGATCTTTTTGGGAAAGTTGATAATCTAGCGAAGAATATTGTTAAGTTGACACTTCATACACTGATGGCCCTAAAATGAGAAAATGACATACTGTTTGATGAAAAAGTTAGGAAAAAAACATAGTTAAATCAACTAAAGCATCAACTACAAATACTGACAGGAAAAATGTGTTGAAAATGTACTTGAGGATGTACCAAGTCTTAATATGAGGTGAACTTCAAATGGAAATGTTGTAAACTTTACTGATGAAAAGATGAGAGAAGATGCACTAAACAAAACCCAAACCTTTGGAAAACTAGAGCCAAAAATGATATGCAGTTTATTCATTGATAAAGACATTCGTGTAAATTGTTGTTTAAATCCGATTCGGAATGTAGAGTAAACAAGTATGTTATTCAAGATAGGGAGGGACCGGGTGCGACTACCCACTTCATGTTGAAAATGGTATCCTGAAATTCGAAAGGCTATTCATGATGATGGTGCCAATGTCATGTTGCGATGAACTCGTTTACCATTTGATAGGTGTCAGGAAATATTAACACCAAGGAACGTAACGCCCAAGAAGTAAAATGTATAAATTGTTCTAATTTAGATATATATATATATATATATATATATATATATATATATATATATATATATATATATATATATATATATATATATATATATATTGTGTGTGTGTGTAGAAATGACGAAAGCTGACACGTGATGAATATAGAATGTATTATAGCCACGAAAGGAAAAATGAAAAGACTTGATTGGAGTGGATGAAAGTACTAACTCCAATCAAGTCTTTTCATTTTTCCTTTCGTGGCTATAATACATTTTATATATATATATATATATATATATATATATATATATATATATTGTGTGTATTATATAGTGAATTCAATAAATTGCAAAGGTTTGGTTATGGAATTGACGAGACGAGCAGAAAATACAAATCATGGGTACTAAGGGAGTCATAAATCACGGCTATGTAAGTATTCGCTATTATTAATAAAACTATTCAATTAAGAGAACTGTTAAATTAAAAAAATCCACTTACTAGCGACATCTGAAACATGGATTCTGACAAGGCTAAGAAAGCTGAAATAACCCCCCAGCACTCTTTCCTTTCCGCAATATTGGAGCCTTTGTGCTGGTATCATCTGCTTGTGTAACAAGTATTCTAGCCTGGCTAGTAACAATAATTAATTCAATTTTATATGGTTCTTTTTGTTATTTGTATACATTATTTGTCTTTAAAAAAATTCTCTCTCTCTCTCTCTCTCTCTCTCTCTCTCTCTCTCTCTCTCTCTCTCTCTCTCTCTCTCTCTCTCTCTCTCTCTCTCTCTCTCTCGTGTTGTGTTGTAAGCTTCATTATCCTTTTGAAGATTTTGAATTCGTAAATGCATGGATAAATTCGGGTATTGATTAGAAATGCATATATGAAGTGGTGCTCTTTACCCTGTGCTGTGATTTATTTTGTACAGGGAGAAGTTATTGACGATGGAAAATCTGTTTTTCTTTACTTATTGACTGTCTTTATTTACAGAATTATTATATAAAACTCGTGATGTTTGGTGTTTCTAGTGTAAAACTCGTTGAACATGTACTTGCATTCTTGAGAAGGCTCAGGGATATGTACATTGGACACAGGATTCAATTTAGTAACGACGTTAAAAGAAAAGATGCATTAACGCTGTTAATTAATGTTGACCTTCATAAAGTTTATACCAAGGAGATGAGGATCTAAAAGAACTTCATGTCCCTACCACAGAGCTATTTATACAATCCATACATCTTCTTAAAGAGAAAATAAAATATAATAATGTGTAATGTAAAAGAAGAAAGAGGTCAACTTAGAAATATGTCTTATAATAAATCATAATTAGTGATGTTGCTCCCATGCAGAGAGAAAATCGACACGCCTTAACGGAGCCCAGTTACAAATGAAAGTGGTTATCTTACGCCTACTAGATTTTCTACTAATTCTAAAGATAATTTGGTAGAGGACTTATTTCAATACTCAGTGTACACGAGTGGAAGTAGAAACTCAACTATATTTGTGGATGATTTATCATTAAAGTAATATTTATGTTCTGTGGGTTAATCTTAGTTCAGTGAAGAACTTCTATTTGATGAAAGGAATACAACACGTCTCGGATGCGGAGAAAACAGCTGCCAAGTGTCATTCACCCGTCTGGGTGAGAAAGCAAAATACCTGGGATGCCTTAGAGAAAGTAGAAACGGATTGATTAGAATTAGTTTCTCGCCAAGACATATGGCTGACTGATCTTTTAGAATATCTCTTGTTAACAAATATCAGAGCCTTGTATATGTAAGTTACATGTTGAGAAGAAAGCTATACCTTTCGCCTTTCTCTAACATAG
Source organism: Palaemon carinicauda (assembly GCF_036898095.1). Lineage (NCBI taxonomy): Eukaryota > Metazoa > Arthropoda > Malacostraca > Decapoda > Palaemonidae > Palaemon > Palaemon carinicauda. The sequence continues at coordinate 73,368,444 of NC_090739.1, forward strand.
TATTTTCTTGTAGGTCAGAATTTAAGGGCGCAACCAGAAACATCAGTCTGGTATACAGATTTCAATTACAATCATTTATGCATCGTAAAATGTTTAGTATATTTTTCACTTGGTACCTTAATACAGTATACCAAGTAGGGTAGTAGCTTCCCCAAGAGTGTATTTGATAAAATCTTGAGGGAAAATTCTCTAAAATTTCATGTTAAGATCTAAGTATTGTAAATCTTGCCTTGTATAGTATTTTAGTAAATTATAGATATAAACATGAAAATTTGTAATGGTCATTTATGAGGAAAATTTCATACAGTCTATATTAATGAGACAAGGTTATGTTTTTCCAACTGGTGAAACTTGAAGAGGGAAAAAATTTTGGTGTTTTCTCTTTGGAGAAAAAACTATTGGCTAATTTCAACCGAACTGTTTTGTTGATGCTGTTGTTCATCTAAACCATTTCTGCTTTTCTTTCCCCACATTCGTATTGATTTTATGTTGGTGGACAAGGTAAATGCGTGAGTAGGTTTTCCCTTATTTGAGGCTGATGTACCTACTTTATTTCTTTTTAATTATATACCGAATCGCTGCTTATTTTTGGTGAATTAAAATAGGTTTTTTTTTTAGTGTAGGGATTTGAAGAGTATTGGTTGTTTTTCTAATGATATTTGGAGAACGCAAATTTGAAGCTGGTCTGAATAGCATGTTAGTAATATTTTTTATTAGCTTGTGGATATTCATGTTTTACTATTTGTAAATGAATTTAACGAGTACAAGAATATGATATACTCACTTGAAATATTTCAATCTTTTCTGTAGGTGTAAATCTATGTCAGTAAGTGATGGTATGAATATTATAACAACAGTTCTCCGTAAACAACGACCTAGTCGGTGAGTAGCAACTATATGAACTATAACTACTAAGCATCATCTGAAATTTCTGGATCAGATAAAGACAGATCAGTTCATAAATAGCATTTTAGACGAATATTTTTACGAAATCAAATAATTTATAACTTGGCCTGCATAGTGAGAATGGTGCATTTCTTGGAGAACTTTGGTACCATATTTCTGTATCACTTGAGAAAATCGCCTCAAATTTATACAATTAAAAACATTTATAGCTTATTGAATGAAGATAATTTTTTCATAGCATTAACAAATTACTTTTAAGTGAAATGCCGTAATTTTCCATCAGTATTTGCATTTGTTCACGAATTTCCATCTGTAAAGTAAGTTACGTTCTTACCAGTGTAATGTTCCACTATTAAAACATTGTGTCAAATACCAAACATATTGTCCGACCATTTTACCCAAGTGTTGGGAGCCAGTCCAAGAAACAATTATTAGCATCAGTCCCGAAGGGCTCGACATATTTTTATGAAATATGATTACTGGTACTACTTTAGTTCATCCTTCTTCAACCCTTGTCATACATAAAAGTTTTGTTTTTCTTTGTGACCACAACGTTTGAGGTGAATTTAGAAAATAAGTCTGGTGCGGTAGCTTGCTTACGGATTACTTTTACGTAGCTTTCATATTTCACAGGAGATTTAACTTTTATTTTCCAGCTATTCTGCTGTGAAAAGATAAACCATTGCCAATTCATTGACGAATTTATTGGGCGAGTGCCTAACATCAATGAGCCGTTTATAGTCCTCGAATTGTGTTCAGGGACTTTTCTTGGTGTGTTGGCTTTTGAGTCCGTAGTCTTTGTTTTGGATGAGAATTGTCGTCATGTGTCTGCTGGAATTCCAAAGGAGTCGATACAGAAGTCATCGAAATATATTCGTAAATCTTTGAAAACGATTTTATGTTGTCATGTTTTCCCATGAAAATATAAATATATATATATATATATATATATATATATATATATATATATATATATATATATATATATATATATATATATATATATATATTATTATTTCACTGTTATTTGGAGGAAAATTATTTTTTTAGTATTTTATTAAGGACAATATACATATTTCGTATATAGGTATTATATCAAGCACGCACACACACATACACAAACACACATATATATATATAATATATATATATATATATATATATATATATATATATATATATATATATATATATATATATATATGTATATATATAAAAGCCTGCCTTCTGATTTCGTATCATATAAATATACAAATATTTTTGATAAGCCAGTGAGTAGGAGACTATGGTGAATTGATGGCAACAATAGTTTACGACATAATTGTTTCTGAAAGATATATTATACCACAAAATCTTTACTATATTACATGTAAATAAAGGGATATTAAAGAAAGGTTAGCTAGATGTAATATACTGTATTCTCTTGTCAACTGCATTTGTTTAAAGTTATGTTACCGATGTGAAAGCGCTTAAATGTCTCCCCTTATATATTTTCTTCTTATATGTTAGTTAATCTGCATTTTTTATTATATATTTTACAATGATAGGGTTAATTTGCTTGTCTTTTTAATGTAATTCAAGCTACTTAGAATGCTAAATGGATAAAAAAAATCATTGGTGAACGTTTATAGTAATCTTATCCCCAACTTCATCCAAAGGTAGCTGTGAAACCAGGTTTAGTAAAACCATCCAGTTTTTGTTAAAGATGTTGATCCAGTTTGTGCCTTTGCCTTACTTTTACATGCATCCTTTCTTTTCTTTTTTCACCTTTATTCAAGCCAGAATTAGTCTGTCAATGTGTAAACCATGTATAACACAATAGGATTTTTTATCGTATTATTAGAACAGGGAAATCAAAAGTTTAATCGCTATGCCCATACTGTTTACTTTTCTTTTCCATTCCTCACCCAATTAATGATATATCTCCATTAATTAGGTATTGTAAAATATTAACTTTACTTTGATGCGTGATGATCATTCGGCACAAAATTATTTCAAAGCCTTCTATTTAAGGCAAGTGTAAAATAAATATTATTGATGACTTCACTTGAATTTGCTGTCAGTGCACTGTTGTTTACGTTATTCTGCTGATTATTATTATTATTATTATTATTATTATTATTATTATTATTATTATTATTATTATTATTATTAGCTTGCAATATCATGGAATGAGAAAAAGACCCTTTGTATGTATAAGTCGTTCTCAAAGTACTAAATGAAATCGGAAAACCTTTTGTAGATGCCTGTCATATTGAAATATTTATTGAGATATGCCATAATGTAAACGGGGCTAATGTCAGTCATCACAGAGAACGCTATGTGGTGATTTTATATTCCTATTTTTATTCAACACTTTGTTTACATGTATGAATCATCGACTAATATTAATTTATATACAATATGTCATTTAATGTATTATGGGTTGAGATTTTCCGAAAACATTTACAAACTGTCATACTTAAAGACAAAACTACATATTTTGTCAGATTTCTAGAACAGTGGTATATAAAAGCGAGAATCAAATACAAGCTACTCTTACTAACGTTTAAGATACTGAACCAAAATGAACCAAAATATCTAAAAGAATGCCTGAAAAAACTAGAACTAGAAACAAATGTTACTATAAGACACATGAGTGACAAACATAGACTATCTAAACCAAGAACAAATAGTAAACTTGGTGAAAGGGCTTTCAGCTACTGTGCGCCTAGACATTATAATAAACTGCCAACTGAAATGAAGGACTTAAGGGGAGCAATTGAATTTAAGAAGAAACTAAAGACATTACTTTTCACAAGATCATATGATTTGGAAGATGCTACAATCAAAGAATTGTATAAGATATAATGAAAATGTTTCGTTAGATGATTGATATGGACCCGCCCGAGAAGTAAGTCACTCAACTTCAGTGGAGGGTTGGATTAAACCCAAAACAAGTAACAAGTAACAAGTAATCCAGTGAGTGTCAGAATATTGTAGTTGCTTGAATGTGAGTACTGTCTGGCAGGGTATGTAAACTTACCAAGACGGCTGACACGTATAGTTAGATACAGTTTCTTAGCGCGTTCGTACAAGTGTCAAACAAGTAAATTCTTAGTATTTGAAGCATTTCAAAATTAATTTGGGTTGACATATTCATTGGATTACCTTCGGATATTGGAGAAGTGAAAGAAATTGTTTAACCGCATATAAGTACTTTTGTTAGTAAGTTGTTCAGTAGTTGAAAGTGCACTTACAGCAGTTGAATGTATTGTTAATTTAAGTAAGCTCACACACAGGGGTTTGAAGGTGAACAGTGCAGGTGTCTTTTAATTTCATCCAGTAGCATAAACAGCTCACTGTAGCTACACATTGTGTTTGTATATATATATATATATATATATATATATATATATATATATATATATATATATATATATATATAGAATTATCATCATCATCTGTTACTAATCCACTGCATAACATAGGCCTCAGAAATGTCCTACCACTTGCGTCTGTTTATGGTATTTCTATGCCAGTCCACACCAGCAAACTTTTAGCTCGTCAATCCTCATCTTTTCTTCCTTCCTTTGCCTCTTTAAAATCTCTAGGAACCCATTCTGTAAATCCTAATGTCCATATACTATCTGTCATTCTCATTATATGTCCTGCCGATGTCCATATCTTTTTCTTACATGTTGTTAGAGTATCCTCTACTTTAGTTTACTCTCGTATCCATGTTGCTCTTTTTTGTCTCTTATTGTTATTACCATCATTATTCTTTCCATAGATCTTTGAGCTGTAACGAGCTTATGTTCTAATTCTTTAGTAAGGCTCTAAGTTTCTGATGAATAAGTTAATACTGGTAGGACGATCTCATAAAATGCCACTTTCTCTTTCATAATCTCAATTCGGTTACCAAATGCCCTCCATCCCATGCTTATCCATTTTTAAAATTCGGTCTCTTGTTCTGGGGAAAAACTTACTCCATAACTCATATTTGTTGTCTGCATTATCATTGAACATTTTCCCAGTTTTACTCATATATATATATATATATATATATATATATATATATATATATATATATATACATTATATATATATACATATATATATATATATACATTATATATATATATATATATATATATATATATCTGTGTGTACAGTATATGTATGTGTGTGATTTGTTTCCTTAGCCTATGAAGGGTGCTCCCAATAGTATTAAATAATTATATATATATATATATATATATATATATATATATATATATATATATGTATATATATTATTTTTATATATATAATATGTTATATATATTATTTTCATATATATATAATATATTATATATATATATATATATATATATATATATATATATAGATAGATAGATATATAGATATATATATGTATATATATTATTTTTATATATATAATATGTTATATATATAATATGTTATATATATTATTTTTATATATATATATATATATATATATATATATATATATATATATATATATATATATATATATATATTACCACGTGAAACAGTTTCCTAATGCAGTAAGTGTGACACCATTTTAAGTATCCAACATATATTTTGTGAATGTACTGGTTTTCAAAAGACAGATTTTCTTTTGGTCAGAAAATGTTACCTGGCATTTTATCTGATTCGGAGTATTTTTCTGTTTTTTAGATTTTAATGTTTTTATCATAGGTTTATCTTCTAACTTATTTTATTTTTTATCAATAAGATTTAATATGAGTAGATATATATATATATATATATATATATATATATATATATATATATATATATATATATATATATATATATATAATCTCCCGAATTTATTCGGGCTAGCTCTATAGGAGTCCTGTATGACTCATTGTGCTGGTAAATGTCTATCCTTTTAACAGTAATAACATTCCCAAGCTACAAGCTCATCGCAAAAGACGAGATGTACTGCTGACTTTTGAAAATGATGTAAACTCAATCATCTCGCATGTATCCAAGTAAGGTGAAGCGATCGATCTATCTTATAGAAGCTGCTGAGATAATACAGTCGGTAAAATTTCAGCAGCACCTTTCAGGACAATCACTACCGTAATTTGCATGCATGATTGGACATTGTCCAGTCATCAAGTCTCAAATTCAGCATGCAGCCTAAAAATCCAAACTTTTTTTTATCAAAACTCCTACCCTACAACTGTTTTATAGAATTCAAGGAAGGAACAGAAGAGACAAATAATTGGAATGGTCCTTGAGAATGGATGTCAACATATACTACAGGATCCTATAAATATCAGCACAGCTAGGGGAAGCAGCTGTTATACAGTATTGTATCGCACTTGTTTCATACACGCTTTTACACTGTAATGGTACTTTTTTTTTATCTGTCGCTCTTCCCCGCACTATCAATATAAACCTGTTTAAGCTTGCTATCTTATGTTTTTTGCTGTATGAATTTTGTCATTCGCTGAACTATCTATATATAAATTCATTGTCTTGTTGAATAAACTTTGTTGCACTCACCTCAACTCTCTGTTGAACCTAAGGTGGCCATACACGTACGCGACTGACGCGCGGATTTCATAGCGACTGGCGCGAACCGGTCAGTCTTTAACGTGTATGGGGCCTATTGATGCCAGTCCTGTCGAGCCAGGCCTGTCGCGTCGTCCTTTCAGCATGTTAAACTGATTGGCGCGTCGCGCTGTGGGTTTAGGGAAGGACAGGGTTGACTCGCCTACAGTATTTTCACGCGTAAAGTATTCCTTACTTCGTCCCTTCATTATTATTATTATTATTATTATTATTATTATTATTATTATTATTATTAAATGCTAAGCTACAACCCAAGCTGGAAAAGCAGGATGCTATAAGCCCAGGGGCCCCAACAGGGAAAATAGCCCAGTAAGAAAAGGAAACAAGGAAAAATAAAATATTCTAAGGGTAGTAACATTAAAATAAACATTTTCTATATATACAATAATAACTTCAACAAAACAAGAGAAAGAGAAACTATATAGAACAGTGTGCCCGAGTGTACCCTTAAGCAAGAGAACTCTAACCCAAGACAGTGGAAGACCATGGTACAGAGGCTATAGCACTACCCAAGACTAGAGAACAATGGTTTGATTTTGGAGTGTCCTTCTCCTAGAAGAGCTGCTTACCATAGCTAAAGAGTCTCTTCTACCCTTACCAAGAAGAAAGTAGCCACTGAACAATTACATTGCAGTAGTTAACCCCTTGGATGAAGAAGAATTGTTTGGTAATCTCAGTGTGGTCAGGTGAATGAGGACAGAGGAGAATCTTTCAAGAATAGACCAGACTATTCGGTGTCTATGTAGGCAATGGGAAAGAACTGTAACCAGAGAGAAGGATCCAATATAGTACTGTCTGGCCAGTCAAAGGACCCCTTAACTCTCTAGCAGTAGTATCTCAACGGGCGGCTGGTGCCCTGGCCAGCCTACTACCTTTTTACATTATAAAGATAAACTGGTTGCATTTTACAAGTTTGTTATACTATGCATTTTATTTTTCTTTATTTTTGTGTTTCCCCTCACATTTCCATTCACCAAGTTATGATTTCCTTAAATTTCCTCTCCTTTTCCCTAATATATTTTCTCTTTAAAACCACACAGTCTTCTGCCTTATTCATGCAATAGTATCTTGTATTCTGATAATAAACAGATGCTGAAACAAAAGGGGAAAAAATAATATTCTGATTAAGTTTTATGAATTCTCTTCATATAAAAAATCGAAGGTGTAAAATATGGATAGAGGATAAATTAAGTAGCTACTGATAATTCTATTAACATATGTATATCCCTCTCACATTTTCTCTCAGCCTATATAAACACAATCGTTTCCAATATCTATAAATTAACGCGAAAACAAGTATATACGCCTAATTAAATGTGCATTAGTGCTTAAGCATGAGATAATCTCCAGATAGGTCTAAATATCCATTTAGTGTATTCCTCCCAGGAGACACTTGGACCCTAGGATTAATGGGCATAAATGGAAAAGGTAATCCTATAATGACTTCAAGAGAAATAAGTACATTAACATCATAGCAGACAAATCCCTACCAGGTAGTAGCCGACAGAGAATGCCTATCACCTTCCTACATATGATTATTTCAAGTCGGATTCCATAGATTTATATCATATAAAAAATAAAGAAAGTAAAATGTACCCAAATTTGGCATTTTCAAAATAAGATGTAGGCTACCAATTGTACTTGATACCCGGTCACGTACCAAATTTAATTAACAAGTACTAAAAACATAACCATGTGGGCCTATCCTGGGTGCCCAATCCCCTTAAAATAAGCAGGCTAGTCCGTAGCGTGTGTGGTCATTTCTCACAAGATTGGAGTGTCGTTCCAGTCCTCAAGGACAAACCGCACGGTCAGTCCTCTGCGTGTATGGCCGGCTTAACAGTTACGTCGGCACATTAGTGACCACTGGAGTGACTACTCCACACCACCTTTCTTTGCCCACCCATTTGCCCTACCATGTTACAATACCGCCCACCGAACCTGACTCTTTAACACATGCTTCCTCAATGAAACCTCCGCCGTTCGCCTGGTTTCAGTGTGTTGAAGATCAGTTTTACATCAAGAACGGGATTTTCTCAAGCAGCCAAGCAGAGTATGTCTTCGCGGCGATCCTCGAGGACACGTTCCCAGAAATCTCCAATTGGGTTTGCACCTAAGGAGACGCTCCAGTAGAGTATGGCTCCCTCAAAAAATACCTTTTGAAACAGTACTCACCACACCATCACCAGCCACCCATATAACCAAGCTTTTTCAGCTCTCAACAGCCATTGAGGGACCAAAAGGGTTCGCTCGCCCACATGAAATGACCAGTATAGCTCGCTTGCAACCTGCAGCAGACAGCTCTCCTTAGGAAGTGAACCTGCTTTGTGCCCTTTGGGTATGACGCCTTCCCAAACCTGTATGCGCAGTCTTCCCCGATGTCTATATTTTGCCCATAAAGGACCTGATGACCAAAGTTGACGCCCTTATGGACAGCCACTTAACCACCTTCAAGACCTCCAGCAGTGCCTCCAATTCTGACAAATAGGACAACTACTCAACACCGATAGAGACCAACATGAATGCAGTAAGACACAGACGCCTGCCTTGTGACATACCATATCAACAATGAAGCTGCCCACCGCTTACATATGCTGCCCCACGCTCACGCCTCAACCAACGACCTTTTCAGCCACTGACTGATGCCCATCAGCCACAGTTCTCATACTACCACTCCAGATTTGGGGTTGCTGCAAAGAAATGTGCGGACGATTATCAGTGGTTAAAAATTGTCTAAGTAGGCTATAAATTGTGGCGGTGGCCTCCCCCCCCCCTCTTTTCTTTTTTTAACATGGTGCAGATACGGGTGTGTTGATTTTGGTAGACACTGGTGTGCGGCGGAATCGAACGGCACCACGTCCTTGAGGACTGGCACTTAAGGGCCTATAGAAAGGGGGTCACTTTTTGCCCTGCCAGAAAAAGGGGGCACTAAACACAAGAGACCGTTTATCGCCGTGTGTCTTCTAACCTGCACACCATTAATCCTCTAACTTCAATGGATCAGTAACAAGAGGGAATCGAAGGACTAATATCTGAATAACCGCAGATATAACAGTGTTTGGGAGTGTCACTTGAAGAGCTATCAAGGGTTTCAGTGTAGAGATATGCACTCGAGTATTAGTTTGCTTTATTCTCTTCTTCTTGCATACAACACTTTCACAAGAACAAGTAAAGTTGCAAGAATGAATGACTTATCAACTTAGTACTTTTACCGAATTTTTATTTTATTAAACGACTGCCCTCTCTCATGTTAGTGCACTTAGCTATGACTGGTCTATTTCTAGTTTGTTTTCCAATGCATTTCCAGCCCAATCTTCCGGTTGTATAAATAGAACTAAATTTAGCTCTTTAAAGATATCCTTTTTTTTCCTTCCTCATAATTTTTCGCTCATCAAATTACTATCTTTCTGGAGACTTAATTGGATTCCTGGAGAGTTGATGTTATGAAGACCATATGAACATGTTCTTTTTGGTATTTTGAAAGTATCCCAGTTGTTCTTATTTATGTTTTCAGGTAATTTCGACGTGACAAACATTATTTTAATTTGGAAATTTAAGACAAACACATCTTGGAAGCAATCAGGATAAAAGCTTCACAATGTCTACATAATATGTTAGCATTTCTTTTGCCGTGAAAGGTATTTCCCTACACGCGAGAAGTCTTCCCCGTATGTGGTGACATTCAGCGCATCTCGATAATATATTCGTTCTTCGATCAATATTGACATATTTGCGACTTCGTCGTTTCTCTTGCTATATTTAAAGGTAACCTTTGAGCTTCCGTGATTAAATTTTTATTTTGACCCCTCGTTTGGCTTTACTATTACCGTAATGATTGTTCGTGTTTCTAAAATTCTGTTTACATATTTTACTGATTTCTTTATTTTCATTTATAGCTGATTTGGTACTTCTCTGTTTCATTTCCGTGTTGGGGTCTGTAGAATTTAGCATTCTGCTTTTCCTATTGAGGTTGTAGATTGGCTAGTAATAATGATAATAAAGATGGAGATAAAAAGTCCCATTTCTATTTGTGGTTAGCATTTATCACAGATGGTATCTACTGTATATCAGAGATACAGTAGTATATCGTACATGTATGTTTATGAAGGGTTATGTTACTGAAATGTTGTTTCTATATAAAACTGAGGTAATAATCTAAACCTTCATTCAGCTTCTTTGTGTAGGTTAAAACGGCGAAACAAAGCAGGCCCTTTCTAGTACATGTCCTTGTATATTTTTATATATGTGTTAGAAAACAAACTCATTATTTAGAGGAAAAGTTATTCTCATTCTTTTTTGTAAGGCTCTATCTCTCATTTATAGGAAAATTGCTAGGTGTCATAAATTTCTTTTGAAAAGTCCGTACCAGTTACCAACACACTGAAAAACTTACCTTCCACGTTGTTAGTGCAAAGAAATTTGTGGGCTTCAAATAAGTTCGTTGAAATAACATCATCATCATTATTATTATTATAAAAAAGCTCCAATATACAATAGAGCTTGTGAACTACTGTGTTCTACTGTATATTTCTAGACTTTGTAAAAACTATAGAATCCAGTAGTGTTAAATGTACCTATAAATGGATATTTTTTTTCTGAAGCTTTGTCATGTGGTGTTCCCACTTACTATTTTGCTGATAATGGGAATCGAGTTTTGAAATGTCAGTGTTGTGATAGTAATAATTATTAGCATAATTATGAAATTGGGTACAACGATACTTGTTAGTTTTGGATGAAAAACATAACTTTGTTTTGCAGGTAGTGCAGAATCTTCCTCTGCATAGTAGCATTTGTCTATATATGTATCCGAGCACACACAAACAAATTCTCTCACGCTTACACACAATATATATATATATATATATATATATATATATATATATTTATATATATATATATATATATATATATATATACAGTATATATATATATATATATATATATATATATATATATATATATATATATATATATATATATATATATATAGATAGCACCCATTACCACTTGCGTCTGTCTGTGGTCTTTCTATGCCATTCCACAGCCGTAAACTTTCTTAGTTCCTCAATCCATCCTCTTCCCTTCCTTCCCATGCCTCTTTTGCAGTCTCTAGAGACTCATTCTGTTATTCTTAATATCCATCTATTATCGGTCATTCTCATTATATGTATGGCCGTGTCATTTTTTTTTCTTCTTCATGTTAGAATATCCACTACTTTAGCTTGCTTTCGCATCCATTTTGCTCTCTTTTTGTCTCTTAAGAGTTATTCCCATCATTATTCTTTCCATTGCTCTTTGAGTTGTAACTAGCTTAAGTTGTAAGGCTTTAGTAAGGGTTCTGGTTTATGATGCATATGTTAATACTCGTAGGACCATTCGATTAAATACTTTTCTTTTTAGAGGTAATGGCATTTTACTTTTCATTACCTCATGTTGTTTTACCATATATATATATATATATATATATATATATATATATATTTAATGAACAAGTGTAA